>NC_142483.1:31722651-32025681 GCF_049115385.1 Moschus berezovskii | reverse complement strand
CGTGACCTTTTCTTGGCACTGCCCATCTTTAAGTAGCTCTCCCGGCTGACCTTAGCAGTACTTTCAAAACAAAACAAAAGCAAGAATCATTTTCGCCCTGTTGTAGTGTGTCATTTCTTATCCTCTTCCTTTCTCTTGTTTGACAAATGCCTTAGATTTCACTGCTCCAAGCTAACTTCACTTTTTAGTTTGTTCCAGTTTCACACTCCCCGCCCCCCACCATGCCGCCCAAGGCCTGCCTCACTGCCCCTCCTGTCTCTGTGGTTGAGGAGGTGATGTCAGGCAGGTGAGGAAGCAGAGGAGAGAGAAAGAGTCCAGGTTGTCCTGCTCAGGGAAGAGATATTTCTGACAAATTAAACTAGAACTCTGAAAATGTTTTCCCTTGGAAGCCTTGCTGCACGCTTGTAAACTCTGTACTGCGAGTGAGTTTCCATTTTATTTTGAGTTGAGTAAATTTGTGGGCTGCCCAGAGAATCTAACTATGATTTATAATCATGTGTCTTTAGGAAAATTCATTCTGAGCCTCCCAAAAGTAAATTGTAAAAGAACTCTTGGAATGTAGATTTTTCCAAGTTTGGGGGTCTGTTTTTTGCCCAGAATGTTTGTGCTCTGAAGTATTCACATATTCTGGATGTGACTTCCAAAAATGAAAGGGGCCCTTTCATTTTACTAGGATGTGCTTACATTAAATGTTGGTGATGTTTTATTGTTTAGTCGCTAAGTTGTGTATGACTCTTTGCGACCCCATAGACTGCAGCAGGCCAGACTTCCCTGTCCTTTACTATCTTCAGGAGTGTGCTCAGATTTCATGTCTGTTGAGTCAGTGATACTATCTAACTATCTCATCATCTGCCACCCTTTTCTCCTTTTGCCTTCAGTCTTGGCCAGCATCAGGGGCTTTTCCAGTGAGTTGACTCTTCACATCAGGTGGCCAGGCGCTCAGCCTTCTTTATGGTCCAGCTCTCACATCTGTACATGACTACTGGAAAACCATGCCTGATGTTACTTTAGCTCAATGGATTGTGGTAGGGCTGAGAGGGTTTTTTTTGGAGTTTTTTTTTTTTTAATTGCAGGAATTCTGATGGTGTGGAGAGTTCTGTGTCTTAGTCTCTCCCTGGAAGATTCCATATAGCTGGTTTCATTGTAGTGATTTTGCTGTGCCACAGCTGTTGACTTTAAACCTGGGCATCAGTCACCAACCAATCATTCTCTTTACAAGTCTCTCTTAACAGTTTGCCTTCACAACCGTCTACCAAGTTATTTCCCTTGATTTCTTTTCAACTAATAGTCTTCAAGCTGCTTCCAGTTTGCTTATTTATCCCTTGCAGTTGGTGGTGGGAATGGGGAGATTGAAGAAAGAAAAAAGAGCTTTAGAAATATTTTGTATTGTACAAGGTTTCTTCCCTTCATAATTCTAGTCAAAAGAAAAAAGACCATATGGATTGTAGGTGGTTTTACTAATACAGGTGTTTTTTGTAGAGTTGGACTTAGGAAACATGATGTAAATCAGTATGTATTCATCCAGGGGAAGATGACTGTGGTAATGTTGAATATTACTTTGGATTAGATTTTCAAATTTTCTTTTCTTTTTGCTTGAGTCACATTTTATTTTATTTTTTAATTTTTATATGCATAATGTAGAACTATTCCTTTTTTATTTAAATTTAGAATTTTTTTTTTTTTACTTTGCATTATTGTATTGGTTTTGCCATACATTGACATGAATCTGCCCCGGGTGCACATATGTTCCCCATCTTGTACCCCCCTCCCATCTCCTTCCCCATTCTATCCCTCTGGTTCATCCCTGTACACCAGCTCCAAGCATCCTGTATCATGCATCAAACTTGGACTGGTGATTCGTTTCACATATGATAATATACATGTTTCAAACTGGAAATTATATCTATTAAAATTGCCCTTAAAAATTCTTGTTAGGGATGAAAAGGGGCAAGAAAATAAGGACAGAGCCTAAGGTTGGCTTGGCCTTGGGGGACTGATTAAAAAGATTGCATTTCTCTTCAAGGGGAGTATTTACAGGGACATGAAAATTATCTAAGTTTTGGTTTGCTGACATGGCACCCCTGGCAGCAGCAGCTCCACCTTCATTATTTTTAAATCTCTGGGAGTAAATGGGGGAATAAATGGAGAATTAAATGTTCTGTTTGCTTGCAGAGGTTTATTCTGTTCTGGTTTTCATGTTAAACTTTTATAGCTTTAACCCATGCTAATCAGTTTGTTGTAAGGATTAAATGAAATAATTGATGTGAAAGCTTCTAACAGGGCCTGGCAAATAGTAGATGTCTAACAAACATTTGCTGGATTTGAATTTAAATGTCACAGGTGGAATAATGACTTATAGATCAATTAGATTCTTCTTGTGTTTGGGCATTTTGTACAAAATTAGGTATTTCATGGCTCAAATAGGAGACAGCAATTATTCTTTCTTTCTTGGGTGTTCTTAGGATGAATTGAGTGATGTTATTGATATTAAGGATCCAGATTTCACCTCTGCTGCTGAACGAAGGCAGAAACGCCTGGATGCTGAGCTGGCCAAGTTTGATCCTGATCATTATCTGTAAGTATTGAGTTTTATTTCTTAAGGTTTAAATAATTTACTTGAGATTGAGTATTTAAAACAATTTTGAGTGCCTTTTTGACCATGTTGGGCATGTGCTTTTTGGACTCCAGAAATGAGTGATAGCTCACAACCTTAATTGACATTTAAATTAACCTACAACTATTATACCTTGGTGATCTTTGTAAGGTGCTACTTTTCATTACCTCATTTCAGCACACCACAGAAATCTTTTAGTGTACTTCTTTGAGTTTTTTGCTCTCCAGACTTTAAAATAGAACACTGCATTCCTGAGAATACACACCATTCTTTTCAGAAGACTCAGTTGTGAATAATGGTATATATGAATAAAAACACATTTCAGTTTCTTTAAGAATTTGAATCTATGTATTGCATTTCTTGGCTAATCGAGGGGTGGGTTTTCCCAACCCTTTTATCCACTAGCACCTGTAATCGAGGATCCATTTCAAATGAACAAATAACTGTTTTTTGGGCTAGGATATAAGTACAGTCTAATTTTAAGTTTTGCTTTATTTCCCACCTGCATCAGTTGTGTCTTGAGCTATCATGCATCTCTGTCAGGCTTATATTTGTTGAAGGAATAAAACTAAGGGGTAGGTAAATAATCACTTGCCTTGGAAAGATTGTGATGTGTCTCATTGATCATGAATAGCAGCACTTCTTGCAAGGAAGTGATTGTATCCAGGCCTCTGTGAGTACTTGACAGCCTTCTTAGGATGTCAGTAGTGTTTTGATATAGACCTCAGGTAATATTCTTCTCATACTCTGGGCCGGCAGGTTCTAAGCTGTTACCTATGCAGCTATGCTCTTGTATAGTGCTCTCAGCTTATCGAGTTCTCATGTGTGATTATTTCAGTTTTCACAGCAGTGAGGAAGGGGGGGTTAAAGGACTCACCCAAGGTCACACCGCTGCTAAGTGACTCATCTGGGACTTGAAAAGAGTCTTTCCATTTGTCATTTTGTATTTCCTTTTCATGTACACTATTTCAGTTTAACTGCTGTTGCTCTTGTGATTAACAGTCTATCTCCTGTGACTCAATGGGAGGCTAATTGGAATGGCAGAAATATATCTTGTGAGGTGCAAATGGATTGAGTGATATGTGATGATGAATGGTGGAACTCTTTGACATCCTCAGGGAAGCTGTGTAAGAGTAGGGTGGGTTATATTTTGGAGGACATCTGAGAGATTCAACTCCGTTTACACTGCCATTTCTAATTACCTTTATCTCTCCAATTGTGATTTTAAATGTCCACTGAAGAATAATTTGAAGAAACCCATTTAAAATCATGCTGAATATTTAAATCGGAAATTTCATTGTCAGCAAATTTCCTGGGCAAGCATGAAAACAGATTGAGCTTTACAAGACAGAAATTTCAAGTGGGAGGGAGCTTAATTAGCTGAACTGCCTATCTCTTCTCTTCTAAAACTTGAAGAATAGTGATATGGCCTGAGAGAATTAAGAAATTGGGATTTATAGTTAGCAGTTTAATATTAGAAGCAGCCCTTATTTTTCTCTATCTTCTGTGTCTTTATCCAGAAGCACATTTTCTTTAATAGCATGCATGAAATGTTCTTTGCATTACTCCAGGAGGGTTCTTTTTACATGAGCGGTTTAAATTCAGTCTTGGGCAAGTTGGAGGGTAAGAGTTGGGAGGTAAAGATCCTTTGTGACTTTTCTGGTAGGAATGGTGATAGTGGTTTAGTCACTAAGTCGTGTCCGACTCTTTGTGACCCCTTGGACTATAATAGCCGGCCAGCCTCCTCTGTCCATGAGATTCTCCAGGCAAGAATACTGGAATGGGTTGCCATTTCCTTCTCCGGGGGATCTTCCTGACCCAGGAATCAAACCCACGTCTCCTGCATTGCAGGCAGACTCTTTACCGACTGAGCTATGAGGGAAGCTGGTAGGAATAAGACTGGTTATTTGTCATTTTTGTTTTACTCATTGTTTATATTAGCTGACTGACTCGCCCAAATGTGTTGAATTAAATGAAGTGCAAGTAAAATTTTAAATTTTCAATTAAAAATCACTGCTTATTTTGTCATTCTTAATGGTTAATACAGTGGAAGAAAAGGTTTATTTTAAATTCTTACCTACCATGAAGACAATACATTGCATGTATTGTATTAGAATTTATTTGTATATAATGTGATATGAGAGTCCCTTGGACTGCAAGGAGATCCAACCAGTCCATTCTAAAGGAGATCAATCCTGAGTGTTCATTGGAAGGACTGATGCTAAAGCTGAAACTCCAGTACTTTGGCCACCTCATGCGACGAGTTGACTCACTGGAAAAAGAGTCTGATGCTGGGAGGGATTGGGGGTGGGAGGAGACGGGGACGACAGAGATTGAGATGGCTGGATGGCATCACCAAGTCGATGGACATGAGTTTGAGTGAACTCCGGGAGTTGATGGACAGGGAGGCCTGGCGTGCTGTGATTCATGGGGTCGCAAAGAGTCGGACACGACTGAACTGAACTGAACTGAACTGAATGTGATATGCATGTATAATACATAGTGTATTTTACATTGGCATAATACATGACGTTTTCAAGTTGTTTGACTTGCCCTCACAAGTCATGTCTCTTCATGTTGTCAGGTTTTTCAGTAGCTTAAGGAAAACTAATTTAAATTTTACCCTAAGGCAGAACACAGTGAGGTAAATTGACTATATACAAAAATTTATACATTCCAAAGGCACATGTAAATGACTTCAGGTTGTTATTGTTTTAAAAATCCTTTCTTGTAAAATCTGGGTGCTAGTGTGTGAAATTTCCCCCCATAAGTTTTGCATCCCAGCAGAATGCTAAGCATGTAAAGTTGATCCATTATACTTTTTGATTATCCATTTCTTGCCATTTTAAATTTCCTTTGATATTATTTTTACAGTAAAGTATGTTCAAGGAGTTTTGAAACATTCGTTGATAGTCCTTCCTTTTTTGCTTATTATAGTTTCCATATTTCTCTAGCTGAGCCTGGTTTTGGATTTTTTTTCCTTCCCAGTCAAATTGTTTTTTTTATTGTTGGCATATATTTTACTTTAACCAGTTCATAAAGTCTCACTTATTTCCTTATTGGAGAAAATAAAAGAATTTAGTTAACATTCAAAATAACTACAAGATAAGAAAAGGGACAACAGTGATTGTATCGCATTTGAAGTGCCTTTTTTGGGACCAAGAGAAGACCTTCTTGTATTTATTTACTTATTTTAAAAAATTGAGGTGTAGTTGATTTACAATATTATATTAGTTCAAGTGTACAACATAGTGATTCACAATTTTTATAGATTATATTTTGTTTAAAGTTATTATAAAATGTTGACTCTATCCCCTGTACTGTACAATATGTCCCTTATAGCTTATTTATTTTATATATGGTAGTTTATACCTCTTAATCTGGGGAGTCATGTAAAATTGTAATGTTCAGCACTATACATTTGGTAAAGAAGATGATAGAATGATCAAGCTCCTGGATTTACTGAGGAGACCTCAAAACGACAAGTAGTAATTAGAAGCCTGAAAAGAAAGGTTCACCTCCTTCCCAGTGCGGTTCTTTATTCAAAATAGCAACCTTCGGAAAAAGCACTGGAATAAAATGTCACTTATTCATTCTTTCATGTATATACTTACTTGTTCTACCAGTATGTGTTTGAATGACTTCCATGTCAGGCAGTGTTGCAGACAGCAGGCAGAGAGTGGTATGGTAGCTGCCCTCATGGGGCTTACACTCCAGTGGGAAAATTAAAAGTATTTCTATTGTGATAAGTGCTGTGAAGAAAAGCCAGGTGAAGGGTTTAGAGAGCAACTGGACATCTCACTGACTCCTCTATTTCCACATGTTTAAAATCGAACGCATCATTTTACCTGTAAAATCTTCCTGAATTTTCTGCTTGGTAGGATGCCCTTTATTTCATCCCAGTCACTCAGGTTGAAACCTGGGATTCACCTTGGACTTGTTCTTTATTCCACACTTGCAGTCAATCCTGAAATTGTACCATTTATCTCTTTCTGCTTTGCTTCACTCCATCTCTTCCTGGCCCTCATCTGTGTCTGGCTTGTTGCAGCTGTCCCCTAACTGCCCAGCTGGCGTTTCTCATTCCAGCTGGGCTCTTCTGCAGATCCATCAACCATAAAACCATCAGTGCAGTGTCTACTGAGAGTGAAAATCTGCTTAAGGCCTTACTGGGCTCTCCTTTGCCTAAAGCATAACCTCCTAACTCCTTAGCATGTGTAGAGAGTTTTCCGTGATCTGGATGCTACCTGCCTCTGTGGCGTCTATTTTGCCACCCCCTGCCCACATTTCGAATGACGACACTAATGAATGTTTGCATCTCCCCACCTGTACCACACCACTTCTCACACATATTTTACTCCTAATTTCCCTTTTCCAGCTGTTGTTTCCCCTTTTCCTGCTTTCCCTGAATAACTTTGACTTATCCTGTAAGGCTGGGCTCAATTGTCACCCCCTGGCACCCTCACTTCCAGCTTGGCATAGGAATTGCTCATGTGTTGTAGCTCATCTTGTTTTTACCGCATTCTCTTGTAACATTCTGTGTTTTTTTTCTATTGTTCACATTGAATTGTGGTGCCCTGAAGGACAGGGCAAGAGTCTTACTGGTCTTCTCTCTTATGCCACACAGAGAGGGCACTCAGTGAATGCCCAGTGAACTCATGGCATTTTAAAACTTGAGAATAATTTATTCTGGAAAGTAGAGCATCAGTCAACCTAGATATTGGGCATCACAAGGAATGAACCATCGCTGTTTAGATGAGGGACTGTAATAGTGAGATTTTACTCAAAACATTTTGACGTTTTTGAGGGGTGTGCATGAAGGTGGCAGAGATACTGTTTTACAAGAGGATTTTCCCTCTATTATTTTTTCTCCTAGCAGAAAAAACAGCATCTTTTCAGATGGGCTCTTCTTCTTCTGCCCTTGACTTAAACAGTGCTCCAGCTTTCAGCACCCTTTCCTCACATGTCGCCCCTTCCCCCTGGGTGTTCTGTCCTCTCCTTTCGCCTCAGAAACTGTGTGAATGCTCAGGACTTCTGTGTGTCTCTCTTGAGCACAGGTTTGCATATCTGACTGCCTGTGGGACAAGTTTCTGTCTGTCCTACAAGGATACCTCAGATAACTCATCCCAAAGCAGAAGCCGTTCCCTCTCCAGTCGAGTCTGTTAACATCCTGTGTTCCTGTCTCTGCGGAGGGCATTGTGGTCCACCTAACTGTCCTGGCCAGAGTCCTGGGCAGCAGCCTGCTCCTGACAAGAACTGGTGCTGAGAATTACTCTTTCAAGATAATTGCTGTTCAGTTTTGTCCAAAATGTGCTTCATTTCCTCACTCATAAAAATGGAATGTTTATATTGGTTAATAGCTTGGATTTCAGACTAAGACTTAAAGGGGTCCAAATCCTGGCCCCACCTCTCACTGGTTCTTTGATCTTAACCCCGATACACAACTTTTCCAGCCCTTCAGTTTCCAGTCGTGTAAAAGGGGAGTATTAATAGCACCTGTTGCCTAATGAAGTGCTGTGGGTATTCAAGGAACTAATGAATGAAAAGCCCTTAGTGCAGTGCTTGCCATATCCAAAAAACTCAGTAAGTTATCTGTGACCTTTCTCATTTTAAATAGATTTCAGTATCTCAGTTGACAGTCTTTAAAGTCTATTAAAGTCTTTAAAGTATGAAAACTGTGAGCTAGAAAATCCAGTGTATTGAAACAACCAGTATCTTGAGGTTCTAATTACCTGAAATATCAATGAATCTTCCACCTAAAGTTATACTTTTTGTCATTCTTTTCCAATTTCCAACTTTGAATATATGATAGTATTTGTGCTGTGTGTGCTATGCTAAGTTGCTTCCGTTGTGTCCTACTCTTTGTGACCCTATGGACTGTAGCCCACCAGGCTCCTCTGTCCATGGGATTCTCCAGGCAAGAATACTGGAGTGGGTTGCCATGGCCTCCTCCAGGGGATGTTCCTGACCCAGGGATCAAACCAACATTTCTTCTGTTTCTTGCATTTGCTGGTGGGTTCTTTACCGCTAGTACCACCTGGGAAGCTGTAAGACAGCATAGTTTCTAAATAAGTGTCTTCAAAGAGTTTACTTTGAATGTAGCAGTTATTTTTCTAGTTAAAACTGAGAAAGTAAAGTACAGGAAAAGTAATTTTCTGTTCTCTATGAAAATTCCTTTTATCTTTTGCAATAGTTTTGAGTTAGGGTCTATAAATATTAGCATCACTAAATGAAATAGATTGCATCTTGGAAGGAAATGTGAGTGCACATTCTAAAAAATGAGATGTGTGTGTGTATGTGAGAGAGAGACCTCTGTGATTATGTGGTATCCTAAATATTCTCATGTGTTTTTTTTTTGTTGGTGGTGGTGGAGTTAAAATACTATTTATTATAACCTTATGAAAATTTGTAATATTTGCAAACTTTGCACAAGGCCTAGTCTTCATGAGCATTGTGTGTTCAGATTTGCTTCAACCCACATGACTGTGGTATGGGACGTAGGACTTTTGAGGGGCCTGGTCTTCTCTGTACTTTCTGTTTAAAAAGATCACAAATGTCAAACATCCCTTTAGTCTGAGGCTTACTTTTCATTTATGATGATTAGTAACCACAGTGAAAGTAACAGCAGCGCTCAGTCTTACCTTGAAATGTGCTTTGAATTAGGCTGTATTTCTAGTACAAATATGATGAATTAAGGTAAAATTTTAAACAGTGAAAACCAGCCCAATTCTCTGTAACAAGCCCCTTCATATATATTATTTTTTCCAGAGCTGACTTTATGGAAGATGAGTCAATTAAACACATTTTGGAATATAATCCTTGGTGGACTGATGTATATTCAGAAATGATAGCCTCTTTGGGAAAGAGTCAGGAGGAAGAAAATCTTGCTGCGTTAGGTAAGAAACTCAAAATAAGACTCATTTGGGCACTGCCTTTCATAAACACACAATTGTAATTGTCACATGGAGTGAAGATATTATTTTGATTTGCTAATTTTGGAAATAGGAGCTTCACCTGGTACTCAGAAATGCCACACAGTACTTATTTGTCTCAGAAAATTCTTTTGGAATATGTTTTACTTTTGAATGATTGGGGTTCTTTAAAATTTCTTAATTTTTAAAATATTTTTATCAAATTTAGGGACATTAACATACAGGACATGTGTAGTTGTTGAATAATCTGCTTGTGGGATCTGAATTTTCCTCTGTGGTAAGGGCGTTTGAGTGTTAGTAATGGTGAGAAAAGACCAAGTTTTCCATCCCTTTGTCTGTTGGATAAATTCGATACGTTCTCCCCAGTTTTTTCACAAGTGGTTTCATGTGGAAGCAGGACTAGTTATCTGCCTTTCTGTACCTTACAGAGAGCAATTTTTACCAAAGAAGGCTGAGCCAGGGGGTTTTATGAGCCACGGGAGACAACTGTGCCATGCTTAACATTAAGCCAAATATTATACACAGAGTTGTAGTTTTAGACAGGCATTTATTAATGGGCTTCCCAAGTGGTGCAGTGGTAAAAAATCTGTCTGCCAATGCAGGAGACACAAGGGATATGGGTTCAATCCCTGGGTTGGGTAGATTCCCAGAAGTAGGAAATGGCAACCCACTCCAGTAGTCTTGCCTAGAGAATGCCATGGACAGAGGAGCCTGGTGGGCTATGGTCCATGGAGTCACAAAACAGTTCGACATGACTGAGCACTCACACACACACACGCATTTTATTAACACCTTTTCTAAGTGGGAGGTTGGTATGTTAAGTCTGTGAATTAGAATTATAACAATTTTACATAGATCAAGAATAGTGGACTAGTGTTTCTGTTATACTGATTTGGCTTTTAATTATATATTAAAAATACCATGCCTAGATTTGTGTTGTGATGATCACTTTGCAGTATATGCAGTTGTTGAATTTTAATGCTGTACAATTGAAAATTATATAATAAAAACACATGTATTAAAAAATCCATCCTATGCATTATTTGAGAGCAAATAATCTTACTTTCCCCCCAAAAATTCAGTGTATAAATGAGGAACAGACAAACACATACATGCATGAAATGGAATATAGAATCTCCTCACTCCAAATTCCTTTTCCTGAAAATTATCACTGTTAACAATTTGGGGTATTTTAAACACATATACCCACATATAAGGGCTTCCCTGGTGGCTCAGAGGTTAAAGCTTCTGCCTCCAATGCGGGAGACCTGGGTTCGATCCCTGGGTTGGGAAGATCCCTGGAGAAGGAAATGGCAACCCACTCTAGTACTCTTGCCTGGAGAATCCCACGGATGGAGGAGCCTGGTAGGCTACAGTCCATGGGATCGCAAAGAGTCAGACACGACTGAGCGATTTCACTTCGCTACCCACATATAAGCATTTGCTTTCAGAAGTTTTTACACATAGATTCATATGCACTCTCTTCTCACTTTGCTTTCTTTATAGTGTATGTTGTACATCTTCCATCAATGCTTACAGTTCTACCTGAAGCTTTTAATACCTGCCTAGTGCTCTGTTGTGGAGAAGGCAATGGTAAGCCACTCCAGTACTCTTGCCTAGAAAATCCCATGGACGGAGGAGCCTGGTAGGCTGCAGTCCATGTGGTCACTAAGAGTCAGGCACGACTGAGTGACTTCACTTTTCACTTTCACACATTGGAGAAGGAAATGGCAACCCACTCCAGTGTTCTTGCCTGGAGAATCCCAGGGATGGGGGAGCCTAGTGGGCTGCCATCTATGGGGTTGCACAGAGTCAGACATGACTGAAGCGACTTAGCAGCAGCAGCAGCAGTGCTCTGTTGTGTTTTTATGTCGTAACTGGTGACTCTTTTGGGTTGTTGACTACTTGTGGACATTCGGGGTGTTTACATGGTTCTGCAGTGACCTTCTTTGACCACTGATTCTGAAGAAACTTGCTTCACAGTATTTTGATCCTCTGCATAGAAATGCAGTAGCTTGCTATTTGTTCTATTTCTAGAGCCTCGAAAGAGCCTATTATATAATGGGTACTCAACAAATATTTGTAGAACAAAATAAATATTGCAGTAAATATTATTGTAGTTAGGTTTCATTAGAATTTAGGTGCTCTCTACCAGATTGAAAATTGTCACTATAATTTTTTGGAGTTGACTCTCCTGCACAATGGAAAATCATTTATGAATAATGATTCTTGTTACATTGTTTTCAGCAAATCCTTGGTTTTATATTTGATTTGAGTTTAAGAATCTTTCAGAGACCTCCCTTATCATGTAGGGGAATTTTCAGGCATGGGATTGCTAACACGATTTATATGCCATATAGACCTTCTCAGAAAGTTTGTTCAGATTTAAATCATCAGTGCTTTCTATTGGTTTGAGTCAGTTCCCCAGTTTTGGTGTGGTATCTTTCTGAAGCTGTCTGGGAAGGAATTGGTGGTTGTGTAGTTTTCTGTCCACAAGGGTGAGCTAGTTGCCTTAAAAATCGAGATGGTATTTACCTTTAATTTAAATTTTAATTTGCTTTGCTTTAATCAGTTATAGTGTATTCTAGGTCCTATTTTCTGTCTCAGCCATTCTCTGTGTATAATTTTAACAGAAGGATAAGCCAGTTGGTGCCTTTAACCACTGTCCCTTCTGACTCTGTAGGGTGTAATCCAGACTGGTGCTTCAGACACATTCCCAGTCCATTAAACTGTTACAGTGATTTATTCTAAGAATCACTTTTAAAAACAACAAGGACATGTGGTAAAGGTAGAGGAACTTGAATTCTGTGTTGTACAGATGGTACCTCTTGTAAATGTGCTAAGTAATGGTTATGCCTATGAAAGTCCTTCAGTCATGTCCAACTTTTTGCCACCCTATGGACTATACAGTACCTGGAATTCTCCAGGCAAGAATACTGGAGTGGGTAGCCTTTCCCTTCTCCAGGGGATCTTCCTGACCCAGGAATTGAACTGGGGTCTCCTGCATTGCAGGTGGATTCTTTACCAACTGAGCTATCAGGGAATCTTGGTTATGCCTAGGATATAAGGTAAATAGGGGGTTCAGGGTTTAAAGCCCTGCTCCTCCACAGGCTGGCTTTGTGACTTTGCAGATGCTCTGGGTTGCTGTGGAAATCCTGTATCTACCTCACAGAATTGTCATGAGGATTGAACTAGACCATTTACTTAAAATCTTAGCATATTGTAAGTGTTAGAAATGATCAGTAGAGAGTGAATCAATGGCAGGAGAGCCAGGAATTGACTGGCTTCCCTTTGAAATGACAATTTTTGTACATTTACATGGCTTTAAGACCAAGTTCTTTGTTAACATGATTCTTCTTTCATTTTTTTTTTTTCTTGTTCAATTTTTTGAGACACCCAGAATTGGAGGCACACATTGAAATGCGTCAAACCAGGCTGAAATAGGGGAGAAAAGAAATAAACCAAAAAATGAACTTTGAAGTTCTCTGCTCATTCAAGCAGCATGCTGCTGCTGTAATTTCCCCCTTCCTCCTCTTCCTCTTATCCCCTCTTTGCTCCCAGGCCTTCTTCCTCTGTCATTGCAGGGGGACATTTCCAGCAGACACAACAGTGCAGGTGAGGGGTGCGTCTTGGATTCCTCCTCCTCCTCAAACATTAAGCTGGATTGTCTTGATTTCCAGATAAGCCTTAGGTGATAAACTTTGTCCCCTGTCTTTGCCTCGATTATGACTTTTGTCATATTCATTGTCGCTCTGAGTTACAACACGGAGACTTTCCTTGCCGTCTTCAATTCTGTAATGATCCGGATCTTCCTCCCCAAAGGCTTGTAAATGGAAGTGTTAAATGCCGTGCTCCCACTGAGCTCTGGTTTCACGAGGATGAACTTACCACATTTCCCATGTTGTGTCTCAGCGGTTAATCTTAGCCCAAGAATGTTGGCACATGATTGCTTGTTATGACACCACGTAACACTCATAGTCGGTGAACTTCCTAGCAGGGACATCCTGTTTGGCACCAGTGTTTGCGGAGCTAAACTGTCAGCATGAGCCCAGAAAGCTGCAACACTGTGGGCCTGCCTATTTGGGCCAAGGGTTTGAGTGCAGTACGTGTTCTTCTGATTCCCTTGATCTGTTTCCAGAAAGTGTACAATGGAATGGATTTGCATTTCTCTAAAAAGAGCCAGATCATGTATGATTTGTTGACCCACGGAGGACAAGGATGTTTGGGAAGGGAATTAGGCAACAAAGAAGATTTAAAAGTATTAGAAACAGATGATGTTTGAAGTGAAGTGACAAAGTCACTTTCCACTTTGATGGGAGCCACTTGGCGGTCTTCAAATGTATTAATGGAGTTTCTTATCTTGGGAGGTGGTCTTGGGCCGTTTGCTTCCGTGTTAAGGCACCAGTTTCTTCCCCAAATAGAGCCCGAAATAGGCTTTTGTTTGACTATAGATTATTTGTTGTTGTGTGCTCAGTTGCTGAGTCTTATTTGACTCTTTGCGACCCCCTGAACTGTAGCCTGGCAGGTTCCTCTGTCCACAGGATTTCCCAGGCAAGACTACTTGAGCAGGTTGCAGTTTCCTCCTCCAGGGGTTCTGCCCAATCCAGGGTTTGAACCTGCATCTTCCGAATCTCCTGCATTGGCAGGCAGATTTTTTGCCACTGAGCCACCTGGGAATCTGTAGATTGTTTACAGAAGTATAATTAACCAAAATGTTATGAACTAGATAGCAAAGCTGCTATGTCGTGTAGCTAAAGTCACACGGATGCTTGACACATGTTAATTGTGGTGGCAAGCATCCAAGTATTATTGGTACCGTGTCTGTAGTTATTTGTGGCGCTGCTCTTGGTTAGACCTGACTGTGTGCAAATCTACCCAAGTTTCCCTTTGAGTGATATGATTTATAGCTCTAATGTGAAAGGCCTAGGGGAGCTCAGACTTTTGGTTTCTCTACTGGTTTCCCAGTTTGTTGTTATTGTTATTTATTATCTCTGGTTTATTTGCTTGAATTTCAGAATTTAAATACTTCTGTGTATTATTAATGAACTACTTAGGCCAAACTGGAACTCAGACCACCCAGGAAAAGGTGGTTGTGTTGTAAGGGAAGGTTAGGGGCACCCAGCATTCAGGAATTTGGAAGAGTACATTCAAGTCAGCCTTGTGTATACAGTCACAGAAAATTATCTGTGATGTATGGAAAGACTTACCTGTGGGTCATATAACATCAGAGCTCATAGTTCCCAAGTCAACCTTTACAAATCATTGAATACATACAGGTGTGATGACTTAGGAGTAAGGAATAAATGTGTTTGTGAATGATTTGGTCCGTTGTTCATTGGTTCTGGGCATGCTTACCTTGTAATTCAGAATTCCATGGAAGCAGAAGTCTTTCTTAGCCAGGTAGGGTCTAAAGGCTTTTCTTTAGTGAGATACTATTGTCACGATCACCCGGCACTTTCCTATTAGCTAAACTAATGAACGTCTCCAAAACTGTACCTAAGGGAATACCTTCTCAAGTGTTCTTGCTGAGTAATACGGGTCTTCAAATACTTTGTCAGATATGTGTTCTTCATACAGTGAAGAAATGTTCCTTTTTATAGTTTCCTCACATCAGACCACTTAAAGTGAACAGAGAGCTTCTCTTTAATTGAAAAATCTTCATATGAGCCCTGTAATGGGACAGTCAACACCCAGTTGATCTGTCACATGAATTTCTTTTTTAGAAGTCAATCTTTTTTTTTTTTAATAAGTCAGTCTTTAAAGAGTGCGTCTCCTAACTGTGTTATACTCACCTGTATTATTAAACTTTAAAATATACACATTCTTTTTATTGCTGGCCAGCAAATTGAATACTTTCATATTTATTTCCAATAAACTGTGGAAAATTCTGAAAGAAATGGGAATACCAGACCACCTGACCTGCCTCTTGAGAAACCTGTATGCAGGTCAGGAAGCAACAGTCAGAACTGTACATGGAACAACAGACTGGTTCCACATAGGAAAAGGAGTACGTCAAGGTTGTATATTGTCACCCTGCTTATTTAACTTATATGCAGAGTGCATCAGGAGGAACGCTGGGCTGAAGAAGCACGAGCTGGAATCAAGATTGCCGGAAGAAATATCAATAACCTCAGATATGCAGATGACACCACCCTTATGGCAGAAAGTGAAGAGGAACTCAAAAGCCTCTTGATGAAAGTTAAAGAGGAGAGTGAAAAGGTTGGCTTGAAGCTCAACATTCAGAAAACAAAGATCATGGCATCTGGTCCCATCACTTCATGGGAAATAGATGGGGTAACAGTGGGCCAACATCCGCTGGATCATGGAGAAAGCAAGAGAGTTTCAGAAAAACATCTATTTCTGCTTCATTGACTATGCCAAAGCCTTTGACTGTGTGGATCACAATAAACTGTGGAACATTCTGAAAGAGATGGGAATCCCAGACCACCTGACCTGCCTCTTGAGAAACCTGTATGCAGGTCAGGAAGCAACAGTTAGAACTGGACATGGAACAACAGACTGGTTCCAAATAGGAAAAGGTGTACGTCAAGGTTGTATATTGTCACCTTGCTTATTTAACTTATATGCAGAGTACATCATGAGGAACACTGGGCTGGAAGAAGCAGAAGCTGGAGTCAAGATTGCTGGGAGAAATATCAATAACCTCAGATATGCAGATGACACTACCCTTATGGCAGAAAGTGAAGAGGAACTCAAAAGCCTCTTGATGAAAGTGAAAGAGGAGAGTGAAAAGGTTGGTTTGAAGCTCAACATTCAGAAAACAAAGATCATGGCATCTGGTCCCATCACTTCATGGGAAATAGATGGAAAAACAGTGGAAACAGTGTTAGACTTTGTTTTTTTGGGCTCCAAAATCACTGCAGATGCTGATTGCAGCCATGAAATTAAAAGACGCTTGCTCCTTGGAAGGAAAGTTATGACCAACCTTGATAGTATATTAAAAAGCAGAGACATTACTTTGCCAACCAAGGTCCGTCTAGTCAAGGCAATGGTTTTTCCCGTGGTCATCTATGGTTGTGAGAGTTGGACTGTGAAGAAGGCTGATCGCCGAAGAATCGATGCTTTTGAACTGTGGTGTTGGAGAAGACTCTTGAGAGTCCCTTATACTGCAAGGAGATCCAACCAGTCCATTCTAAAGGAGATCAATCCTGGATGTTCATTGGAGGGACTGATGCTAAAGCTGAAACTGCAATACTTTGGCCTCCTCATGCGACGAGTTGACTCACTGGAAAAGACTCTGATGCTGGGAAAGGTTGGGGGCGGGAGGAGAAGGGGACGACGGAGAATGAGATGGCTGGATGGCATCACCGACTCTGTGGACATGAGTTTGAGTGTACTCCGGGAGTTGGTGATGGACAGGGAGGCCTGGCGTGCTGTGATTCATGGGGTCGCGGAGAGTCGGACACGACTGAGCGACTGAACTGAACTGAACTGAACTGAACAGTGGAAACAGTGTCAGACTTTATTTTTTGGACTCCAAAATCACTGCAGATGCTGACTGAAGCCATGAAATTAAAAGACGCTTACTCCTTGGAAGGAAAGTTATGACCCACCTAGATAGTATATTAAAAAGCAGAGACATTACTTTGCCAACAAAGGTCCATCTAGTCAAGGCTGTGGTTTTTCCAGTGGTCATGTATGGATGTGAGTGTTGGACTGTGAAGAAAGCTGAGCGCTGAAGAATTGATGCTTTTGAACTGTGGTGTTGGAGAAGACTCTTGCGAGTCCCTTGGACTGTAAGGAGATCCAATCAGTCCATTCTAAAGGAGATCAATCCTGGGTGTTCATTGGAAGGACTGATGCTAAAGCTGAAACTGCAATACTTTGGCCACCTCATGCGACGAGCTGACTCACTGGAAAAGACTCTGATGCTGGGAAGGATTGGGGGCAGGAGGAGAAGGGGACGACAGAGAATGAGATGGCTGGATGGCATCACCGACTTGATGGACATGAGTTTGAGTGAACTCCAGGATTTGGTGATGGACAGGGAGGCCTGGCGTGCTGTGATTCGTGGGGTCGCGGAGAGTCGGACACGACTGAGCGACTGAACTGAACTGATATATTTACTTGTTTATATAAACAATGCTTGTACAAATACATTAAAAAATTTTTTTAAAACATAGACTTTTTAACATGGCTGAAAAAAATAGTGTATTTTATGTCATATCCTGTCTTTCTTTTAATTTTTAGTACTAATGGTATTTTAGTAAGTAAAGGAATATTGCTTTTAGTAATTTCACTTAAGGGTATTTAAGATTTTTTTTCCCCAAGAGAACAGATTGCAAAAAACTGCTGGAAGGATGCCTTACAGCAAAAAGAAGCCATGTTAATCTTAAGGCTCCTAAGAGTATAGACATGAAAACGATACGTGAAAAGGGACCATTATGTGGGAGTAATCATATTCTTTTCCTTCTGGCTTTTGCCCAGTTGTAATGAACAGAAGGGCAGTCTTTGTTGAGCAGAGACAGAAAGGCTGGGACTTAACTAGCTATCAAGAGAGTGACTTGGGAATATTAAAAAGGTGGTTTAATAATTTTTGGTTTCTGAGAAGGTGTCAAAAACACGCGGTTTTTATTAACTCTTCTCCACTAGGAAGAGGCTTCCTGAGTTAAAACTGAGCTCATGCCCTCTCAGCTAGTGGCCAAGTTTCCTGCCTTTCTTTGCCCCTGGATGTGGTTGTAAGACTTAAGTCCTCGATGATAGGAAGTGAGTGAAAGCGCTGTGTGCACTTTCTGGATCAATTCCTTAGAAAAAAAGTGTTTGTCATCCTCTTCTTCTTCCACTTTGCCATTGGTTGCTGCTGCTGCTGCTGCTAAGTCACTTCAGTCGTGTCCGACTCTGTGTGACCCCATAGACGGCAGCCCACCAGGCTCCCCCGTCCCTGGGATTCTCCAGGCAAGAACACTGGAGTGGGTTGCCATTTCCTTCTCCAATGCATGAAAGTGAAAAGTGAAAGTGAAGTTGCTCAGTCATGTCTGACTCATAGCGACCCCATGGACTGTAGCCTACCAGGCTGCACCGTCCATGGGATTTTCTAGGCAAGAGTGCTGGAGTGGTTTGCCATTGCCTTCTCCGTTGCCATTGGTTGGAAAATTTTAAAACCTGAAACAGCATCTTGGACCATGGATGGAAGTCATATAGTGGAGATGCTGATACTCACCCGTTCTAGACTGTTCACTCCGAGGAGTAGTGTGAGAGAGAAACTTCTGTCTTACTGAAGCCACTGTATTTTGGGTCTGTCTGTATGTACATTTTATATGCCTATATGTGCGTGTGTGCTAAGTTGCTTCCGCCCTATCCAACTCTTTGCTACCCTATGGACTATAACCAACCAAGCTTCGCTGACCATGGGATTCTCCAGGCGAGAATACTGGAGTGGGTTGCTATGCCCTCCTCCAGGGGATCTTCCGGACCCAGGAATCAGATCCACATCTCTTATGTCTCCTGCATTGGTAGGGAGGGGGTTCTTTACCACTAGCGCCACCTCACAAGCCCTTGGTAAGGTGACTGATATATAAAAAGAGATGTCTCTCTCTTCTGTTGATAATTTATTGGGAATAGGAAAACTATTGTATTTGCAGGTGACAAAAACCTAAAGTGCTTGGAAGTAGTATTTAGCAAGAAAAGCAGCAGATCTATTTGATAATGTTGGTGGTTCAATGCAGTAGAAAAGATGGCTTACTGAGCAGACTGTGCTGATACAATTAACTTCTCATCTGTAATTAACCAAAATCTGAAAATACGAAAAAGTAACTTTCAGATAGATTATAGATTTAAATTTAAAAGAGGAAACAGTAACTCTTAAAGAAAAGCTGAGAGACTCCATGGACAATTCAGGAGTTGGGGAAATCTTATTGAAGGATATAAATTCACAATCTGGTAAAAAAAAAAAAGATAGACATATTGGACTACACACAGACATAAATAATTCAATGACCTAAGATCCTCTAAACAGAGTCAGTAGAGATGCAGTAGATTTGGAGAGATGACTAGGGTTTGAATACATAATAGACAAGTTCTTAAATATTTGACAAGCCATCTAGAAAAAAACTGGGCAAAACATATGGGTAATTTATAGGAGAGCAAATCCAAGTTGCCAAACAAATCTATGAAATAATGTTCAGAGTTTAGCAGTTAGAGAAATGCTTACTGAAGTAACAGTGGTGTGTCACTGTGTTAGTTTCCTCTTGTTGCATTCCAGGTTACCACAGATCAGAAACAGAGTTCTGATTTGGCTGTTTTCATGGGTCAGGAGATGGGTATGGAGATCCTGATACCCACCTGTCCTGGACTGTTCACTCCGAGGAGTAGTGTGAGAGGGAAACTTCTGTCTTACTGAAGCCGGTGTATTTGGGGTCTGTCTGTTAACAACAGTTTAGCCTGTCCTGACCTGCATATAATGGACAATTCTGAAACCTGGAAAAAAGACTTCAAAGTTATTTTGGCATTACTTTGATATTCACTGGCACTGGAAGCTAAATGTTCCTCATGACTGAACTGAACAACTTTTAAAGTGAATTTGAAAGTGGTCTTCTGATGGGGCACGGAAGGAAAATGAAGAATTAATTTGTAAGGGAAGAGATTGATGACACTGACTTAGAGGTAATACTATATCTAGATACTTAACAGTATATCTAGATGCTTAGAAGCTGAGGTGGGGTCCTCTGCTCGGGGTCTGGGAAGGCTGCAGACAAATATGGCCATCTTTTCATTTTCAAAAAACAGGTGTTTGCAGCTATATGCCTTTCTGAAGCTCAGAGTTCTTTTCTAAGCTCACATGATGGTTGGCAGAACTTGATTCCTGCAACTATAGGACTGAGACCCCCATGTTCTTGCTGGCTTTCAGCCGGGGCGTCAGTCTCAGGTCTTAGAGGATCCCACAGTTCCCTGCCACGTGGCCCGGTCATGACATGACGTCTTATTTCTTCACAATTGGCGATTGGTGGGAGAGTCTCTGCCAGTATCAGAACATAGTCATAATAATCGTAACAGTAACTGCCCTGTCGCTGTTGCCATGTTCTTTTGAATAGAAGCAAGTCACAGTTCCTGCCCACGCTCAAGTGATGTCTTATTGGAGGTCATTTTAGAATTTTTCTTACCACAGTCCTTTCATATCCATTAAACTGAAAATGGTTTTTAAAAAAGCGTTTATGGCTGGGAGCAAGCAAGAGATATGCTTAGGGAAGGGAACTTCTGTCCATGACCATTACAAAAGAGAGATGTAGTGCTTAAATAAAGTATCTCTTAAAAACAGATACATTTTTTGACCCAGTCCGTCTACTGTTGGGGGTCTGTTTTGTGGAAATAAGGCCTGCAGTATCCAGTGCCACATGATATGACATTTACTGCAGCATCATTAGCAGCGGCATAAAGTTGGAAGCAGAGTGAATGCCTATCAGTAGGGGGAGTGGTTGGATAGAGCATGCTGCACCATGGAATATTCTGCTACGGAGAAGGCAATGGCAAGCCACTCCAGTACTCTTGCCTGGAAAATCCCATGGATGGAGGAACCTGGTAGGCTGCAGTCCGTGGGGTTGCTAAGGGTCAGACACGACTGAGCGACTTCACTTTCACACATTGGAGAAGGAAATGGCAACCCACTCCAGTGTTCTTGCCTGGAGAATCCCAGGAATGGGGGATATCACAAAATTAGCTAAGTACCAAGTGACTTGGGGAGATTTCCTGGAGGTGTCATTGAGTTAGACTGGCTAGATGGAAAAAAGTAATCTGATTCTCTGGGGAGGAAAAGGTATCAACTCCCTTGTATACATGTTTGTGTGTCCTTATGGTCGTGAAGAAAAATATGAAGTGATATATACTAGATTTTTTTTTTAACATGGAAAAAGTTATTGATGAGGATAGAGGGTGCCAAGCAGAAGAAAAGGAAACATCCTCTTCCAGCCAGTCGAGCATGTGCAGTATAATCAAATTTGCATATTTCTGTAAAATTTTGTATAAATGATATTTGAAAAATACTATGCCCTTAAAATTGATTAATACATGGGAATACTTCCATTTCTTTGTGTAGAACTTTCAAAGTAAATAATATTTGCAGAGTGTTTCACGTGTTTCTGTTATTAAAACATAATTATCTTAAAGTCAGTAACTATCATTTAGCTGTCTTGAGTACAGAACTGTGTAAAAAAAACAAAAACAAAAAACAGAGCCAGTGTGTGGGAGGGGTCTGTAAATAAGAAATAGATATTGTTTAGACATTTTTTTCTTTTTTTTAGCCCTACTAGAATTTGAACAAATATTTAGCTCTTAAAAAAATTGTAAAGTTTAATTAAAAAGTTGTTTCCATGTCCAGAGTTTAATAATTTTGATTTCAGTTTCTATAATTAAAGTTCTAATTTTGACAAATCTGCCTGCAATGGGGGTTTTACCAAACAGAATGGGACATCTACGTTTTAAATGCGTTTTCTTCTAGTGTCTTTTTCTGAAGAAGAGAAATATCAGCTGCGAAAATTTGTTAATAAATCTTACCTGCTGGACAAGAGAGCCCATCGTCAGGTGTACTACAGTTTGGTTGATATCCTTCTGGCATATTGCTATGAGACCCGTGTCACCGAGGGAGACAGGAATGTAAGTGCGTGTGTGTCTGTGAACTCTGGCGTAGCCTGTCGTACAGAGGAAACTGTATTAAGGTCGTGAGTGAGACCAGTCATGTTTATTTAGGGACACTCCGAACGGAGGTGCGCAGGTGTGTTGGTGATGGACGCCAGCATGAAAGCACAATGCTTTTTAAAAGGTTTATTCATTTATTTGTTTTTGATTGTGCTGGGTCTTCATTGCTGCACAAGCTTTTCTCTAGTTGTGGCAAGCAGGGGCTACTCTAGCTGAGATGTGCAGCCTTTTCACTGGAGTGACCTCTTGTTTCGGAGCACAGGTTCCAGGGTGCGTGGGCTTAGTAGTTGCGGCTTGCGGGCTCTAGAGCACAGGCTCAGTTGTTGTGGCGCATGGGCTTAGTTGCTCAAGGCATGTGGGATCTTCCTGGACCAGGATCGAACCTGTGTCCCCTGCATTGGCAGGCAGATTCTTACGCACTGAGCCACCATGGAAGCCCCAGCACAATACTTTTATTTGGTCTTTTTTTCCTTCTGTCTCCACATTAGTCTCACTCAGTAGCAGAGTGGAGAAGTAAAGCTGAAGGTAGGGAAGAAGGATATCCGAGGCTCTCATCTCTTTGGGAGATGAACTGACCAAATGAGACAGCTGTTGCCACATGACACCTGACATTGGAAAGGGGTAAACTTTACCATTTCTAGTCTGTCTTTGAGCTGTCTGTTAACAGCTGTAAGGTATAGTATTTTGTACAAAAAGGAATGTGAGCGTTTATCTGCAGGTGTCCCTCAATTTAAATAGTATTTGTACCTCTGAAAAATTGTATGTAAATCACATTTTAAAAACCTGAATTTTATCTTTTTGCTCGTCAGTGAAATCCTATTGCAAAAGTAAATCTTTTGTAAAGTAAGGACGATCTTACTTTTTAAAATGATCTTTTAAAAAAATATATACAATTGTATTGTATCTCTTATACCACACTTAATTCTGTAAATGAAGAGCTAAATTTCTTTCTCACCTATATCACTGATCATATATATATATATATGTTTTTTAAAAAGGCTGGAAAGCCAGAAAAAAAATCTTTCCAGTTAATGTGTCCCTGTATCTATTGATAATAATTTTTGTTCAAGGGGTTATACTTGAGTTGTGCATATGCTTCCCTGTTTTTTATTTATTAAATTAAAAAAAATTCTTTAAACTGGCATAAAGTTGATTTACAGTATTTCAGGTTTACAATGTAATGATTCAGTATTTTTATATATTTTACTCCTTTCAAGGTTATTATAAAATTTTGGCTATATTTCCTTGTGGTGTACACTGTATTCTTGTATCTTATTTATTTTATAAATAGTAGTTCCATCTCCTGCCCCATCCTTCTACCCCTCCTACCTTTACCCCCTCCTTCTTTGTAAATTACACAAATAATTCATTTCATTGTAAAGGAAAATACAGGAAGAAAATAATTAAAATTTCCTGTCATCTCAGCTATCAAAGGTAGCCATTGTTACACGGAAATGTTTCTCTTCTTGGCTTTTTTCATTGCACACATGTATTTATATTGGGTTGTAATGTATGTACTATTATCTAACCTGCTTTTCTCACCTACTTAACATCATAGCATTAGCATAATATTGGGATAAGGATTTGATATGTGTCAAGTTTTTTTGCTGTTGGGGTTCTGAAAATTTCAAAGGTGACTTTTGAGATTTGTATTTGACTCCGAAATGAATATTAATGAGTGTATTAAGTGCATACTGTGACTGAAAATGGATTTTGTTCCACTCATCTTTGTAGAATACCATAGTCAGAGAAAATGTTTTCTTTGACAGAAAAAATAGCTTCATATTGCTTGAGAAGTTGAGTGAGAGAGTTTAGTTATGCTCAATAAAATTTTGCACTTTTCATTCTTAGATTCATATGTTTGAAATCACGAAGTCTTGCAACTTCAAGGTCTTCTCTAGAATGTACTTACTCTTGCAGACCTTCTCTGAAAAGCCAGATTCTTGAGCAGCTTTTTAAGTGCCACAGAGAGTACTTTAACCTTATCTTTGAGTCTTTTGGTAGATTATTTATGAAATATTTGGGAGGTAAGTAACCTAGTTGAGAAGGACAGAAATTGAGCATGCATTGCTTTTCTTTAGTTTCAAAGCCCTTGCTTATGTGCTCCTGTGTTCTGATACTCTTATCAGTGCAAAAGCTTTACTTTATAAAATTCTGAAGAAATACAGACTTGGCCTTTGATCACCTTGACATCAGTAAAGCCATAGACACTTGTTCGGTTTTACATATGTCAATACTATTCATATACTGGTTGAATAAATGGATATAGTTGTTTTCTTTCTAAATGACTTTACCTCTCATATGACACTATCCTTTTCTTCATAACAAATAAAGGTTGAATCTGCATGGAATATCAGAAAATTGAGTCCAACACTGTGCTGGTTTGAGGTACGATTTTCAGTTGCAGTTTTTTAGATTTTGTTTCTTCAGAGTTATATTTTGTTGTTATTAGTTCATTTGTGGTAATTTAAGCAATTCCTTAACTTTTTTTTGCAAATTAATTAATTTTAATTGGAGGCTAATTACTTTACAATATTGTAGTGGGTTTTGCCATACATTGACATGAATCAGCCATGGGTGTACATGTGTCCCCCATCCTGAACCTCCCTCCCCATCCCATCCTTCAGGGCTGTCCCAATGCGCTGGCCCTGAGCGCCCTGTCTCATGCATCGAACCTGGACTGAAAAGTGGTAACTTTATTGTACTAGTTTTTTTCCCCCATGGTTTTAATAAAATTCTGGTTTTATCTGTTACTCTTACTCTAATCATAGTACATAAATAAGGCCAGGTGTAGGGTATCTTCGAAGTTTGAAGGAGTGATGGGGACATTGTCTATTGTGGGAAATGCTGGGTCAAGTTTGAGGCCTGTGTGTAAGTTGGCCTATGTTGGGGCTCAGAGCTCAAAGACAGGCAGCAAACCTATGTGATAATACTGTTAACTATCACTTACCACCAGAGACTGTGCTAAGCCTTTTATATATATTACTTTACCTATTCCTTGCAGTAAGTCTGTGAGATGTGTTTTACAGATGAAGAAACATAGGTCATATAGCTTAAATAACTTATCCTAGGTTCTACAATTAGTATGTTTAGATCTCGTAACTCTTCTAGTATAGTCATAATTGTTTTTGTGTCTGTTTTCTAGAAAGCAGTTGTGCATATATCACCAAAAATGGCAAAGGATGGTGTCTTTAAATTTACTAGTTTCGAACATGCTGTTGTCTATCAAAACAGAAGCTTTAAAAAAATGTTTATTTAAACAATTGTTAACTGCATTGTCTATTAAGGCAACTAGTTTTGTTTCTGTTTTATTCCCCCTAGTTTGAATCCTAAATCGTGTACATTTTCAGTTGGAAAAAAAGTTGTTTCATGACATTACTTTGTTCAAATAATAAATAAGGCCTATATGTAAGTTGGTGTATATTGGCATACATCTTCCCATAATAGACATTGTCCCCAAACTTCTAAAATACCCTCCATCTGTTCAAATAATAGGTAAGATATAAGCAGGAACTGAAACACTTCACTTTAGCAGAGAAACTTGCTACTCCAAGAATGTCCATGAACCAACTCCCTGACCAGTATCCTCTGCTGGGAGCTTGTTGAAAAGACAGAATCCCAGAGCAGACCCTCTGAGATAGACTCTATAGCAAGATCTCCAGGAATTCATATGCATATTTAAGATGGAAAAGTGCTTTTCTCTGGACTCCTCTTGGGTTCTGTGTATTTCCACGATCAGCATATAATGGATAAATTGGCTTTTGTAATACTCACAGTAATTATTCCAATATTGAAAACAAAGTAGTTGGTGACTAGATCATTTCATAGTTTAGTTATTAAAATCTGCATGAAAAAATTCATCTATTTATGATTTTATTTTGACATTTTTTATTGTTTTTTAGATAACTTACTATTGTCATACATGTAACCAGCTCTGTCAAACTTTTATAAGTATTTAGTTTTTCCAGAATTTTTTAGAAGTTCATCATTGTTTTTTATATTATATCAACTACTCTTTGTTGAGTACTCAGTACTCTTAATCAGATCACTCATTTATTAAAGGTGAATATACTCGGAAATGTTGTACTCCTTTAATTTTATATGTTAAGTTTTATTTGCAGGTTAACATTTTTATACATTTTAAATCAAAACCCAATTAAAAAACAATTTTGTGGAAAATGTGTTTTCAGTAAGTTTAACATTGCTGATGGCATCAGTTTGATACCATTCAAGATAAAGCCTTTTTACAGAAATGCGTAGTTTTCTCTTTGATAAGTGAGAGTAAATTACTGAAGTAAATGCCGTGTATTACTCATGCCCAAAGCAGAAAAACAGAGAGAGGAAAGAGGGACTGTGAACACATTGCACTAAAGAGTTCTGTATTTTTCATCTGTATTATCTCGAATGGTCCTAAAGGACAAAAACATGAAACATGTATCATTTAGAAATGCATTTTATGTGCATCTGTATTATGTTAGCACCATGTGTTTTACATTCATAGTGGTAATTCTTAAAAGACTTTAAAAACTTTCCTGCTATGAATGTGATTTTTAAGGAGCACGTGTGATATGTTGATAAAGTATGAGAAATTTCAAAGACCGAGATAAAAATTTTAAGTTTACAGAAAGAGTCTCACTGCATGTCACTGTATTTATCTTCCATTTGCCTTTGTGTTGACTTAGACTTGGTTTTTAATTGAGAATAGTTTTTTTGTGTGCTTTTGTTTTGTGTAACATGGAAATGATTATTCATGTAAATGATACTTCCCAGACTTGGACTAATGTTCACGAAATCCTGGTGTCTTTTGGAAGAAGAGTTTTGTGTTATCCACTGTACCGCCATTTTAAGCTGGTGACGAAAGCCTACAGAGACACTATAAAGATATTGCAGCTAGGTAAGATGTTATTATGTTTGCAAATTTGAGAGTGAAAAGTTAAATGTTTTTAGTCTGCTTTTCTTCCTCTACAAAAATAAGTAATGAAAATCATCCAGTCCAAACACTGTTCCTCTCAGGTATTATATAAAGTAATTGTCCCTCTATATAGGTATATAATCATACAGACTGGTGTGGTACTCTTTTCAGAGACGAGTGGGGAGGGTAAATACAGTGTTCCAAAACATGTTGTGTTTAGTAGATTGTATCATTCAGTATTTCTGTATCATACAGATGCCTGTAATTTTCTAGGCATTATTTTAGGGTTGTGAGTAAAATAATAAATAAGTTCCCTGCTCCTGTGAAGTTTCCAGTTTTGCCAAGGTGACTGATGGTAAGTAAGTAAGCAGTTCCAGTGCTGAGTGAAAAGTTCTCTGTTGGAGGAAGGACAGTCATCCCAGGAGAGGCACAGAACCTGGATTTGGCAGATCAGGAAAGGTTTTCCAGAGAAAGTTCAGCTACTCTGGTTACTTGATTATTGCTAAATAATCAAACCCCAAAAGACAAATGTTTGCTATTTTTAAGAATGTGGAAAATTCTAAGCTCTGAAACAAATTCCGAAGTGCCTATAACAGCATCACTGGATTAAGTATATAATTTCCAAGGTAATGACTTTTTAAGGGGACAACATCCATTTGTATGTATTAGTTCTGGCACATTTTTATTAAAACTCACTTGGTATACTTTATGGTCATTTCTTATATTTTTTTTTAGGGAGTCTCATCATTTCTTTGTCTTTAGATAACAGTGCTTCTGGAGGTTTAGTTTTCAGACTTGAGGTTAAGAAGGAGAAAGGAAAAAGTTCATTCGTTTATATCATTAGGCTTAATGGGAATAATCACATCTGTAATGTTTTCTCCCTCCTAGGATTCATCTAGGTTTTTCTTTGACTTCTGTGTGACCCATAGTTTACCTGCCCTTGGGGGAAAAGTCATGTTTGAAGTAGATTCTTTTAAAATAGATAATAATTGTAAAAATGAATCATAGTTAAATGAAAGATCTTTTTAAATTTATCCTATTGGTTTAGACTAGCAGTATTTTATTTTAAAGGATTGTTGATTATAGAACAGAAGAGCTACTGCCTTTGAGGAATCTGTCTTCTTTAACAAGGGGAAACACACTGCTTTGTTTTTTTTTTTTTAAGATATTTTTGGTGTGGACCATTTTTAAAGTCTTTGTTGAAATTGTTACAATATTGCTTTTGTTTTATGTTTTGGTGTTTTGGCCCTGAGGCATTCTAGCTCCCTGACCAGGGATCAAATCCATACTCCCTTCATTGGGAGGCAAGTGTTAACCGCTGGACCTCCAGGCAAGTCCCCAAGATATTTTTTTTGAATTGCAAAAATTATCTTGAAAAGTCCATCTACTATCAATGACTGATTATTGAATTTGAGTACATGTCAGTTAATTTCTTGTTTAAGTCATGCTAGATTGTCTGCACATTATTCATAGATTTAAACAGTGAGAATGCAGTTATGGTCTTCTTCTTGTATCATGGCTTTGAGATGGAAAACTTGTGAAACCCCCATGTGCGTGTGCATGTGCACGGATGAGCATGCGTGTGCATGTGTGCACGTGCACACACACACACACCCTCTTGTTATTTTATTCTGGGAAATAATCTTGTTCTCTGGGTTTTCATTTGAAAAGTAATCAGTTGTGTGATTCATAACCAAAAATAAATTTGATTGCCTTGACTTACACTGTAGTCAATTCCTCAGTTTTAGTAGGTTGGAATTGGAAATTTAAACTTAAGTTTCCATTATTATCTATCTACAAAAATAGGCTTATCAGCTGTGTTGTGATAGCAACAGAAAACCCGAGGTAGCATGCTGAAAATGAATCCCAATCCTGTATGAACCATGCACAGTATGTTCTGTGGCTTGTTTGGGTTGTGGCTAGTTAGTGCTGAAGCAGAGAGCCAGGTTGTCTAGAGTTCATTTAGGGGAAATGCTAAACTATGGGGATGGCAAGCTCTGGATGAGGGTTGACACCTTTGTTCATACAGATGGGTGACACCAGGATGCCATTAATACCATTGAAGAGTCTCAGTTGTTTAGACACCTTATGGTTTAAGTGCAGGTAGTGCTGGTTTGGCATTTAACATTTTCCAAGAATGAATTCGTGCCTACTTATAATCAAAAAAGCCGTCACACTTTTATTCTGAAGGTGAGTGTCTTGCTTTCATAGTTAAAAGTAATAAATAACTCGTTCCCCAGAAGAAATGCAAATCTTATATGAAACATACTTCTGAAACCAAGGAAGGAAGGCTGGTATCAGAATCTACAGATTAACTGAGAGCTAAGTTTTTGAAGAGCTATGAATTTGCTTTACCTGACTTCACAGAGGCCTTATAAAATTCTTCTCTGGGCCTTTGGCTGTTTTCAATTTTACATTCTCTCTGCTGTACCTTCCCCACCCCCGGAAAACTCTGCATTCATCTCTCACTGTTGCTGTATGTGTAGCTCAAATTCTTGTAAGAGAAGAAAACCTATTTTGTCCTTTCAAGTGTTATTTTAGTGCTTACTGTAGAGCCTTGGAAGTGGAATTTCTCTGTCTGAATCTATAATCTTGGGGCACATGATCATCCCATGTTTTCCCCCTCTGTTCCTGTATCTTTAGCAATTTTTACTTCTTCCTCCATTATTTTTGAGAAGAGTAGAAAGAATCCTTCATGGAAGTATCACTTTGCTGTTATTCACTGAAAATCAATGATAAAAAGGAATTAAAGAAAGCAGTTTTCTAGTATGTCTTAAGATATTTTATTGTTTTTATAAGTGACCTAGTTGAGTACTTGATTATACATTGTTTATACAACTTACTGTTTATTCTACTATGTTTCATTCATCTTTCTAAAAGCATTCTTTATTCTTCTTCCACATTCTTGTATGGTTATTGAGCGTATAATGTAACGATTAGATTGAAAGGGCTAAACATCAAGGAGTAAAAGGGAAAAAACTTAATTTTTTCTCCCTGTTCCCACTTCGAGCTCTTTCTGTGGAGTGTTTCTTTTATTGCTTGTGGATGGAATATATATCCTATAAATATCACATCACACACATATATCCTATATGATAAATATTCTATAACTTTTTATATTGCTTTAGATTATAAGAGAAGTCTCATTTCAGTACTTAAACTGTTCCCTTTGAACTTGATTAAAAATATAAATCTTCCCTTCCCCGGCTCGGGCCTGCCTTAGGTTGGGAAGCCAGCAGTAGGGAGGGGGCCCTTCCCCTGCTGCGGGAGCCTTGCTTGCTTCCAGAGCTACTCTCTACTCAGCCACAGGCTGCTCTTTCCTGCTTCTCCATGGGGGCCTTTTATCAGTTTGGGGTCAGACAACAGTCTTTGCGCCCCAAAATTTCCACGACAGGTATCTTATGCTCTCCAAGGTCCCCCCTTAGAAATCCCCTTAAGAAAAACCAAGAGACAGGAGAGCACCTTTTTCCCTTCCTCATGAATGGTGGTAGAAATCCCAAAGCACCCCAACAGTCTTATCAGAAGAGATTTTCTGGACCATGATACCCTTAAATTCCCAGAGGTGAATTTTTGGTCCAGAGGTGACATACTGGGTTTTTTGCTAGTGTCTTAGGAGTTTAGCTCAGAGGGTTAAGCATTCCGTTCTTAAAATATGGAAATACGTGATATCTATTTTGTCCTTTGTGAGCCTCACTGGAAATGAGTCACAGAGAGTCCTGTCTTAATGTGCTAGCACAGTAATTGTTCTAGCCACAGCACCTTGGTGACTCCTTTCTGTGTGCCAGCGTGAGGCTCAGTTCCCCATTACATCCACACTGCCTTCCTGAGATGTTGGGATGTCAGTCTCCATCTCACGGATGGAGACAGTCTCAAGGAAGTTCAGTCCAGTTGCCCAGGCTCACTCAGGTAGGAGTTGGTGGAGCCTGGATTGGATGCTGCGTCTGACTGACTCTTAAGTCTGTGCCCATTGAAGTGTTGAAATAGTTATAGTAAAGGAAACTTTATGAAACTGGGATTGACTTTACAATAATCCACAGTGGGTTGGCGGAAAGTGGGAGGGTGTGGAGGAGACAAGGCTGGCCATGAGTTGGTCCTTACTGAAGCTGAGTAATGAGTACTTGGGGGGTTCACCACCCTATTTTTTCTCTTTGTACATGTTGTGATCTTCCTTTATAAAACGTTATTTTTTAAAAAGAATCTGGAGTCTTAACCCCTATATATCTGTGTTTTCAATTTAAATTTATTCACCATCTTTTAGAAAGCATAGTACTCTTTGTTCAGACCATTATATAAAATTTTTGGCTAGTAAAAATGCATGTTTGAAGTTATTATTTCAGGTTCTGTTTTGTTTTTTGGTCTAACGAGAAACCTACCCTTCTGTGAACATTTGAGATCTGATGTCTGGTTGTTCTGTGGGCAGACTGTAACCTAAGAAGTAGCCTTCTGGCGATTAGTCTTTGTTACCAAGTAAAAGCTGGCATTACTTCATGTAATTAATAGCCCTTACAAATTAGTCTTACTGGGCTAATCACTTTTTCAGAAGTGACTGAAATGACAGCTTTACTAACCTCTTCTGTAAATAGATATAATAGCACAATCCATGTGAAAGAAAAGAGCCATAATAAATGGCTTAGGGCTGATCTTTTCCTTTAAGGCAAATGGTTGTTTAAGAAACAGAACTATGGAAAGTGTACTGTGTGAGCTCTGAGACCTCATGCAACCTGGAAGATGAGTTTGTTTTTAGCGTTTCATTTCTCTTTAGTCCAGTATCCAAATGCTTCTTTTTTAAAATAATTAATTAATTTGACTATGCAGCATCCTAGTTGTAGCATGTGGGATCTAGTTCCCCAAGCAGGACTCGAACCCAGGTCCCCTGCATTGGGCGCTCGAGGTCTTAGCCACTGGGCCACCAGAGTTGAATTTTAAAAAGTATCCTAACTTGAAAACTAGAAGATGAAATCACTAGTTTTCGATGTTTACATTTATCTGTACTTAATTTTTGTGGGTTCTTAATTATGGACATTTTAAAGAACTATTAGGCCTTTCAATTGTTCTTTCTTATGTGCCTTATATGAAATGATTTTGAGGGTTATTCAACAGGTATCTGTTGAGCACTTGCTATGTGAAGATGCTGAGCTGGGTCTGCAGATCTTGGAGTAAGCAGGTGGGACATGATTTGCACTGGGAGAACTAAAAATTCTGTTGGGGTCCTGGAATAATACAGTTTTCAGGTTTTTGAAAAATTACTTTTTGTAATAAGTAGTTCAAAGGAGAAATACAGAGGATAATAATATAAAGCCAGGAAGACTGGCTGAGCTTTAAGTCATGTATGACATGTCATTTCCTGCAGAGAGGAGCTTCTGCCTTGTTTGACTTCTGATTCTCAGCTCCCCCTCAGTTTCCCGTTGCTCTAAAGTACTTGTCCATTGGTTAGTGTGTTAACTTATTCATTGAGTAGGTATTTTGTCAGTACCTACTATAAAGCTATTTATTACGTACAAAGTGCCTGTATGAAGAGCAGCAGGAAGCTGAATTAGGTTCACATACTGTATTTGGGGAGCATCTGCATGAATAAGGGAGCTAAGGTGTCCGTCACAAACATTAAAGACAGAGTAGACAGTGGTAAGCACCTTATAGGAAATGCTGACTGAGTGGTTTCAAAACAGGAAGAGGTGGTGTTTCATTAGGGATCAGAGAAAGCTTCATTCAGGACTGGAGATTTAAATTGGGACTTGAAGGACAGGTAGTATTGCATAGCAGGGTAGAGGGAAGTGTTCTAAATATTGTGTGAGGGGCATGAGACAGTTCATAGATGAGCATCTGTTTCATCAGTGAAACTTGGGAATTGATAGGCTCTCTGACCCTGAGATTTGCCCTTGTTGTTCAGTTGCTAAGTCATGTCCGACTGTTTGCGACCCCATGGACTTTAGCACACCAGGTTTCTCTGTTCTTCACTATTACCCTGCTAAGTCACTTCAGTCGTGTCCGACTCTGTGTGACCCCATAGATGGCAGCCCATCAGGCTCCCCCGTCCCTGGGATTCTCCAGGCAAGAACACTGGAGTGGGTTGCCATTTCCTTCTCCAATGTGTGAAAGTGAAAAGGGAAAGTGAAGTCGCTCAGTCATGTCTGACTTGTAGTGACCCCATGGACTGCAGCCTACCAGGCTCCTCCGTCCATGGGATTTTCTAGGCAAGAGTACTGGAGTGGCTTGCCATTGCCTTCTCTGTCCCTATTACCCTACAGCCTCTAAAATTAGTTGACAGTTTAACTTGAGTCAACTGGTCTCCAGAATTGATTTCTCTTCTTCCCTAATATAATCACTTAATCTCCTGCTCTCCAGTCAGGAGACGATAATTCTTTGTTTCCCTCTTCATTCTAAATTGTTCTTGAACTTTTCCTTTCCTAGTCAATTCCTTGTCACAGTTAAAACATTTTGAAGAATAGAACAATTGTAGTGCTTTCAGTCAATTTCAGTAGCATGGAATTCAGATCAGATATTTGAAGTTGTGTTGGTATCTGCTTTTGCTGACTGCTTCCTTACATGCCAAGCAGCCTAAGAAAGGAGGGACTTTGGAGCCCTGGAGGGTGTGAACTGCAGCTGGAACGTGTGAGAGAGTGTAGGATTCCCCTGGGAAGTCCCCATGTGCCAGTCTTCTGCCTTGCCCTTCTGGGATTCTTTGACCAGGCAGAGCAAACTTCTTTTACTTCCATCAGTTCCTCAGAGCCTAAATCTGTGTTCCCAATCTTAAATTGGCACGTTCTTACTGCCTATCTGTATTATTTATCCTCACTTGGGTTTATACATATACTTTTGTATGAAACGGTATTGTATATGAGCATGAACATTAAAGGGAAGAAAATAAAATTCTGATCAATTCCACAGACACATATTTCCTCTAAGTATCTTATTAATCATTAAATATTGTTTATCACTGAAATTTTTTTTAGATTGCTTGCCTGGAATTGCTGGTTTACATTTGTATAAAGCGTTCTTTGTTCTCTTAAAATATTCTCTAGGGGGCAGCATTTCCTGTATGGTTTACAAATAATAAATTGCTTTTAATTGCCATAAGTGATTAAGATCTTATGGTTATTCTGCTCCCCACCCCAAAATCACTTAAAGTATCTTATGGGTGGGTAATAGGTTAAGATACACTGCTGATCTTTTAAGTATTTAAATTTAAATCTACATGGTGTTTACATTTAAATTTACGTGGTATTTCTTATACTATTTAGATAAGGTTTTTTGTTAATTTCTATCGTTTTTGATCTGAGCAATGGAAAAGAACCCCAGGAGGTTAGTTACGTGGTTTGATATTATGACTTAAAAACAATTCTATGTTTAGTGCCTCTTTTAATAGATCTAAAGTAAATTTTGAGGGTTTTTTTTAATCTGAATTTTTAAGGAAGTAACTATAAACTTACTTTCTTTAAATAAGAGGATAAAGATAGAAAAATGTATATATTTAAGACAAATTTGGGAGAACAAAGAGAAAATATTTTGTTTACCCTAAAGAGTGAAAGTCCTGTGGCATGGTAATATTGAGACCTAGATGCAGTATATGCTGTGCTGTGCCTAGTCATTCAGTTTTGTCTGACAACTTTGTGACCTCATGGACTGTAGTCCCCCAGGCTCCTCTGTCCATGAGATTCTCCAGGAAAAAATGCTGGAGTGGGCTGCCATGCCCTCCTCCAGGGTATCGTCCCAACCCAGGGATCAAACCCAGTTCTCCCGCGTTGCAGGCGGATTCTTTACTGTCTGAGCCACCAGGGAAGCCCAGATGAAGTATATTGAATAATAAATACTTGTATGTTATCTGGAAATCATGGAAGAATTATATTTTTGCAATTTAGGGTTCCATTAAATAGAAATTAATACTGAAAAATAACAAGCAAGCAGATATTTATTCAACAGACACAAATCAAATCCCTTCTCTGTGCAAGACATTAAAGAGAATCAGGAAAGAATTATGAGGATATATATGACTTGGCTTTGGCTCTTGAGTTTATTGTGTAATAGGAATGATGAGACAAAAGTACAAAATGTAAGTATTTGCAATATACAAAGGAGAAATAGTCCCTTAAGATAATATCTTAACATCTTCAAATATTGAAAAAAACAAAAATATTGAAAAAAAACAAAAATAGCATTTCATGACACACATAAATTATATGAACTTCAAATTTTAGTGCCCATAAATGAAGCTTTATTGGAACATAGTTGTCCTAATTCACCGGGGTGTTGTTTATCTGCTTTTGTGATATAATGGCAGAGTTGAGTAGTTGCAACAGATCATGTGGCCTGCAAAGCGAAATATTTACTTTCTGGCTCTTCAGAGAAAAAATTTGCCTCCCCTTGCTATAAGTACATATGAAGTTGACCCTTGAACAAGCTTGACTTTGAACGTGGGCAGGTCCTTTTATGGGCTTCCCTAGTGGCTCAGACAGTAAAGAATCTGTCTGCAGTGTGAAAGACCCAGGTTTGATCCCTGGGTTGGGAAGATCCCCTGGAGAAGGGAATGGCTACCCACTCCAGTTTTCTTTCCTGGAGAATTTCGTGGATAGAGAAGCCTTGTGGGCTACAGTCCTTGGGGTTGGAAACAGTCAGACCCGACTGAGCGACTGATGCTTTCAGGTCCTCTTACAGGTGAATTTTTTTCTTCAGTAGGAAATACTGTAGTGCCCCACTGTCCATGGTTGGTTGAATCTGTGGATGGGGTGGAACTGTAGATACAAAGACCAGATTAACCCTGTCATTGTTCAAAGATCAGCTGTATTTGGGGTTGGGGGAGAGCCCTGTCCAAGTGAGCCAAGGTCTTCGGCTGCCTTCCGTCCTAAATAGTGGCCCGTGTTGATGGGCAGCCTGTCATGTTTCTCTCCCCCATAGGATGAGATGGACCTGAACTTGCTTGCTAAGTCGCTTCAGTCACGTCTGACTTTTTGAGACCCCATGGACATAGCCCGCCAGGCTTCTCTGTCCGTGAGATTTCCAGGCAAGAATACTGGAGTGGGTTGCCACGTCCTCCTCCAGGGGATCTTCCCAACCCGGGGATCGAACCGGTGTCTCCTTCTATTCCTACATTGCAGGCAGATTCTTTACCACTGAGCCATTAGGTAAGCCTGGACCTGAAGTAGTTGATTGCTATTAAAGTAGGTCCCTCAGCATTAGGAGAAACAGAGATGCCTACCTGGCCAAACAGATAAATTAATGAGAATGATAGAGTTTAAGAAATGCGGGAGTAATGAAGCCCGTGTGAATTGGAGATACACATGCCCCATTAGTAGCCTGTTTTTTGCTCTGTGGATATGTGGATTTGCCACCTTTAGGGTCTTGAAGTAGAAAGTCATGATCTTTAATATGAAAAGAACACTGGAGTGGGTTGTCATTTCCTGCTCCAATGCATGAAAGTGAAAAGTGAAAGTCAAGTCGCTCAGTCGTGTCCGACTCTTAGCGACCCCATGGACTGCAGCCTACCAGGCTCCTCCATCCATGGGATTTTCCAGGCAAGAGTACTGGAGTGGGGTGCCATTGCCTTCTCCGTTGAAATGTGAACAGTGATGTAAAGATTTAATATCATACTATAAGAACTGTGGCATATCTGAGCACCCAGGTCAGCCTATGTGGACCGTCAGTTTGTGATTTCGAAGACGATCAAAGTGCCAGCCTGTCTTTCTCACACTCTCTTGGACCTGCCAGTTTTCAGCTGCAGTGAGGCCTTGTACTGGGTCTCTGCTCCTTCTATCACAGTTTAGGTTCAGTCTCATCCCCGTGTAGGTTCCAAGATGAGTTGTGGGGAGGAGGTAGAAGTCCTGTATTCTCTACCCGACTATGACCAGAAACCTTAGAAAATCCAAACACAACAAAACCCAGATCCCTTACCTCTCTTTCTACTTAATTTTCTAATGTCATCAAAAGGGACTTGTAAATCTGGTCAGACCGGGTTTGTTCTTCCCATTTACACACCATTTGAGAAATCCGGTTATCTTTCTTCCTGTATGTTTCTTCTCTCTGACTGCATGTACAGTCTCAGTTTTCCCAATTTGAAACTAAGCTATTTGCAAAAAAAAAAAAAGAACTTTTCATACTAACATCTACTGGGAAAAATGAAGTATACTATTAATTAAAGCAGCAATACAAAGAGTTTATTTTAAATTGAGCTACCAGGCATTGAGATCCATGCCATATTCATGGCAGAATAGTTGAAATGAAATTTTATCTGCATAATTAAGTTTTAGATGCTTATGGATTTTTAAAAAAATTCAGATCTAGATCGCAGCTGTTCTAAGAACTTTTTTCCCATGCCTGTTCAGCTCTTGACCTGTCTACTTTTATACTTACTGTATGGATGGGATTTTTTTTTTTTTAATGTTTTCCCTTGAACTTGGATGCCTCACTCTTAACTGTCTAAAGAAATGGAAATTAGTCATGCTGCCATTATGTAATTTTGATGACATCCGGCCATTTATTTCTACACTGACACAACTGCTGCTTTGACAGGTGACTTAAAGAGGAGGACAGAGTGAATGTCAAGGCTGTCCTTTCAAACCAGCAAATCTAGCAGAGATTGTTAGAGCAGAGAAGGCAAAAAGCAGCCTTGGGTTAAATTCATTATTTGAACTTCTGGTGGTGTGGTGGTATATAAGAAAGTTGGCATAGCTATATCCTTTTCTTGTTGGGAATAGAAATAAAAAGGGAAGGCAAACATGTTGTGTACCACACATCTGTCAGGACACCTTGACTTTTGGGTACAGATCACAAAGGTGTTTTAACTAGTACAAGTTAACTGAGCAATCTGATCAAGTGGTTTTAAACTTAAGTTTTGTGTACTCTGGGTTACATTAGCAAGCTGCCTTTACTGAACAGGATCCTACCATTTGCCAGACATTGTTTTAGACCCTGGAAGACAAAAGAAAAGCTGTGTTCTTTCCCATCAAGAGGTTTGCCACAAAAGGTGATAAATAGTGACACTATGTATTATGTAGTGGCTGGGACGCAGACATATCTATGTTCATCATAGCTGTTGCTTCCTAGCTGTGATCTTGGCTAACACCTTCAGTTGAGCCTCAATTTCCTCTTTTATGAAATAAGCAGGAAAGCACCAAACTAGTAAGGTTAAATGATGCAGTATATAGAGAGTACTTGGTGGGTAGCTATTAATTAACAGACAGTGTGACAGGCATTTTGAAAAAACCCAAACTAGCTTGGGTGGAGGAGGGTGGGGTTGGCAGCCAGTTCCTAAGGAAGCATGGCCCATTTTGAGACTTGATGGAAAATTAGGTTTGTGCTTTCTAGGCAAAGGGAACATTTACAAAGTGTATGTTTGCTTTGTGCTGATTTCATTTGTGGCTATACAGATAATATGTGTAACTTTAATAACAAAAAGGCATCTAAAAATTGATTTAAGACTAAATTTGTGCTTGAAATAACAACTGTCATTGCTTCCAGTATGTGTTTCTTTATTACAACTCAAAAGTGTACAAGCTTAAACGGCATCTGAAGAAGTTAAGGATAAAATACTAAATAGACTGAGAAGCTTTCATAAAGTTAAATTAATTCATGTTTGTGTTGTTAGGGACTTTATGCTGCTTTCTAACAGGGCCTGATATTGAAGCAAATTCCCACACTTTGAGTCTCTTCATTTTGATTACCTTGATTTAGTTCTTCTGTCATCCCTTTTTATGGTCCAGTGATCTCTGAAAATTAATGTTAAAGATAATTCAAAAATTATCCCTCCTCATAATAGGGTCTCATCAAAATCCCAGAATTCTAGCCAGGCATCTACTAAGTTACTCATTTTAAGATGATAGCCATGTTGGGTTTTATTTTGAGATGCTCTTACAAATGAAGGCCAACCAGTGCTTTCCTTCAGATGTTTTGAATCACCATTTCTTTCTCCTTTACTCTTTTTGGCTTCTTATTATGTGTGGTTCAAAACTTTAAAGGACAGAACTATATGCCCAGAAAACCACAGTCATATCATAGCTATAATGTACCAGGAGTTGAAAAGAAATTCTGCTCTTACTGTATGGAGTTAGCAATTTATATTATTTTTTCTATGCTGGCTTTTAGCCAGTAAAAATATCCACTATTCTTCTAATCTCCTAGAGATGGGAACCATTTCTTAAGAGCCTTCAACCATGAGCTGGCCTGTCACTGAATGATTATGGTCAAACCTGGTCAGCTAATAGGAGGATCTCAGATAGCCAATGGATTCTAATTTAGAACAGCTCAATCTTGTCTCTGGTTTAAGATGTATTAACCTGAAATGCCGCATCTGTCCAGAACAGGAAAGCATGTTGTTCTTAGTTTACATTCCCATTAAAGGAAAGCTGGAGAATGCATAGCCAGAGACTGTGTTAAATATGTTTACTGCCCACCTGATTGTTACTATCATGTGTTTGTTGGTGGTGGTGAAGCGTTTCTCTGTTGTCATTAGACAGTCATTTTCCCAGAAGCGAAACATGCATGGAACTTGTCCATTTATGTGCCATATTTCTAGTTTTGAAGTCCCTTCACTGGTTTAAAACTCTTAGAGAAATCTTGTTGTCTAAAACTCTTAGAGAAATCTTGTTGTCAAAAGTCTTTCCTCCGTGGACAGAGTTGGCTTCACTGAGGACCAGGCGAGCACAGAGAATCCCTAACTCTTCGGAGAGGTCTGTTAGTATATCACTGCAGTGAAATTAGTTACTGGGGTTACTATGCAAGGTACCTGCTTTTTCTTTCTCTGGGCAAGGCAGTAAACTGGTGGGAAATGGTCACTCATCTGCAGGGCCTTGGAGCAGAAATGATTCTTTTGGATTTAGGTCTGAACAATTTTTTAGGCCCATATGTTGTGAAACTAGCCCACGACTGACTAGCTACAACCCCACAGGAGGCAGGTACATTGAGTACCCTTGTAGCCTCTGGTCGTGTGACCATCTGAAGATGGACCAGCTCTTTCCTTTGCTCATAGCTCTTGGATAAGTGCTTGGTAACTTGAGAGAAAGAGCAGTCAGTGTAAGAAATGTAAAAAAGAGAAGAAAAAAAAGTGCATGCTTCCCAAGCTTCTTGGCTATGATGCTACAGTCACCTATGGTGATTTAGTAGGAATATGTCCTTGGAGTAACAGTATATATTGTTGGGGGCAGGATGGTTTTAATGTACTTTTGGTTCTAGAGTGTCAGCTGCCAGTAGCCTAGTTGCCTTTTAGCTTATTTGTCACATAGCACACTGCAAAAATAGTTTGAATAAGACTTACAATGAAAACATAAACTTTGAAAAAATGCCTAAAACTGCCTCGCATGTGATTTTCTAGAACCACCTGATCTAAATGTTGCTTGTCTATTGTTCAAAAATACAAGGTAAAGAAGATTGAAATAGGAATTAAAAAATTTTAACATTCTTTGTCAATATTTCAAGGGTTAGCTATGTAGTCAGGAATATCTGAATTTTGGTAAATTACTAAATGTTTATTGTGGAGAGTTTTGAAAATAAGTTAAAATTATTTCCTATGTCCATGGAGATGCCAGGATAGCCTTGAGCAGTGGGAGAAGTTCAAGTTGTCACGGCTGTCCCTCAGTGGGTTCTGTTTCAATAGAATATCCAGGGCATCTATTGCCTTTAAGAACACTGCTGCATCTAAAATAGCAAATAATCTTAAGCTGTAGAAAAAACTCAAATTTACAATATCAGTGAAGTTGCATCCATATATGAGGTACATCCACATATGAGGTAGTTTTTGAATGTCCTAGTAATGCCTAATGTGATTGGCCAGTGAATCTCTGTAGAATTTGCCCTTATTGCAATAAGATTATACATAGTTATGAGCTATAAAATTAAAGTAAGTATGAACTGTATTTTAAAAAAAAGAAGAAAATGGGGGAAAGTTTAAAGAAAAATAAACAACTGTAATCCCTTGTGTGAAACGATGCCTGACACACATCGGATTCCCACATATTTATTCAGTGACTATAGAAATATGAGTCTGTTCATGCTTAAGATTTTTTTTCCATGTGTATTTGTCTTTAAAAAAAAAAGAAAATAGAGATCAGAACATAAGTACAGTGTGAAAGTGAAGTCGCTCAGTCGTGTCCGACTCTTTGCAATCCCATGGACTATAGTCTACCAGGCTTCTCTGTCCATGGGATTTTCCAGGCAAGAGTACTGGAGTGGGTTGCCATTTCCTTCTCCAGGGGATCTTCCTGACCCAGGGATCGAACCCAGGTCTCCTGCATTGCAGGCAGACGCTTTACCCTCTGAGCCACCAGGGAAGTCCTTTAAATTTAAAAAATTTATTTGGGCATTGCTATCATTAATGTTATTTTGTGATAACTGGAAGATTTGAACTTGCCTGTGGCCCCCAGCAAGGGGCAGCCTCACTTTAGGCATGTCTGTTAAATGAAACTAGGGAATTTCTTTTAAAAAAATTATTTAATGTGCTTTATTCAGTGATTCATGAATCAGCATCCCATCTAGCAAGTAGAAAAGAGCTCCTGTAATTTCATTAGGTAATGGTTGCAATGAATTCTCATTAAACATGTGACCTCAATTCCACACTCTTTTTCAGAAAATCTCTGGTGTGTAGGGTCTTTTATCGCTATTGCCCACTGCTGCCTTTAGGTCTGTCCCCACAGTCCCGCCGGATCACCTTCGTCTTCTCTTCCTTGTCACAGTCTCACTTCTGCCAGACTCATCTGTTTACTCCCCCATTTCTCTACTAGAACCATCGCCCCATCTAAATGGTCTCTTTCTGTCGTTCCCGTAACCTACGCCAGTTTAAGTCTCTGATCCTTTACATGCCACCCTCCAAGCTGGCATACCCACCCCTTTTCTTCACTCACTGAATTATTTGCCAAGGGAAAGAAGAAAGTGTTAGTTGCTCAGTTGTGTCTGACACTGCGATCCCATGGACTATAGCCCACCAGGCTCCTCTGTCCATGGAATTCTCCAGGCAAGAATACTGGAGTGGGTTACCATTCCCTTCTCCAGAGGATCTTCCCATCCCAAGGATTAAATCTGGGTCTCCTGCAGTGCAGGCAGATTCTTTACCATCTGAGGCAACCTAGCTCCAAATCCTGCATTTTCTATTAACTCTCTTGTATTAGTAGGGCATGTCGTATTGAGAGGCAGTATTCTGGGGCATCATGCCATAGAGGAACTTATGTAAGCTTCAAGTGAATATTTTTTTGGTTGATTTTGAAACCTTTAAGTTAGTAGTTGTCATAAAACTCCGTGTCCCCCTCCTGACCCCATGAACAAGAGAGAGAGGAAAAGTTGAGAACTTGGCATATGCTTGCCCTGACCATTTTTTTCTCTGTTGCAATTTAAACTGTTTCCCCAAATTCTTATAGTTTCGTTAGTTCTCCCTTGATTTTTTCCTGTTGGAATAACATGGCTAACTTGGTTTCATCAGTTCTGTGAGTTATGATTGGGTTCCTTCCTCCTGTCTTCAGACTTAACCTTCAAGGTTACCTACTTTGTAATTAAAAGAGGTCTGAGGGGGTGGGCAGATGGAGATCCACACTCATTAGATACAGTTACCCTGGGCTACTTTGATAAGACACAAAGACCTTGACTTAACCAAATGTAGTTTTAAATAAATACATAATACAGTATTTATACAGTTTAAATAAATACATAAATACAGTATTTCTTTCTCTTAACCATTGAGCAGTGAAGTATTTATTGACATTCTTTCCCTCTGCATATAAGGAAGCCACATAAATCGTGAACATTTTTGAAAAAGACATGGTCTCTGTTTTGAATTTAGTACCCCCTTAACTGTTGAATAATAAAAATGTGATATAACCAAATGGACCAAGAACACATGGGTAGCAGAGCACAGTGGGTAGCTTCTGGAGTCAGTAAGATCAGAATTTAGATTCTCCACTCAGGGGCACTGTGAGTATCTTACAGTCCTTGAGCCTCAGTTCCTCTTTCTTTGAAATGAGCAAGGGAGGTTATGGGGAGAATCAACCATGTTTTCTTTCCACTTCTCTCCTTTGCAGGGTTGGGTCAATAACTGTGATGCCTGGGGAAGTCAGTCCAGGCCTCCTGAAGGAGGAAGTCTTGAGCTGAGCTCTGAAGGCAGGCTAGTATTCTACTAGGTGGAATGAAAAAGTAAAGGCCTTCCAGATATGGGGAACCAATCAAACCACAGACTGGTCCATAGAGCCTTGCAAGCAAGTGCAGGGAAGCACTTGATGAAAACAGTGCATCAAAATATATGAGAGGCTTGACAGGAGAGAGTCTGCAATCTGAGGGATGCAGAAGAATTTATAATCTAGGATGAGTAAGGATGGGTTGTTGGGGAGTGGTGGAGAAAGGGTAGCTCTGAGAGGCATTTCCAGGGAAAAATATCAGGGCTTGGTGTGTGAGGCTAGGTGATTGGTGAAATTGCAAGTGTTTAAGCAGGTGATTGGGCTTCCCTGGTGGCTCAGTACCTGCCTGCCAATGCAGGAGATGCAGGTTTGATCCCTGTGGGAAGATCCCCTGGAGAAGGAAATGGTAACCCATGCCAGTATTCTTCCCTGGGAAATCCCATGGTCAGAGGAGCCTGGCAGGCTGCCATCCATGGGGTCACAAAAGAGTTGGATATGACTTAGCAACTAAACAACAACAAAGCAGGTGATTACTGTGTCATTCATTCATCATTAAAATACTTAAAAATCTGCTGCTATGGGGTTCTGTTCTAGGTACTGAGGATTAACCACTGGAAAAAATAGAAGTCTCTGCTCTTTCGAAGCTTAGTTTCTAGGGTTAATTGTGCTAAAAAATTTAGTGACTGCAATTTTTTTCATCTTGAGGTGTTATTAGGTAGCTCATGATGCTTTTATCATGTTTAAAAGTAACGTGGGAAATGTCATTAAAAGCACATCCAGTGTCTTCATGAAATCAATAGACAGTATTTTCATGTTTTAGGACTATAAAGGTAAGAATAAAGCAATTAAACTGAAAATGCTGTATTTCACAGATCAAAGGAAGTGCTACTACTGTAGATTTAGTAATTTGCCTTATAGTTGATAAATTTCAGGAGCTATCTTGAAGTTTGGAACACCTAGAGAGTTGTTGTTGAGTTGTCAAAGGTTCCTTTGTAAGTTTGGGTTTGGGTTAAAATTAGGTTCATTTAACAATCAGGATTAGAAAAGGCAGAGGAACCAGAGATAGATCAAACTGCCAACATCCGTTGGGTCATCAAAAAAGCAAGAGAGTTACAGAAAAACATCTATTTCTGCTTTATTGACTATGCCAAAGCCTTTGCCTGTGTGGATCACAACAAACTGTGGAAAATTCTGAAAGAGATGGGAATACCTACCAGACCACCTGACCTGCCTCCTGAGAAATCTGTATGCAGGTCGAGAAGCAACAGTGAGAACCAGACGTGGAACAACAGACTGGTTCCAAATAGGAAAAGGAGTACGTCAAGGCTGTATATTGTCACCCTGCTTATTTAACTTATTGCAGAGTGCATCATGAGGAACGCTGGGCTGGAGGAAGCATAAGCTGGAATCAAGATTATCAGGAGAAATATCAATAACCTCGGCTATGCAGATGACATCACTCTGATGGCAGAAAGCAAAGAAGAACTAAAGAGCCTCTTGATGAAAGTGAAAAAGGAGAGTGAAAAAGTTGGCTTAAAACTCAACATTCAGAAAACTAAGATCATAGCATTGGGTCCCATCACTTCATGGCAAATAGATGGGGAAACAGTGACACTTTTATTTTTTGGGACTCCAAAATCACTGCAGCTGGTTGCTGCAGCAATGAAATTAAAAGACTCTTGCTCCTTGGAAGAAAAGTTGTGACCAACCTAGACAGCGTGTTAGAAAGCAGAGACATTACTTTGTCAACAAAGGTCTGTCTAGTCAAAGTTGTGGTTTTTCCAGTAGTCATGTATGTATGTGAGAGTTGGACTATAAAGAAAGCTGAACACTGAAAAATTGATGCTTTTGAACTGTGGTGCTGGAGAAGACTCTTGAGAGTCCCTTGGACTGCAAGGAGATCCAACCAGTCCATTCTAAAGGAAATAGGTCATGAATATTCATTGGAAGGATGGATGTTGAAGCTGAAACTCCAATACTTTGGCCACCTGATGCAAACAGCTGACTCATTTGAAAAGATCCTGATGCTGGGAAAGATTGAAGGCGGGAGGAGAAGGGGATGACAGAGGCTGAGATGGCTGGATGGCATCACTGACTCGATGGACATGAGTTTGAGTAAACTCCTGGAGTTAATGATGGCCAGGGAGGCCTGGCGTGCTGCAGTCCATGCGGTCACAAAGAGTTGGACACAACTGAGCAACTGAACTGAACTGAACAACCAGGAGGAAGTAATTAAGTTGGATAAGACTTCAATACTTAATACCTTTTTTCCAAGTGATTTTGTCAGTTTGTTTTTGAAGTAGAGTTATGATATTTTATATTTTTCAGTCTGAGTTTTCTTCAGTTCTTTAAGGTGGAAAATTTTAACTTTGTTCTAGGTAATTCCTTGACAAAAAATATTGATTTAAGAAATAGAGACATTTGAAAATATAATTTTCCATGGTATTTTGAAAGCTTGAATTAGAGAAACATTATCTAATTAAAGCTGTGATACATTTAAATATTCATTTACTTATGATAACTTCTCTCCTTGTTATTTAGTGTACCCTATCATATCTTATGTTGTTTTTATGATAACCATAATTAATCAGCTATAACAATAGAGTATAAAGATTTTTCTATAATTCTTCAGGAAAGAAAGAGATTTGGACTTAATGATACTGATATGATATCCTGCAATAAAAGAATATGAAAAATATTAAAAAAATAATTAAAACTCTGAGCTGCTATACATATGTTACTCCTCAGTATGTGAATTTCTCAGTTAAAAGAATTAGATTTTTTTCTTGAGGATAATTTTATTTTTTTCAATTTCCTTTAGGGAAAAGTGCAGTTTTAAAGTGTCTACTGGACATTCACAAAATTTTTCAGGAAAATGACCCAGCTTATATTCTAAATGATCTCTATATCTCAGACTACTGTGTGTGGATTCAGAAAGCGAGGTAAGTTTTGAGTCATGTATGCTACATGCTCCCATTTCTGGAACACCGAAGAAAGCGAAATAACCTGGAGGATTAGTTTTAATGAGGGAGAAACCTGTACACCTACCAAATACTTGAGAAGTACTGGATCAACATGGGGTACTTGGTGAAGTTGCTTAGGGAGGAGGTGCAGATGACAGAAAGGTAAAATTTTCTAGAAAAAATTAGTAATAGCTTGGAAAATAAGTGTTAAAACAGTTGGGACTATTCATAGTTATGCTATTGACTGTTCTCAATGAAATCACAAGACTGGTCTATCTGTACCTGTATCTGTAGTTTATTTATAGGGGAGTGTGAATGTGAGTGTGTATGCCAGCAAAAGTGTAACATGACTGGATACAGACCTAATCAGATCTAATCAAAATAGCTGTGCCCTCTTTGGTTAATCACTGGCAAATGGAATCCTTTATTCAGAGTATAAGGACAACTGTCAGAGCCTAATTAAATGTATCTAAGGGTCTGAACACTAAGAAATGAGCTCCTTGAGCTTGGTATGTAAAAAAAAAATTTTTTTTAATTGTTTACCATTGTCTCACTCAAGGAAGCTTATCAAGTTTAAAAATACAATGAATTCATTTTGTTAAGAATGTTCTATAGACCGGATTCTTATCAGACATCCCCAAAATATCCATTTTAGTAGCCGAAGACTGTTAATTGAGAACATACAAAAAGAGCCTTTTATTGGAATAATTCTTAGGTGCTATAGAAAATGATGGCATAATACCATTTGTGACTTAGAAGATAAATGATAATATTTTTACTATTACTGTGAATGGTAAATGAATGCGTTAGGATGGCTTTTAATGTCTGTTTTGAACAAGCCATTATATAGAATTTATTTTTGATTTCTGTTCATGGGGAAGCAATTATATTGCAAAGTGAAGTAAGAAAAAAACTTGAGGCTGTACCTGGTTGTAAGCAAAATGCTTAGGGACTGCTCAAGATAATGCCTAATAGCATACAGCAGGTGGTGTCAGCATTCGAAGTAGAAATCTAGATTTCACCAGATGGAAAATTGCATCTTTAACCCCTGAGGTCATAATGGTATGTCATCACTTCATTTGATCCTTCTGCTAATTGAGCTTATCAAATACCCTGCTGCCATTTCCCGTTGTTTTCATAATAAAATTAAATTGAAATAGTCTATTTGTGAGGGTTTAGGTTTTTCTTTTTTCTTTCAGGGTGAGGATTTTATAAGCTTGTAATGAGCATTGAAGTTTATGCTAGGATCCCATTTCTGAGAGTGCCTCCTTTCTCTATTTGTGGCATTCTTTTTTGACTAGAGAGATCTTATTTCATTGAAGTAGAAGAGTGTAATGCCCTCAAGTTGATGTGGGGGATTAATAAGGACTTTCTTTCGCTCTAAAAAGGTTTTTCCCTTTGTTTTAAGTTGCAGGAAATCAAATAACATTCTTAGGCTCCTTGTCATTGTTATGGTGACAATAATTTTTAAAAAGATGTTAATGTATAGGAAGCAGAATAGAAGAGAGAAACCAACAGGAACTCTTCAAATTGCTTTGGAAAAGAAAATTTCAACTTTACCATTTGACTGTAACGTCCCTTTCTCTAAGTAGGCTGTGTTGTTTTCACTTTGTATGTTATATTTTAACTATTTTCCCCTCCCCCTTGAAGTAAGAGAACTGAATTTTAATTAAATTTTCTAATTTCATTCTTAATTTTTCAGACACAACATAATTGAGCTTTCTGGTATCATCTTAATTGTGAACTTTGAATTAATAATATTATGGTGAATGTCCATAATTTTCATAACTAATTTCTTCCTTAATTTTTCACTTCTATCTTATTTCTTTTCCAAACAATTTATTAGTGATCTAGTGCCTTATTTTTATGTATTAAAATAGTTCTGCATTTTCCTTAGTCTCTAGGTGATTTTTTTGATTTTTAATAATGACTGTGTAAAATTTTATTTGAAGTACCAGACAAGTGCTACATTCTGACTAGCATTCCATTTTTACAGTCAGACATTTACTTTGGCAAAAACTTACTGGAATATGGGCAGCAAAATCATTCTTATGGTGAATTAATGAAGTTAGGACAACAGTTACCGTGAGGTTTTGCTTTGGTGCTTCATAGTTAGTTTTCTTTGTGACATTTGTGTCCTGTAGAGCACACTTGCAGGTCTTAAAAACTGAAGGTCATGTATTTTTAATTCGAGTTATAGACTCTGCACATTACTTTTCTAAAATGAAATGCTTCATGCTATCCTTCATTGTAAGCTTCATTGGAAGTTTCGAGTGTGGTGGCCCCTACAGCAAACACACCCTGGGTAGCAGCATGCAGAGGTGGTTTGCTTGAGGTCATATATCTTATAAGAGATATGTTGGTGATAATCTCAGGTCTTCTAGCTCCAGGTTGCATGTTTTCCCAGATATGCCACGTAGACAAGCAATTGATTTGTCCGTGATATGGAGTGGGGTGGAGAGTGAAGAGGGGAACCTTTCCTGTAGAGGGCTTTTCCTTTAGAGAGAGGGATTAAGGATTTATCTGTCTTCCTCAGGGATGTTCCCATAGCACTTGGTTTAGAGATCACTTGGGCACACATTGTGTCTGCCTCTCATTGTATAACGTAGGTGCATATCTCTTTCTTCCTCTAAAATTTTAAAATCCATGTGAATAAGCACCTATCTGTGCCCATTTCAGTCCCTTGTGAGCACAGTAAATTTCAGTTGAATTGAATGGTGCCTCATAGAGCCAGCTGAAGGAACACTTCTCCCCACCCCCCAACCAGACTGTAAATCAGCTCTAACCTATGTTTATTGAAATTTTTGGCTACATTCCATATAAGATTTCACCTTTCCCCTGATTTCCTTCTGGTGGGCTGTGCTCACCAGTATCACTGGTAGTTCTGACCTACTGAAAGTTTAACATTTTACACTCTTTAGTATAAGCTGGAGTGGAAAAGCTTACACTATAAAATATGTTCCAGCCCTGCCTCTCATTGACAGTAAGACTCCATTACTTCATCTAATGCCTTCAGTGTTAGTATTTTAATGCATGGTGTATTTTAAAACGACACAGGATAGAATATGATGTTGTTTTTTTGTGTCAAAGATTTTGGATTTTTTTTTTTTAAGTAATTAAAATCTAAAGTCCCAGATAACTTCACAATAAGTCAGAGCTGGTCCGTGAAGATTCTATATCTTTGTTTTCTCTGGTATAGTTTTTTAAGGTAGGTAGTTGTGGGGGAGAGAAGAAAATATATGTCTTTGAAACACTGAACCTTTTTACATTGAACTGATAAATGGTTTACTCTCATTAATATTCTTTGTGCGTTTGTTTTTTTCACTGCTTTTTTGCATTGTTCCCACCCACCAGGAAATGAAATCTTATTTTGCAGCCCTTTGGACACTAATGTGCAAAGTTTGTAGAGGTAAACAACTCCATTGCTCGAGAGTTTTATTTGAAAAATCCTGGACCTCAGATTCTGTAATAGAGCACGTTCTGCCCTGCGGCAGCTCATAGCACGCCTGGCGCTTGCTGCGCGCTACTCATTGGTCAGCTTCCATTGGGCCCCTCCCCCAAGCGAATGACTGTCCAGGAGCAACGGTTAGTGGTTCTGCTCAGCCATTGGTCAGTTTTGCGTTGGGCCCCTCCCACAATGAATAATTGCCAAAGAGCTACCGTTAGAGAGCCATTCAGCCAACCGTCAGTGGAGCTGCGGTCCTGAGGTGGAGACTGAAGGAAGAGGTGGATCCCGGCTTTCTCCCGGTGCCCTCTAGCTCACCTGGCCTTGGGCCAGCGCGTGAGCTGGGTGGTCCAGGAAACAGGCTGGGGGCTGTGTCCTGTAAGGCTCCAGAGCCCTCGCCAAGGCAGCCCACTGGCTGGGCCCGCTTTGAGGTGGGGTGAATCTCTTCTGTATCCCTGCCTCTGTGACCTGACGGCCGAAGCCGTCTGCCTGGCATACATGCGCTCTGCGGGCCCTGCCCCCGCCATTCCAACCTCCTGAGGAACTTGAGGGTCAGTTAGGGCTTAGGTGCCTGGCTCCCTCCATGATGACAGCAGGGCAGGGTCTGGGGACCTGACCCTGAGGGAGCTGCCAGCTGAGATCTGCTTCCTCAGCCAGGACCTGGGCGCTGGCGGGAGGACCCAGGCCGAGTGGTATGTGAAGGTTTTGGGGCAGAGTAACTGGCCCTGCGGGAACCTCTCCTCTCAAGCCAGGACCTGGACCTCAGAGGGTGAAAGCTGTGCTCTGGGACCTTGCTCTTTCTTGTCAGAACAGAGAATAACATTTGTTTAGTGTAGATTTATAGGAACATCATTGACATGACCTCAAGAACAAAGAATCTGGTACCAAAAATTTTGCAGCAACTAACCACTCCCTTCCCTCACTTTCGGAGAGTTTGGGGTTTTTAAGGCAGGAGCCACCCATCTCCTTGCAAGGCTCTCAATAAATCTTTCTCTGTTTCAAACTCTGATGTTTTGGCATTGTTTGGCCTCATTGTGTATCAGACACACAGACTGGCATTTCGGTAACATTTCCTCAATTGTGAATAAACTCAAGCAATTCCTGCACTAAAATCTTAAAATTAGAAAACTTAGAACCTTACCATTGCTTCATACTGCTTTGGTTGCTTCCTCTGTGTATGTGTTTTGGTAGGGAAATGAATTATGTTCCTGAGAAGAGTGTAGATCTCTTCCTCTGGCTTTCTATTGTTCCTGGTTTATCTGCCAAAAGCCTTGGGAGTGGTGGTAACTGATGCAGAGGTGAAACATCAGCATTGGATGTACAAGTGGAATTATTTATTTTTTTAATCACTAATTATCAAGCCCTACCATGTGCCAGGAACTGAGGTGATGGAGCCACTCTGGTGAACAAGAGACACTCCACCTTGCAGCTGACCTTCTAGCAGGAAACACAGATATAAGGGGAATATTATTCTGTAGCCAAATTGTGGCTACAGTGGAGAGGATGGGTGCTGTGGAACCACCTAGAAGGCCACATGCCTAGTCTTAGGGTCTTGGAAACTGCTTCCAGAAAGAAGAGTTGGAGATGAGAGCTGAAAGGTCAGTAGGGGCTGGTCAGATGCAGATGGGGAAGGAGGTATGGAGAGTATTTCGGACAATAGGGACAAAAGAATATGGACCTTTTAAAGAGCTTGAAAGCTCAGGTTGGTTGACTCTTGGTATAGGAATGACAGGAAAGAAATGAGGCTGATTCTTATGGGGCCTTGTCCACATGAAGATGTTCGAAATATATCCTGGAAAAGTGTGGAGAATCTAAAGAGTTTAAGTGCTGGGGTATGTGTGTGAGTGACATGGTGAGATTTAGATTCTGGGAGGGTCCATCAGGTCACATTGTGGGGAATGAACTGGCTTGGGGGCAGAGCTCCGATTCAAGCTGGAAAGGCTGGTTTCAGAAGAAAAGGTGATGGAAGCAAAAGGCAGTTGTAGCCTGAGCGAGGGCAGTGAGAGTAGGGCAGGAGACGAGTGGTCAGGGGTAGATGAGAGAGGACCAAGTAAGAATTGGATCTCAGGCAATGGTGAGAAGTGGGGGAGTCGAAGATGAGATCTGAATTTTGACTTAGCCAGTAAACCAGGTGGTTGGAGGCGCATTTGCTGAAATTAAATTGTATCGGAGAAGGGTATACAGTGGAAGAGAAGTGAGAAGGGAGGTAAGATGAGTTCAGTTTTAAAAATGTTGATTTGAGATCTCTAAGGAGTATCTGTGAAAAAAGAGTCAGGAACATTTGGATCACATCTGGAAAAGATGTATGGAGAAGAGTTGGACAAAGAAGGGATATGAATTAATAGCAAAACATAAAAAATGGTATCTGGTTGCACAGCACTGTTTCACATATGAGTATAATAATAATCAGGAGCGGATGCATTCCAGGCTGGGCAAACGGCATCAGGCAGAGGAGTAGACAAGTCAAACATGTAAGCAACATGGAGAATAGATTTCCTGGTTGTAACTCTGGTGCGTTGAAGGGCAAGAATGGATGTGAGGCATTTTTGCTTTTGGATCACAAGTTTTATCTGTCCTTTAGTGTCCCTTTATTAGTGAATAAGAGAGTCTGCAGTTAGCCTGGGGTCCTGGCATTTTAGTAACAGGGCCAGATATGAAACCCTTATTTCTCCCTTCAGTGTCTGGAGACTACAACACTTGGTTACAAACAAGAAACCCACTTGGACTTTTATAGTAAAAATGGGGACATTATCAGAAGGCTTTTGGTTATCTTCTGGGACCCAGGTGCTGGGAGTGCAGTTGGACCCCTGAGCTCAAGGCACAAAGTACGACAGTTGTCTGACTTTCTGGTGACCTGTGTCCCTCATGTTGCTTCTTTCTGTAAGTCCTTGCTGCTCTTCTTCCTTGACGCACGAGAAGGAGAATGGCTTTTCCACTGCTCTGAGTTTCCATGTGCCTAGTTTCAGTAGAGATGGACTAGAGTCCCTTGCTTATGATTCCAAGGGAGGAGCATGTGGTTGATCCATTGTGGGTCAGTGTATTCTTCTGGTCTAGTTGCCTTGATGACAGTGGGCTTGTGCCCCCTAAAGTGGTATACACATAGTCCCAGGGCCCACTTTGTCAACTAGTGAGTGGCCTTTCTCAGAGCAGGGTGTGGTGCATGTGTGACATACAGACCCCCAAAGAGGACTGCTGTAATTTCAAGACACTTATCTGAACCATAGCTGAGGGAGAGCCCTGCTGCCCATGCCACTGATGCTCATAATAAAAATACAGTGCTGTGGCTGATTTCAGAGGTCTGTTTAATTCCGGCATAACTAAATGATAATCAGGCACTCTAGGTGGTTTCACTTCTACAGGGGAAGTTACTTTTCTGACAAATGGTACAACGTTAAGTGTTACATTAGCTGCTAATGATTAGCATGTAGAAGTTTCAAGAAACAATTGTACAGAATTTCAAGCAAGTTAAACCTCCCTTGAATTGAAATCATTCTTGGTAAGGTGCTTATTCTGGCCTGTCAAGTTGCTCTTCAGTTTTACTGTTTATTTTTAATTAAATCCACAAATTCATCGTGAATGGGAGTGGGTTTTATCTCCATAAGAAAAGATTAGTACATGCCAATCTCCATTCACTTGTAGCCCTTCAGTGAGGTTTCATATAGAAAGGATTTACTTAATGGTTCTTCACCTTATCACCAGTAGTTCAGCAGTGCCCACTGGGAACTGCTGCTCTTCATTAGACTTCTCTAACAAGAAATGTGCCAGTGAATCATGGGATTATGAATGTTCCTAAAGATTTTAGGTCCAAATAACCCTTTGTTTTCCCGTGGTCATGTATGGATGTGAGAGTTGGACTGTGAAGAAAGCTGATCGCCGAAGAATCGATGCTTTTGAACTGTGGTGTTGGAGAAGACTCTTGAGAGTCCCTTATACTGCAAGGAGATCCAACCAGTCCATTCTAAAGGAGATCAATCCTGGATGTTCATTGGAGGGACTGATGCTAAAGCTGAAACTGCAATACTTTGGCCACCTCATGCGACGAGTTGACTCACTGGAAAAGACTCTGATGCTGGGAAAGGTTGGGGGCGGGAGGAGAAGGGGACGACGGAGAATGAGATGGCTGGATGGCATCACCGACTCTGTAGACATGAGTTTGAGTGTACTCCGGGATTTGGTGATGGACAGGGAGGCCTGGCGTGCTGTGATTCATGGGGTCGCGGAGAGTCGGACACGACTGAGCGACTGAACTGAACTGAACTGAACCCTTTGTAAAGATACGAATGCTTTAACTATAACATTGTAACTATATACATTGAGAAAACTTGTCAAAGAATCCTGTATCTGAATGTTCCAAGGTTTGTGGAGCTTTTTGTTGTTGTTGTTTTTGCTTGTTTTTTAAAATTTATATCCTTTTTTTTAAAGTAGCCTTTTTATTTTGGAATAGTTTTAGATTTACAGAAAAATTATGAATATGGTTTAGAGAGTTCCCAGATGTCCTAGACTCAGTTTCCCCTATAATTAACTTTTTATATCCGTGTGGTCATTTGTCACAAAGAACCATTATTGATACATTATTATTAGCTAAAGCCCATAGATTTATTTAGATTTTCCTACTTCTTAACTAACATCCTTTTCCTATTTCAGAATTTCACATTTTGTTTTGCTTTTAACTAAGAACGGGAACTCAGATCAGTTAAGCTCCATTTCTTGCACATTTTGTTTTTTCAAGAGCTTAAATGTTATCAAAAGGCAATAAAATATTATTGAGATATGTTGAGATTTACCTGAGGGGCTTAATACATACAAACATTCTAATCCAGACCTTGGGAAAAAAATATGTTTGGCAGGTGGGAGAATTTTTAGAAATTTGAAGACATAATTAATCATTTTTACTTCTACCTGTACTGTGGATATTGTGATTTTGCTAGATTAATAAAAATAGAACAGATTTGTAAAAATAAAGTAAGACTTTATATTTTCTTACTGATTTTCTAAAGGTGGAGGATTTAGTGGACAAAGTGTGAATACAAGTTCTTGTGAAAAAGAAACTTGCAGGGGTGACTTGGCAGCTCCCAAACCAGAAAGTGCTTGCATTTATTGCTCCATGGAGGTTTGTGTGTGTCACGTCCATTCAAGAGCTACCGCTGGGTGGCTGTGTTTGGTTTTTGTCTCTGTCCTTACTCGTTTCGTTTCTGGATACTTGGCTTCAGACTTCTCAAATCCTTGGTTTTGGCTTGCTGGAGCCCTGGCTTTTCACAGAGTATAATTAGCTACTGTGTGAGCAAATTGGTATTTTTCCTTCACCTCCCTTGCTCTAATGTACTTTTTGCATGTCAAAGGTCTTGCGAGGATTCTCAGTGGAGAAGATCTGCAGGATCAAGTGAGTTCAGGTGGGGATTGATGTAGTCAGCTTTTGTAAACCAGTATTTTCTGCTTCAGATAGAATTTTCCCTGTGCTCGGATGGTCTTCATGTCTCATTCAGAGAAGAAGCTTACATTGATTAATGTGGTGTATGTGTGGTTATCGTACTTAGAAAGTGCTCTGTTTAAGAAGAGCTTTGTCAAGAGCGTCCTTTGAATGGAGTCACAAGAAAGCTTTTTTTAAAAAAACTGACAACTTCAAGTACAGTTTCCTTTTTCTTCTGCCAAATATGATTGAAACCCAATCCTTGTTATAACATAATTATCTCAACCTAAGCCAGCAGGGAGTTGCTGTCTTAATGTAAGGGGTGTGAAGTCCCCTAAATAAATAGAGGATTAATTACATTCACAGCATGTTGTGAAGGTGATGAGATTGATTGTGATCATTTGACTGGTCCCATTTCCTGCTCTGACTACTTTTCTGAATAAATAGAAGCTGGGAAAATTATAAATAGAGCTTTAGAGAATATTGTGCCTGGGATGGGAAATGATGTTGGAAAAGGGCCTCTGAGGTTTATTCCTCGATTGTGAGTGATGTATAACATTTATTGTAGATAAATTTATCATTGATTATTTGCTGTTCTCAGTTTAAATAGCTCTCCAGGAAATAGTTTTTATCTTGTAAAATATAGATATTAATAAAGCATTGAAAGAATTTGACAGATTCTTTCTTAAACAGATGGGTTTCAGCAAATGCCTGATCCATTTCTATATGTTCTCACTTAGTGTGGCCTTTTAGAAGGTTTACACTAAGGGAAGTGTCAGTTTTTCCATGCTTGTGTTGTCTTTTCCTCATAGAAGCTTCTGCTTTTGTTAAAATGATGTAGTATTTTCATGAAGAGTACTGTTTTCTATTTTTATTTTATGTTTATCTTATCTCTTTTTTGTGCATAGTTTTCGAATACTGTAAAATTGTGGTTACAATTTGGATGTTTATTTTCTGAATTTATTGCAGTCGCCTCCAAAGTGAGGTAATATTAGGCCATGGAGAGCATAAAACAATCTTTTTAGTGTGCAGGAAAACTGTATAGATCTGTGTTTATTAAGAAAAATGTTAAGCTTCACTAGTATTTAATATATGGACCAGTAGCAAAAATCATGTTTTGTGGGTACCAAACTTTTTAAAATAATGGTCTGAAGTTTAGAGGAACAACCATCCTTGTTTCCAAAGGGAAGCATTTTATTTATTCTCAGCCTGAATTATGGCTGGGAAGGGGTTGTTTACCCACTCCTGTGTTCTTGCCTGGAGAATCCCAGGGATGGGGGAGCCTGGTGGGCTTCCGTCTATGGGGTCACACAGAGTCGAACACGACTGAAGTGACTTAGCAGCAGCCGCAGCAGCAGGGGTTGTTTCGCCTAAGAAACTGGAGTTGAGGTTCAGGGACTCCAATGAGCCTCTGCCAATTGCTTGAACTTTGCTGAAGACATAGAAACTCAACTTTTGGAGCTTGAGATTTATGTCAGCTATGAAATGGTCTCTTCCTGCTTTAGTTGTATGTTCTGTTTGCTTAGTGGAGAGAGAGAAGCCTGACTTGGAAGGCAAGGCCTTTGTCACAATGGTAGCACATATTTCTTGGACACTTTGGACTACCGAGGCTTTGTCTTTTGCTTTTGAGCTTCTTATTGTTAACCTATAGTATGAAAGAACAAAAAGATGACTATCATTATGAGGCAAAATGATTGAAATTTGAAATGGATGATTATATAGGTCTGGGAGTGGGATGAGATAGAGGTTCTTTCTCAAGATGTATGATTCTGTGAAGAATGATTTTATTTCATTGTTAGTTACTGATTTGAAAAAATAATTATTGAGTATCTGCTCAACCAGAAGTTAAGAGAAGTGGTAAATTTTAACATTCTAGGATTTCACCTAGAGTGTAGTAGGTCCACTACTTGCAGAGGCCTTGTGGCAGGAGGGAATTTTATATGTGTTCAAGAAACTGAAGGAACATAAGATGTTCAGCCAGAATGTCTGAAACCTAAAAGGTGTATGTGTGTGTGGATGGATCAGGATGTGGCTGGTGATTCAGGCAGGGCCCAGACTACAGAGTAGCTTCTATGTAATGTTAAGAATCTTTATCTTAAGTGCAGTGGGAAGCTGGAAAAAGATCTTAGGTACATGATGGGAGATCACTAGGATAATAGTGTGAATTGCATGTTGTACCAGCTAGAAAGGTTCTTGTGAAGGATGAATGTAACCTGACCAGGAAATTAGGATTTAGAAACTAAAATGAATTTGGGGAGAGAGGGAAGAGACATCATGGAAGATTATGCCTGAGTTTGTGGCTTGCCCAGCTGAAGAAGTGATGAGAACGCACTTGGGAAAAATAATTCTCAGGCTGTTGACTTTTGTTAGAAAAATTCCTCTATTTACAGAACTTAGCTTCTTTTGGGGTGGTCTCCTAAGACTAATGGTTAGTTTTCTTTCTTTGCCTCTGGATTTTTTTTTAAATTCTTTAATGGAACTATTGGGTTCAGTTATCTAGATTATTTGCCTTTTTTGTATGTTTATAAAGTTTAAAATTAAAAAAAATATTTTATGAAATATTGCGATAATATAAGATATATGTGTACACTTTTAGAATAATAAAAAATTAAAGTGAACATGCATATATTTACCACCCCAAGAAGTAGAGCATTACCAGTTTCCTAGAGGCACCCTATGGGAACAGTCCCAGTCATATTTCTCTCCTCCCTTTGCTAACCACAACTCTGAATTTTGTGTTAATCATTACCTTGCTTTCCCTTATGGTTTTGCCATCGATGTATTTATCCCAAGTTTAGTTTTAGTTTCACTTGCTTCTGAACTGTATGTAAATGGTATCATATTGTATGTATTCTTCTGTTACTTGCAATTCTCACATAATGTTTTTTCTTTTTTTTTAAATTTATCCATGATGATGCATATAGGAAATGAAAGTGTTAGTCACTCAGTCGTGTCCGACTCTTTACAACCCCATGGACTTTAGCTCCCCAGGCTCCTCTGTCCATGGAATGCTCCAGGCAAGAATACTGGAAGGGAACTGCTGTTCCCTTCTCCAGGGGATCTTCCTGACCCAGGAATCGAACCTGGGTCTCCTACATTGCAGGCAGATTCTTTACTGTCTGATCCACCAGGGAAGCCACCAGGGAAGCCACCAGGGAAGATGGTGCACATAGGTATAGTTTATTTTCCTGCTGTGTGAATTGACTGCAATTTGTTCATCTGTTGTAATGTGTGTTGTATTGTTGATGAATGGTTCCCATTTTGGGTTTTGAGAAAAATCCTGCTCTGAACATATTCGTTTATGCTTCATGGTACACTTGTGCAACTTTTTGAGTAAGCCCTTTTACTCTGGAGTGGAATTGCTGGGATTTAGGCGATGGAGAAGGCAATGGCAGCCCACTCTAGTACTCTTGCCTGGAAAATCCCATGGATGGAGGAGCCTGGTAGGCTGTAGTCCATGGGGTCGCTAAGAGTCAGATACGACTGAGCAACTTCACTTTCACTTTTCACTCTCATGCATTGGAGAAGGAAATGGCAACCTACTCCAGTATTCTTGCCTGGAGAATCCCAGGGACGGGGGAGCCTAGTGGGCTGCCCTCCATGGGGTCGCACAGAGTCGGACATGACTGAAGTGACTTAGCAGCAGCCGCAGCAGCAGGGGATGGCTATAGGCCAGTTAGACTTTACTGGGTAATGCCAAACTATTTTCCAAAGTGGCTGTACCAATTTATTTCAACTTATTCCCTAGCTCATCCTTCATACCAACACTTGTATTGTTCATATTTTAAAATTTGCCATTCTCCAAGGCTGTGAAAGAGTTTCTTTTGTAATTTTCATTTTCTTGGTAGCAAGTGGATCTAAGCATCCTTTCATGTATTTATTAGCCATTCATGTCCTTTCTTTTGTGAAATATCTGTCTGTTGTATTGGCCTAATTTTCATTAGACCTATCTTTTTCTTTTTGATTTTTAGATTTCTCTGATAGTCTAGATACTAGTCCTTTATTGATTAAATATGTTGCAAACATTTCCCCCCATTTTGTAGTTTATCTTCCAGTCTCCTTGTAGTGTCTATATAAACAGAAGTTTTTAATTTTAACGTTGTAGGATTTATCAATATGTTCCTTTTTGGATATGCTTTTTGTTTCTTGTTTAAGAACATTTTTTGATTTGCTTGTCATAAAGATATTCTCATATAGTATTTTCTAAAATTTTTGTACCCTTGGGTTTAGCATCTAAGTCTTTAGTCCACCTGGAACTGATTTTTATATGTTTTATGAGGTAGGGGATCTGGTTTCATTTTTTCCCCATATGGATAACCTTATTCCAGCTTCATTTATTAAATAGTCCATCCTTTCCCCATGCATCCTGCAGTGCTCACTCTGTCATACATCAAGTTTACATATATACACAGGTTGCCTCTGGGTTGTCTCTTCAGTTTCACTGATTTACTTGTCTATCATGTGCCAATACCATACTCTCTTAATTACTGCAGCTTTGTGTTTTAGAATCAGCTTGTCAAATTCCATGAATAACACTTTGACTGGAATTGCTTTGAATCTATTTATCAGTTTGGGGAGACTAAAACATTTCATCTCTTTGCAATAACATGGTGTGACTCTCTTTTCTTAGATGTCTTTTAATAAAATTGTATAATAATACTCCATAAAAACTTTATACATGTTTTGCTAGATTTACTGCTTTATTTTTTGCTTTGCTATTATAAATGGTATTTTTTTTAAAAAATTTAATTTTCAAACTTCTTGTTTAAAATATACAGAAATATAATTCATTTTTTAAATACTGATTTTTGTATCCAGCTACCTTGTTAAACTCTATTATCAACTTAACATACAGTTTCTCCCCAGTTTTTGATACAGGCAATGATAGCAATGCAAATTGGAGAAGGCAATGGCAACCCACTCCAGTACTCTTGCCTGGAAAATCCCATGGATGGAGGAGCCTGGTGAGCTGCAGTCTGTGGGGTCGCAGAGAGTCTTACATGACTGAAGCGACTTAGCAGCAGCAGCTGCAGCAATGCAAATAATAGCAGTTAGATTTCTTCTTTTCCAATCTTTATATCTTTTATTTCTTTTTGTCTTTTTCTTCATCATATTAGAGTGACCAGACCCTGCAGTAAAATATGAATAGATGTAGTGGTAAAGTACTTCTTATCTTGCTCTTTATCTTTTGGAAAAAACTTTCAGCAATTCACCATTAAATTGGTGTTTGCTGCAGGCTTTTGTAGATAGCCTGTATCATGTTGTTCATAGTTTTTGCTAAGAGTTACAATCCCAAATGGTCATCAAATTTTATCACATATTTTCCTCATCTTTTGGGATGATCTTAAGGATTTTCTTCTTTAATCTGCTACTAGACCATTCAGGTATGACCTAAATCAAACCCCTTATGACTGACTATACAGTGGAAGTGGGAAATAGATTTAAGGGACTAGATCTGAAAGAGTGAGTGTCTGATGAACTATGGATGGAGGTTCGTGACGTTGTACAGGAAACAGGAATCAAGACCATCCCCAAGAAAAAAAAAATGCAAAAAATCAAAATGGCTGTCTGAGGAGGCCTTACAAATATCTGTGAAAATAAAGAAAGCGAAAAGCAAAGGAGAAAAGGAAGGATATACCCATTTGAATGCAGAGTTCCAAAGAATAGCAAGAGAGATAAGAAAGCCTTCCTCAGTGATCAATGCAAAGAAATAGAGGAAAACAATACAGTGGGAAAGACTAGAGATCTCTTCAAGAAAATTAGAGATACCAAAGGAACATTTCATGCAAAGATGGTCTCAATAAAGGACAGATGGTACGGACCTAACAGAAGCAGATGCTATTAAAAAGAGGTGGCAAGAATACACAGAAGAACTGTACAAAAAAGATCTTCACAACCCAGATAATCACGATGATGTGATCACTCACCTAGAGCCAGATATCCTGGAATGTGAAGTCAAGTGGGCCTTAGAAAGCATCACTATGAAAAAAGCTAGTGGAGTTGATGGAATTCCAGTTGAGCTATTTCAAAGCCTAAAAGATGATGCTGTGAAAGTGCTGCACTCAATATGCCAGCAAGTTTGGAAAACCCAGCAGTGACCATAGGACTGGAAAAGGTCAGTTTTCATTCCAATCCCAAAGAAATGCAATGCCAAAGAATGCTCACACTACTGCACAATTGCACTCATCTCACATGCTAGTAAAGTAATGCTCAAAATTCTCCAAGCTAGGCTTCAGCAATACTTGAACCGTGAACTTCCAGATGTTCAAGCTAGATTTAGAAAAGGCAGAGGCACCAGAGATCAAATTGCCAACATCCGCTGTATCATCGAAAAAGCAAGAGTGTTCCGGAAAAAAATCTATTTCTGCTTTATTTACTATGCCAAAGCCTTTGACTGTGTGGATCACAACAAACTGGAAAATTCTGAAAGAGATGGGAATACCAGACTACCTGACCTGCCTCTTGAGAAACCTGTATGCAGGTCAGGAAGCAACAGTTAGAACTGGACATGGAATAACAGACTGTTCCAAATAGGAAAAGGAGTACATCAAGGCTGTATGTTGTCACCTTGCTTATTTAACTTATATGCAGAGTACATCATGAGGAACGCTGGGCTGGAGGAAGCCCAAGCTGTAATCAAGATTGCCGGGAGAAATATCAATAACCTCAGATATGCAGATGATACCACCCTTATGGCAGAAAGTGAAGAGGAACTAAAGAGTCTCTTGATGAAAGTGAAAGAGAGTGAAAAAGTTGGCTTAATGCTCAACATTCAGAAAACGAAGATCATGGCATCTGGTCCCATCACTTCATGGGAAATAGATGGGGAAACAGTGGAAACAGTGTCAGACTTTATTTTTTTGGGCTCCAAAATCACTGCGGATGCTGATTGCAGCCATGAAATTAAAAGACGCTTACTCCTTGGAAGGAAAGTTATGACCAACCTAGACAGCATATTAAAAAGCAGAGACATTACTTTGCTGACAAAGGTCTGTCTAGTCAAGGCTATGGTTTTTCCCGTGGTCATGTATGGATGTGAGAGTTGGACTATAAAGAAAGCTGAGTGCTGAAGAATTGATGCTTTTGAACTGTGGTGTTGGAGAAGACTCTTGAGAGTCCCTTGGATTGCAAGGAGGTCCAACCAGTCCATCCTAAAGGAAATCAGTCCTGGGTGTTTATTGGAAGGACTGATGTTGAAGCTGAAACTCCAATACTTTGGCCACCTGATGTGAAGAGCTGACTCATTGGAAAAGACCCTGATGCTGGGAAAGATTGAGGGCAGGAGAAGGGGACGACAGAGGATGAGATGGTTGGATGGCATCACCGACTCAATGGACATGGGTTTGGGTGAACTCTGGGAGTTGGTGATGGACAAGGAGGCCTGGCGTGCTGAGGTTCATGGGGTCGCAAAGAGTCGGACACGACTGAGCGACTGAACAACTGAAAGAATGAGATTTTTAGATTTCTAACTTAAATTGGGACTTGCATTCCTGGGATAAGTATATTTTGATTAAGATGCATTATTTAAACAGTGATGCTGAATTTGGTTTTCTGACTCTGTGTGTGTGTGTGTGTGTGTGTATGTGTTGAGTGTGATTTCTAGTCTCCCGCATGAACCACTTGGCATATCTAGGGACTGACTGATGGAAGAGTAGACTGATTCCACGTAGAAGCACCTTAGATTGTTTGAAAGTTCTCCTTTGAATTGGTTGAAATCTACTCTTTTCATATTGGTTTTAATCCTGCACCCATACGGAATAAGGTCATGTCATCTTTAAGTATCTGTTTTTATTTATCTAGAGGATTGCTGTTGCATCTCTTCCAAATCTTCTAGATTAGGCTCTTCTGCCTTTAAATAATTCTTACAGGTCCCAAATTTCTACTTCTTTGCCCTTCTTGGTCTCTTTTTAAAAAGCAAACTGTACTTTGTGACTACCTCTTCCCCTCCTTTTTTGGGTCAATACCCCTTTAAAGCATCCTCCAAGATAAATAAAATCCTCTAGATTGGCCAGAAAGTAGAAAAGAGCTGTTGCTTTCACTTTTTATCACCATTCTTGTGTTCATACGATCTAGGAGTTCATCTACTTACAGTTGGAAACCTCAACACACTACATACTCTTAGTTTAGCATTAACCCTAACCCTTAGGATTTTTTTCTCAGACATTGTTGTTTAATTAATTATAATTTGTGTCAACTATGAAGAACTGTGTTTCCTTGATTTTTACCTTACTGGATTTGGTTTTGTCCTGTGACTGTGGCTCAGATCATGAACTCCTTATTGCGAAGTTCAGACTTAAATTGAAGAAAGTAGGGAAAACCACTAGACCATTCAGATATGACCTCAATCAAATCCCTTATGATTATACAGTGGAAGTGAGAAATAGATTTAAGGGACTAGATCTGATAGATAGAGTGCCTGATGAACTCTGGATGGAGGTTCGTGACATTGTACAGGAGACAGGGAACAAGACCATCCCCATGGAAAAGAAATGCAAAAGAGCGAAATGGCTGTCTGAGGAGGCCTTACAAATAGCTGTGAAAAGAAGAGAAGCGAAAAGCAAAGGAGAAAAGGAAAGATATAAGCATCTGAATGCAGAGTTCCAAAGAATAGCAAGGAGAGATAAGAAAGCCTTCCTCAGTGATCAATGCAAAGAAATAGAGGAAAACAACAGAATAGGAAAAACAAGAGACCTCTTCAAGAAAATTAGAGATTCCAAGGGAACATTTCATGCAAAGATGGGCTCGATAAAGGACAGAAATGGTATGGACCTAACAGAAGCAGAAGATATTAAGAAGAGGTGGCAAGAATACACAGAAGAACTGTACAAAAAAGATCTTCCCGACCAAGATAGTCACGATAACGTGATCACTGACCTAGAGCCAGACATCTTGGAATGTGAAGTCAAGTGGGCCTTAGAAAGCATCACTACTAACAAAGCTAGTGGAGGTGATGGAATTCCAGTTGAGCTATTACAAGTCTTGAAAGATGATGCTGTGAAAGTGCTGCACTCAATATGCCAGCAGATTTGGAAAACTCAGCAGTGGCCACAGGACTGGAAGAGGTCAGTCTTCATTCCAATCCCAAAGAAAGGCAATGCCAAAGAATGCTCAAACTACCGGACAATTGCCCTCATCTCACACGCTAGCAAAGTCATGCTCAAAATTCTCCAAGCCAGGCTTCAGCAATATGTAAACCGTGAACTCCCAGATGTTCAAGCAGGTTTTAGAAAAGGCAGAGGCACCAGAGATCAAATTGCCAACATCCGCTGGATCATGGAGAAAGCAAGAGAGTTTCAGAAAAACATCTATTTCTGCTTCATTGACTATGCCAAAGCCTTTGACTGTGTGGATCACAATAAACTGTGGAACATTCTGAAAGAGATGGGAATCCCAGACCACCTGACCTGCCTCTTGAGAAACCTGTATGCAGGTCAGGAAGCAACTGTTAGAACTGGACATGGAACAACAGACTGGTTCCAAATAGGAAAAGGTGTACGTCAAGGTTGTATATTGTCACCTTGCTTATTTAACTTATATGCAGAGTACATCATGAGGAACGCTGGGCTGGAAGAAGCAGAAGCTGGAGTCAAGATTGCTGGGAGAAATATCAATAACCTCAGATATGCAGATGACACTACCCTTATGGCAGAAAGTGAAGAGGAACTCAAAAGCCTCTTGATGAAAGTGAAAGAGGAGAGTGAAAAGGTTGGTTTGAAGCTCAACATTCAGAAAACAAAGATCATGGCATCTGGTCCCATCACTTCATGGGAAATAGATGGAAAAACAGTGGAAACAGTGTCAGACTTTGTTTTTTGGGCTCCAAAATCACTGCAGATGCTGATTGCAGCCATGAAATTAAAAGACGCTTGCTCCTTGGAAGGAAAGTTATGACCAACCTTGATAGTATATTAAAAAGCAGAGACATTACTTTGCCAACCAAGGTCCGTCTAGTCAAGGCAATGGTTTTTCCCGTGGTCATCTATGGTTGTGAGAGTTGGACTGTGAAGAAGGCTGATCGCCGAAGAATCGATGCTTTTGAACTGTGGTGTTGGAGAAGACTCTTGAGAGTCCCTTATACTGCAAGGAGATCCAACCAGTCCATTCTAAAGGAGATCAATCCTGGATGTTCATTGGAGGGACTGATGCTAAAGCTGAAACTGCAATACTTTGGCCACCTCATGCGACGAGTTGACTCACTGGAAAAGACTCTGATGCTGGGAAAGGTTGGGGGCGGGAGGAGAAGGGGACGACGGAGAATGAGATGGCTGGATGGCATCACCGACTCTGTGGACATGAGTTTGAGTGTACTCCGGGAGTTGGTGATGGACAGGGAGGCCTGGCGTGCTGTGATTCATGGGGTCGCGGAGAGTCGGACACGACTGAGCGACTGAACTGAACTGAACTGAACTGACCTGCTTTAAATCTTTCTGGAGCTATAAGCTCTCATCCCAGCTATTTGCTGATCTTTACTGGATATTTTTACTTTTGTAACACTCTTTGTAAACTTGACTCCTGAAATCCAATGAGTAACCATTTTTGGAGCTCTGTTAGTGTGTGAAGCATGAGATGTGGCACTGGGGAACTGAAGAGAATTAGTAAGGCTTCTAACCTTAAGGAATTAGAATGAACATTCTGTGTTTTCATCTAAGATAGTGAATACATGTTGAATGAAGAAGTCTGACATAAAAACTTTTTATTCTCCCACTAAATTACTTCCTTCAGATGGAAATTAATCTGTGATGTCAAATGTGAGTCCAGTCAGCTCAATAACCAGACATCCCATATTCTGTATTTTCATCCATAAAGAAGCCATAGGAGACTGTCATATGTCTTCTTAAAACCCAGGCACAATCTTTGCCCAGGGCTCCTAGGCTCAGGTCACTCCAAGGGATGGCATCTGTTTTCGTGAACTGATACCAACTCCTGGGGATACCACTTTATCTCCTAATGTCTTCCAGTTCATGGATTTTGAGTTCACTGTCTGTGATTTCACCACTTTTCTTCTTCACCTTCTGAAAATTAGGCAAGATGCATTTCCCTCTTTCCTTTCTTCTCTGTGGCTATTGAGAGCTAGAAACATTGTTCTGATTCCTTTTCAGGTTTTTTCTATGATCAGCAAAATGCCTTTTCTGTTAGTATTAATCTATGTGAGTTTTTGCCTTCCATAATGATATTTATAATTTTATAGTACTCCCTAAGCATTTTTATTTTTTCCTCATTATTTTCATTTTATAGGACAGATAGCTGTTGGTCAAACTGACAGAGAAGCAAATTGCTTCTTCTTGGAACTTCTAAAATATAGTTTGGCTTAATCCAAGCTCTGATCACTCTGTCCTCTTAAACCATTGTCCTCAAAGTGAAATCCTGCTTTTGATTTGAAAAGGTTGTGGTCAGAAAGATGTCCCTTGCCATTAGAAATGTAAAGAGGCCATTGAGTATCGTGGTTAAGAGTATGGGAGCCGGTTGGCTGGGTTCAGATCTCTGTAGCCTGGACAAATCATTTAACCTTTCTGTACCTCAGCTATCCATAAAATAGGTAAAATTAAGAAAGTGGATGAGCTGACACATTCAGTATGCTTAGAGAATATTAGCAAAGAATAAGTAGTCAATTAATAATTTGCAAACAAGAAAGTTCCTCTATTGATGCAATGCTTGCTTAACAATGATATTGGCTGAATCAGACTATTAGTTCATGATAATAAGAGCTTACTGTGGCTCAGCTGGTAAAGAATTTTCCTGCAGTGCAGGAGACCTGGGTTCAATCCCTGGGTTAGGAAGATCCCCTGGAGAAGGGAAAGGCTACCCACTCTAGTATTCTGGCCTAGAGAATTCCATGGCCTATATAGTCCATGTGGTTGCAAAGAGTTGGACATGGCTGAGTGACTTTCACTACTGCATGCCAGGCATTGTGCTAAGTGCTTTATATCTATTTATGTATTTTTTTATCATCTCTTAATCTCATAGGTTTTATATGATTTGGGTTATGTCCCCATTTTATTGTGGCTCCAGGTTACAGGTATGGGAATTGAAGCTCAAAGAGATAAAGAAACCCAGGCCTGCTTGTCTTCAGAACCTAAGCTCTTAACCACCTTGCTGTGGTCAGTCAATCTGTTGTCTTCCAGATTGTTAACCCTCCCTCTTCATTAACACTGCTACTCCATCTCTGTTGATGGATTTCCAGTGTGGTTTCTGTTATTGAGCATTTAGTCTTCTTGGGGAAATAAGATATGCAGATGGAAGAATTAGAAGATTATAGAGTGAATCCCTGCCTCGTTGCCAGTGATACAGTCGTAAGAAAGATATTGACTCAGAGAAGAGGGAACTTGGAGCGGTCTACAGGGCTGAGTGGAGTAGGAGGGTCTTGACCTGGGAAGTAAAGATGGGTGGGATCTAACCAGGCACAGAGAGAAAGGAGGGAGGTGTGCAAGGCAAATCCCCACAGTTAAAACAGTTGTGCTAGGAGTGAGACAAGTAGCAAACTAGTCACACCAGTATAGAGGGAACGTTTTGGGGTATTGAGAGTAGGTTGGAGCAGTGGGAAGATGCATCTGAGTTTGCAGAATGTAAGGGTTACAAGCAGGCGGCCATTGGGTCACTGTTGGTACTCAGTTTTGTAAAACTTCTAATTGGTTGTCAGCACTTGAAAATTGGTAGATTTTATGTCAAAGTCTGGATTTACAGCTGCTCCTGAACTAATGGAAGTTCTGGCAGTTGCTGAGCCCACATTCCCACATGGTGACAGTTGGCTGGAGCTGAGGCCAGCTGTCTCCATCATGCGGGACAAGTGTCTTCATTCTGCTGCAGACCCCTTCCACTTCCTTGCGACTCCATCTGCCTAGCTGATGAGGGCAGCAGAATTTGTGACCTTGGCTTCATGGATACGGGCTCTGAGAATGGCTCAGAGGACCTTGTCCTTTCTTCCTGCCAAACTGCAAGCTCCATGCGAGCAGGAGTCAGGCTTTGCTTATGCACTACTGTGCTGCTCAGTCTGGAAATCTGCCCCACACATCTCATGGCACCAGTGACCACTTTATAGTGGGCTCAGTTTTGGAAGGTAAATACAGATGAGGCACACACCAGTAAACCTAGTGGCTCATTTTAAATCCATTTAAAAAGGCAAACTGTAGATGACCCTTAAGCAGCAAATAGGTCACTTTTGAAGTTGAGAATGGTCATGGTGTGTGTCAAGGAAAGAGCTGCTGGTTGGTTGTTGCTTTGTTTCCAACACCACTCCTGGACACGGGTAGGCACGCTCTTATTTTCTTCTTTGGACACAAACTAAACAATAGAACTAGAAGGTGCATCAGGAGGACTTCGGGCACGTACTTATTTGCTTCACTCAGCAGGAGAGCAGCACGACAGAGATCACAGCCAGAGCTCCTGGCTTGGTGTGGTTTCCCCAAAACCTGTAAAATCCTCGTTGCTTTTCACTAGGGATGTGATCTTTCCTCCTGGCTGCTGATGGCAGCTCTCCGCCATGGTTTAGTTTAGTCTGGCTTCTTGTTTTGTTTCTTTCTTTCCCTTTCTTCCACACTTGGTATTCCTCAGGGTTCTGTCTGCACGCACCTTGCCATGGGAAGCCCCGGGAAAGAAGAAAGTCCAGCCGCCTCTACCCTCAGGCTCGGCTCCAGAAAATCAAAGCCAAGCAGAGGCAGCTCTTCTCTGCCTGCAGCAGGGTCAGCGATTTGTGTAATGTTTTCCCTGTCAGCTTATCTCTGCCGATTTCTTGTGTTTTTGAGCAAGAGGGGAAGCTCCACGGCTGCCTTTTAAGCAGGTGGGAGCTCGGCTGTGATCAAAGCCCAGCCTCGTACTCCCTGCTGACAGCCAACCCCGCTTTTTTGTCAAGTACTCCTGGTGGGGCTGGATTCATCTCATTGGAGTGAGGTGGCTCCAAGAAAAAACCCACCCGGATGCCCCAACAAAGAATGAAAGGAGAAAAGCACTTACAACTCTCATGCCACGCGGGAAGTGGTTTGATAACATCGTTTGAATCAAACCATAATTAGGCTTTTGCATCTAGTTCTTGTAGGAACATGAAATGCTGTTCAGCAGCAGGTTTATTTCTCACAGCCATCTAACTGGGGGTTTCACTTGTGCTGTGTATGCCTGTATTTAGTCAAATGATATCTTGGATCCACTTTTTCATTCTTATTTTTAGTAGTCAGTAATTTTTGTAGATGGTAATTTGGGTCTGATTGGACATCTTGGCAACTCTTCAGTTCTAATTATAGCAGAGTTTTTGCCTGTATGTCTTGATGCTAGTGAACATAGGATTTTAAAGAGATGTCCAACAAACTAGTTGAGTCCTAGTTTTTGAAAGTCATGGTTACTACCCTAAAATAGAGAACCAAGTGTAATTGTGTCCTAGAAGACTTGATTTGCATAAATGTTTGGTCAAGGATTACATCCCCCAACATAGGAAAGATTCTTCAGTAGTTCTCCTGGCCAGTACAGTCTTCCAGCATCTTGTTTCACATGGGTAATAAGCCCTCTGAGTACCCAGCTGATGTCACTGCTTCCTGGGAGCCAGCTCACAGCAGGTGTGTGTGTTAGAAGCCCAGGCTACCCTTGGATTTTCCCTCTAGTATCAGGCATGCGATGTCCTGTGAGCCATGGTAAAGTGTGGAGAGTCTTAAGTGTGAAGAGTCCTGGCTTAGCCTGCATGGCTGAAGAAAGAATCACATGGGCTCATGCATGTGAACGCAGCTTGAAAAGCCTCCAGTCTGGTGCTCGTGTGGAATATTCATGCTCCAAGTTGAGGTAGCCCAGTGGTCTTAGCTTTGTCTAGGCCTCATCTTTGTCACAGAAAATTAGGGTTTAGATTTTAATTATGTATTTTATATTCATAGCCTTCCAAGGCTATTTTAGTGTAAATTAATGTAATTAAAATAGAATACAACTTAGGATTCAACTCCTCAGCCACACTGGACCTTTCAAGTGCTCAGTTGGTGCATGTGTCTTGTGGGTAGCATGTTGGACAGTGCAGATCTAGAATATTTGCATCATTACATAAAGTTCTGCTGGACGACCCTGGGCTCTATAGGTTCCTTCCAACCTGCAGTTGTATAGACCTCAACAGAGTAGCTTGCTCAGTCCTTAGGAGAATATTTTTTAGAGGAGAATTAATTGTGCCTCTAATGTCCCATCCGCCACTCATACCAGGTGCATGGACATGCTGTAATCTTTGCCCTTGTTTCCCTGGTGGCTGAGCATAAGGTCTTCCTATGTCATCTTTCATAGTTTCTTAGTAGAGAAAATTTAGCTGTAGAAGGATACATTCTTGAACCCTCAAGTAGTTTTATATAGCTTATATTTATCATATGAAATACTGTAAAATTCTGGCAGAATTTTTCTCCTCTTTTCCTAAACCTCTGGGTCTTCCTTAAGTAGCATCCCATGAATGTTGTCACGTCCCATAAACATGGGACCGCACAGGTAGGCTATCAGGCTCAGGTGAAGGCAGGTAGGAGAAGCAGTTGTCTAGGCATAGATACATGATCTGTATATCTGGAGTATTAGACAGCCACATGGGAATTGATATCCATATGGCTCTTAGGACTGGGAAACAGGGAGTCAGTTTGAGTGCTGTACTCTGTGGGCCGGAGGCTCAAGCCAGGAAGAAATGGATTAGTATAAAGAAAGAGTAAAACCAGGTCCCACACTTCAGGCTGTTCAGCATATTTGGTCTTTTTGTCACCTTTCAGTGAGGTCTTTTCTAAACATTTTAAAAAATTGAACCTCCTCTGTCCTTAACACTCCTAGGCCACTTTTTAGCTCTGTTTCCCCATAGTACTTACACCATGTGGCACATTTATCGTCTGTCTTTTCCTGCAGAGTATAAGCTCCATGAACATGAGGATCCTTATGTGTTTTGCTCAGTCCTTGGGCACATAGTACTTTCAGTAAGTGTTTATGGAATGAATGAATGAAAAAATTCACCTGCTACACTGTTTCATTGAGACCTGTGTGTAGAGGTTACTTGTAGGAGGGTCTGGGTGAAGTAATGGGTGGAGGTTGGGGGAGGCAGGCAAGGGATTGGGGCTGTTTGGACAGCAGAGGGGTCAGGGCAGACTTTTGGAGCCTGACCTTGGTAGAGGTCTCTGTGGAGGTTGAGGATTCTGTACAAGATAGCAGCTGACCTTCGCTTTGTATAATCAGGGCTGAGAGATAAGGTGTTTCTGAGATTGAGCCTCAGGATTAAGCTGGCCTAAAAGAAAGGCCACAGGGAGAACCTTGAGCCAAAGGGCCATTAGAGAAAGGCTCCTTGCACCTTTGACCTGGAGCCATGGTTGCTGAGTGGCTGCAGGCTGAAGATTCAGGTTTATGCTCCAGGTAAGAGAGGGCTAGGACAGAGTCGGGCCACCCTTTCCAGAACCTGTAAAGGGAAAGCAAATGCTTCACCCTCAAGAGTTGACCCAGGAGTCAGGTAGAGCCTCATGCTGCTCCCACCCTCCCAGGTGTTTGATTAGATTGAGTCAGCGATGTTGAAGCCATAAAGTGTAAGGTGGTCATAATCTTCATTCTGATGAAGATGATGGTCACAGCTATCTGACTCAGTGCTTTTGAGACTTTATTGAGTGAACAGGTCCCCTGGGAGCTTGTTAAGATGCAGCTTCTGATTCAGTGGTCTGGGGCAGGCCCTTGGATTTTGTAATTCTAACAAGTTCTGGGGTAATACTGCTGCTACTGGTCCATACTTTAAGTAGCAAGGGACTATAAGTAGCAAGGCTTTATTAAAGAGAGAAGCTAAATATGTCACTGGTATCAGTTGCTCTTATTAAAACTATTTTAAAATTCCCCTCGGATGGGCTGGGGGCTGCCTCTTGAGAATGTTCTGATAGGCAAATGCTTTTCACTTTAGTTGAAGTAATTTTTGAGAGAATATAAATAAGCATTAAGAAAATCAGCCTTCCCCAATTTTGATTTTCTGTAGATGAATGCTTGTCAGCACTGTTAGTCCAGTCTGGCTTTCAAATTCAAGACTTCCGAAATCAGTCACTGAGTATTCCAAGCCTGAGTTGAGTGGACTTTTATGTCTGTTCCCTTCGTGCAAGAGGTAGTTGTGCCCAGCAGGCTGCAGTGTGGTATGCTGAGCCACTGACTGGATCGAGGTTAGGAGAAGTCTGTTCTTGTGGTGCAGAGGAGTTGGTGGCACCTGACTCATACTGAAGGCTCTCCATGCTTTTATCAGTATTGCTGTCTGAAAGACTTGAGAGAGAGAAGTGGGAAAGATGACTTGAAACCACGGTTATTTTGGAATTTGTGTTCTCAGAGTCAAGGTCTCTTATAAATAGACCCTATTCCATGCATCTCTCCTTTCTGCTACATACCAAGATAGAATGTTTAATCCCTGTGGAACACAGTCAGCCTGTTCCATGATCTGAGGATGGAGCCATGGACCTAATGGTGCTGTTCTCCTTGTTCTGTGGTGCCTCCGTTCCCATGTTGCTTAAAGCTTCTTCCCATTTTTCTCCCCTGGACAGCTTCTCATAGTCCTTGAGACCATTTCAGTTTAGATGACCTTTTCTGTAAGAGCAAACCTTGTCTACTGTCTTGGCTTTGTCACCACCATTCCAAACCTGAAATGGCTGCCCCCTTCTTCTGGTCTCATGGCCAATACCTAGTTACAGTCACCTTTCATCATTTACAGGAGATATGTTATATGAAGTTGTTGCAGACACTCAATTAGCAAACTTGCAACCGTTGAAATACAGGCTTAGTTTCTTGTGAGCCTCTGGTCACAACATTTTCATCAACCAATCAGTGCATATCCTTGTCTTATTAGTGTTTCTGCTTAAAGACACTTTATTTCATATATACCAATATTATTGATTCATTCACAGTGAACTCATGGCCAACAGCACCATAACTCATGCCTGAACAAAGCTTATCTAAGAACATGTGTTTTCTTCATAAGACACATTGTAGGCTTTGGGCAGTAGACAACAGTTCAGCACTGAACTTGGAGGCCATGATATACAGGATAATTGTCAACAAAAGCCCCCAGATGCAAAAACCATGGCACTAAATTGACCGTGAAGAAGGACCCTATTTACTGTATGAAAACTGAAGCAAGAAGGCAGAGCTACATCCAGTCATCCCTCAGGATATGTGTCCTGGGTATTGAAGATGCCCACTGCTCTCTGTGCAGCCATGAATGACTCCATAAGGCTGAGGAGTATTGATTTTGAGGCTATAGAAAACTGCGACAAGTAGTCAGATTTACCAAAATGGAATTTGTGAATAATAAAGCCTGTGAGCATTGGTATACAGACTCACACAGAAGGGGCAGAAGAGAAGAAATAACTATTGCTTCTCTCCAAGAATCTGATATTTAAAAATTTAAGATAAGCATTGAAGTAGTCAATTTAGGCTGAATTAGGACTTTCATCTTACCCTCATTTTAAGGCATAAAATGGATTTCCTGTGGAATTATATGTGGGAATAGACTGTCTCTTCAATGCCTGGGGCACCCCAGGCTGATCCTTCCCATAGATGTCCTTCACTCTAATAGGATATCTTCTTCCTCTCCAAGTCCAGACTAAGATGATATGATCCTCAGAGCAAAGACTGTGTCTTATATTCACCATTACATCCACCAAACCTGGTGCATAGCAGATGGTCAATAAATATTTGTCAAAAGACTGATTCTGGACCTGGGCACTTGAACTGAAAAGCTGCAGCTCAGTCTACTTGCTTCTGGTCCTTGTCCACCACCCCTTGACCTCAGTTCCTCAGTTCTGAAACCTACAAAGTTCTGAAGGCAGAAGTATTTTCAGGGCAATGGACAGCAAAACCTGACTGACCTAAATTCACCTGGTGACCTGAGGCCATTTATAATATTTATTCAACTTGGAGTGACTAACCATACATCTTGCATAGAAATATTAGTCTATTTGATTACAGATTGCTGCTGATGGTGTTAAGTAATGCATAGTATATTACAGATCCCGAATCACCTTTCTGATGTGTAAAACAAACTGGAATTTTGGAACTCACGTAGGTCAAAGAGTTTCAGATGATGTCTTATTCACTTTTACTATGATTTAGGGATTTTCTGTAGAAATTTTAAGAAGCAAATTTATTTAGAAACAAATTAGAGGCATAAATGATTATGGCCTCTGGAAGATGAGGAGATGGTTAAGTGATATAATCTAATAGCTTACCTCCTGCAGGAACAATGTGTAAAGTCCCAGGGTAAGTTTGAAGAGTGGTGAGAATAGTTCTTTATGTGAATTGGAAGCTTAAATCATAAAAAGTGAAGGAGTTGATTAATCTTAAGACTTTATCATAAATATTATTAAAATGTGAGTCTTTAATTAGAAAAAGAGATTCCTTGAATTTCAGGACATATTTGAAAGACTGACCATAATGTCCAAATCAACTGTCATTTCACAGAAAAATATATTTGTAAAACATTCAGTTCAGTTCAGTTGCTCAGTCATGTCTGACTCTTTGCGACCCCATGAACTGCATCATGCCAGGCCTCCCTGTCCATCACCAGCTCCCGGAATTTACCCAAACTCATATCCATTGAGTCTGTGATGCCATCCAACCATCTCATCCTCTGTCTTCCCCTTCTGCTCCTGCCCTCAGTCTTTCCCAGCATCAGTCATTTCAAATGAGTCAGCTCTTCGCATCAGGTGGCCAAAGTATTGGAGTTTCAGCTTCAACAGCAGTCCTTCCAATGAACACCTAGGACTGATCTCCTTTAGAATGGACTGGTTGGATCTCCTTGCAGTCCAAGGGACTCGCAAGAGTCTTCTCCAACACCGCAGTTCAAAAGCATCAATTCTTTGGCACTCAGCTTTCTTCACAGTCCAACTCTCACATCCATACATGACCACTGGAAAAACCATAGCCTTGACTAGATGGAACTTTGTTGGCAAAGTAATATCTCTGCTTTTTAATATGCTATCTAGGTTGGTCATAACTTTCCTTCCAAAGAGTAAGTGTCTTTTAATTTCATGGCTGCAATCATCTGCAATGATTTTGGAGCCCCCCAAAATAAAGTCTGACACTGTTTCCACTGTTTCCCCATCTATTTCTCATGAAGTGATGGGACCGGATGCCAAGGTCTTAGTTTTCTGAATGTTGAGCTTCAAGCCAACTTTTTCACTCTCCTCTTTTACTTTCATCAAGAGGCTTTTGAGTTCCTCTTCACTTTTTGCCATAAGGGTGGTGTCATCTGCATATCTGAGGTTATTGCTATTTCTCCCAGCAATCTTGATTCCAGCATGTGCTTCCTCCAGCTCAGCCTTTCTCATGATGTACTCTGCATATAAGTTAAATAAGCAGGGTGACAATATACAGCCTTGACATACTCCTTTTCCTATTTGGAACCAGTCTGTTGTTCCATGTCCAGTTCTAACTGTTGCTTCCTGACCTGCATACAGGTTTCTCAAGAGGCAGGTCAGGTGGTCTGGTATTCCCATCTCTTTCAGAATTGTCCACAGTTTATTGTGATTCACACAGTCAAAGGCTTTTGCATAGTCAATAAAGCAGAAATAGATGTTTTTCTGGAACTCTCTTGGTTTTTCGATGATCCAGCGGATGTTGTTGTAAAACATACTCTTCTGTTAAAAAAAAAAATTCATAGCAAAAGAACCCCAGTATCAGAGTTCTGCCAAAAAAAGTTTTTCTCATCTGCTTCTCTTCTACTAGTAATAATAAAGAAGATTATTATAATGAAGCACCTGGAAACTGAATCTGGTTGTCTTTTCTCCTTCTCTAGGGGAAGGGTTTGTCTTTTTTTTAATCCCTGTATAAATTTTAATTGAAATTGAAAATATAGCCTGAAGTCTTATAAACCTTGGGCTTCCCTTGTGGCTCAGACAGTAAAGAATCTACCTGCGATGTGAGAGACCCAGGTTCGATCCCTGGGTCAGAAAGAACCCCTGAAGAAGAGAATGGCTACCCACTCCAGTATTCTTGCCTAGAGAATTCCATGGACAGAGGAGCCTGATGGGCTATAGTCCATGGGGTCACAAAGAATTAAACATGACTGAGCAGCTAACACTTATAAACCATTATCCTCATTTATAAACAAAACAAAACTATGTTTGGACTTCCTTGGTGGTTCAGTGGCTAAGACTTCTCACTCCCAATGCAGGAGGCCTGGGTTAAATCCCGAGTAAGGGAGCTAGCTCCCACATGCCACAACTAAGAGTTTGCCTGCTGCAACTAAAGGTCACATGTGCTACAACTAAGACCCAGTCCTGCCAAATAAATAAGTGTTTTAGAAAGCAAGCTTCAGTCTGTACTACACAAATTTGATAAAATCGCTCACTTTGTGGAAAATATTCATACAAGTGATAGAAAGATTCCTGGTGGCTAGTTTTCAGCATTTTAGTGGGAGAGATGAAATATTTTTTAAATTAAACCTTTTATTTTGTGTTGGAGTATAGTTGATTCACAGTGTTGTGATTGTTTCAGGTGGACAGCAGAGGGACTCAGCCATACATATCCATTTATCCATTCTTCCCCAAACTCCCTTCCATCCAGGCTGAAGGCTTGAAAACAGTATTAAAAATAAAAATAATACACATTCTTATTTTACTCTTACTTGAGAAAGTACTAAGGTTGGTCTGTAGATCAAGTGTCCTTTTGGGGCTCTGAGTGGATGCCTTTAAAAATGGTATTTGAAATGACCCACAGACAGTGCTTTAACCAATATCATAGGAATCACCTCCATTGCAGTGAACTATGTACTTCTGCAAAGAACAGCTTTCTGTGTAGAGTATGCTTGTTGAAAGAAATGACTAATGGATCTTTCTCTAGGCATATTTTGAGATTCTCTTTGTGTGTGGTAAAACGTGCCAGGCCTTTTAAAAAGTAGTTTGAGATGAGTAGCGTTGTAGAAGAAATCTTGTTGTTTGCCCCAAGGAAACCAGAGCTATCCCTGTGACCCTTTGCACCCTTCTCTCTCTGGCTCTGCCCCCTTTACCTGAACAAATGTTCAGAAGCCTGAGGCTTCTTTTCCAGAACTTGTGTTTGTTGAGTAAGTACAGATGATAAATATACAAATAATGAATTTTAAAACACCTGTGTAAGTATCACCCAAGTCAGGAACCACCCAGAAGTCCCTTGAACCTTCTCACATTGTGTTACCGTCCATTGGTTTTTGCCTGCTTTAGAACTCTGTATAACTGAAATAATACAGTGTGTACTCTTTTGCATGTGGCTTCATCTATTCAGCGTTATTTTGGTGAGAAGTCTAACTCAGTATCAGTTGTTAAAGGTCTCTCTGGGGGCACTTGTAGCAAAATCTCTTGGTCATACCCATTACGACCTCATCTTGACTTTATGGCATTTGTAAAGACGCTGACCCTGATGCTGGGAAAGATTGAGGGCAGGAGAAGGGGACGACAGAGGATGAGATGGTTGGATGGCATCACCGACTCAATGGACATGAATTTGGGTAAACTCCAGGAGTTGGTGATGGACAGGGAGGCCTGGCGTGCTGTGATTCATGGGGTCGCGGAGAGTTGGACACGACTGAGCGACTGAACTGAACTGTTTCCTCCCACTGAGGAAAACCCAATGAATCGTATCTAAGAAAAAGCTGAATGCTAAATGCTGCAGCTTCTGGGTCTGGCTTCCCCACAGAGGGAGACAAGTTATAGAGCTGTCTGTATCATTTTAGCAGGCTGTACCAATTGGCATTCTGTGGAGTCATTTTGTGTAAGAATGAGTACAGGAAGGTCCTGCAGGTCTGCCCCAGATGTGGCCACTTAACATAATGACTGGCCCTCATGAGGAGGTCTGTTCTGTAACTGTGTTTGATCATGTTGGAAAGCAGAGGTTCCCAACTTTCTCTAGAGAGCATGTTAACTGTGGTTCGAAGTGTGTGGGAAGAGGAAGAGAGCTTATGTGATATGTCAGACATTTAATAATTCCAGAAAACCCACACCAAGGAGCAGGCAGTGCATGGTTGTCATTCATTTGGTAGAACAAGATTGTCATTAAGAAAAGGCAGAATGGTTCTTTTTTAACTGATTCATGCCATTGCAATATGCATTGGAGAAAACATTTCATTGACCATCATACTTGCGAGTGGATAAATATTCTGAATTTTCAAAGTTTCTTGACTTCCTTCATGATTTGGAGAGCTGTGTGCTGCATCATGTGTGTGGTGAACATTCTGGCACTTGAGTATTTTCCTGTTTCAGTACTGTGAAAACAACACAGTGCACAAACTTCGTGTTTTGTTACCAGGGAAAATCTTAGCATTGAGAACAAGCTTACAAAGAAATAAACACATTAAATCACTTGTCCCAGTCTTTCTTCCTCAGAGGATGCCAGGAAGTTTGGGAGCAGTCATTTTCCTTCTGCTTTCAAGATGGGAAAGTGGAGACAAAAAGGACATGTTTGAAAACGAAGCCAGAACTTGCACTTCTGTAGACCTCAAGAGTGTCTTAGAATGCCAGGTTCATTGTGTGTGCAAGAAATTGGAGGACAAGGGGCAGAGCATCCCAGCTGATGGTCTGCAGTCCCACTGGTGGCTTTCAGGAGAAATGGAAATAATGGCCCCCTCAACCTTCAGGATGGCAGGTGGGATGGGAGCCAGCCTGGACAGTTTACTTTTGTGCTATGCCAGACAGAGACTGTTTTCTGTGTCCCAGGGCATGAAACAGCTTGGAAAGCATTGCTTTAAATAGACTCTGCAAGACTGTCTGAGGGGCAGTTCAGCTTAGAACTGAATGAGTAGGAGCCAGCCTAGGAAGACTTGCGGGAAGAGTGTCCCAGAAAGAGGGAGCATTTGCAAAGGCCTTGAAGAAAGAACGTATCATTGTGTCCTTGGGACAGAGAGAGGGTGGTGAGTGAAGCTCCAGAGCACAATGACATGGAAACAAATGGCAGGCAGCCCCCCTGGGAGGCAGACAGGCCCAAACGGCTGATCTTCTGGGGCCTTGTCTTCACTGGGGAAGTATAGATTTTTCTGAGTGTTCTGGGAACCCATTGCAGGTTTTAAACAGGGGAACATCATGATCATAATGTAGAAGTGTAAAAGCATAGCATTTTAGACTCAGAAACTAGTTTGAAACAGTCTGATCATTCACTGCAGTTTATTATGTGAAGGAAACTTTTCTGTGTCTTGCTGCTGTTGATATTCTTAGTGGTATCGTTTATTTCATTTGTAAAATCAGGAACGTGTATGAGGTGCCTTCTAATTTCTTTTTGGCTCTAAAGATCCTGATCCCTGTATACACCTCTGTATTAGTTCCCTTGGGCTATGGTAACAAGTGACAGCAAACTGGATAGCTTAAAAGAGCAGAAATTTATTCCCTCACAGTTTTGGAGGCCAGAAGTCTAGAATCAGTCGTTCAGCAGGGTTGGTTCTTTCTTCAGGCTTGAGAGAGTTGTCCCATGCTTCCTTCTAGCTTGTAACTACCAGCCATCCTTGACACTCCTTGCTTGGCTTGTAGACACAGCACTTCAGTCTCTGTCACCATTATCAAATGGTCTTCTCTGCATCTGTCTTTTTTTTTATATTTATTATAAATGAAACAGATGAATTTGTTTTTAATAATAAAAGGTACAGTTCACAAAGAAGATAGACATCATAAACCATTAGTGTGTCCTTGTGTCTTTACATGATATTCTTGTAAGGACACCAGTCCCCACTAAGAGATTGGATTTAGGGCTCACCCTAACACAGTATGACCTCATCTTGACTTTATGACATTTGTAAAGACCCTATTTCCCCAACTGAGGTCATACTGACAGGTTCTGGGGATGAGGACTTGAACATATCTTTGTGGGGGGTACATTTCAACCAGAACACCTTCCTTCTGCTACCACCTTCTTAGTGCCTTCTCCCTTTAGTTTATTGACCTGTACTTAGTTTAATGGATTCCAAATAGCCATTTCATCTGAACAGTTAGTTGGTCAAAATACTACACCTCTGTGGTTGAACAGTATGGTCTGCCCTTTTCACATAGATGAAAAGTAGAAATATTGTCAGAATTGTACAAGTCTGACATACCCCCAAATGTCTTGCTTCATGGAATACTTTTAGAGGAAAAAATGGGTGGAAGAGATCTGTTTCTACCTTAGACCTATAGTCCCATTTTCCCGTATCCTTTTCTACCCTACAAAAGTCTTTTGTTTTTGTTCTTTGTTTTACTCAACCAGTTGTTTGGGTTCACTGATAGATTACATATTTATTTCCTGCCTTGTACCAGAAATTATTTAAAGCATCTTTCTTGTGTGCATAAACAAGATGAGCTGATTAGGGGTGGGGTAAAAGAAATGGAGGAAAGGTAAAGACCTAAATGGAGGTGGAGAGGCAAGAAGGAGACACTGGATTGTTCCATCATGCAGGTGGATCATGGATTGGAACTTCACAATTGCTGGTGTAGAAAGGGAGACCTTTTGACTTGGCACAGTTCCAAGAGTTTCATGGGGCCAGTTTTGAAATTGACTCTGAATTCTAGCTTTGGGGATTACAATGAAGCACATTTCCCTAACACAGTTCTGCTGGGGTGTGGGGGTCAGAGAGGGAAATGTGGCAAATTTATGACACTTAACATTTCCGTCTCCACTATTTGATTTGGTCTGGTATAAATGCAGAATGGTTTCAAGGACAGGATGCAGTGCATTTCGCTCAAACTGTGGACATTGCATCATTCTTAATCTATTTGTCATCCTCATTGTCCGCTTCTTAGGTGGATGCCAGTGGTGAAGTGAACGGTAGCGTCTCTGCATTTGGATAAACCTTCATTCACCTACTTCATTTACCTACTAACTGTAGTTCAATATGTATAATTGCCATATCAATTTTTAAAATATAAACTCTGCTCTAAAAATGTGTGTGTGGGGGGGTGTTTGTATATCTAGTACACCACATATATATCGTGAGGGGGTCATTCTTTCTGAATAGTCGTAATTCTTTCTGAATAGTTGTAATTCTTTCCACACTTAGGAAATTACAAAGAGAACTGGTGATAGTCAGCACACAAAGATACACACTATTGACCAAACCATTTAATAAATTTAGTCCTCATTCTAGTATATCACTCTTCTTCCTAGCATCTCCCCTACTCATCTTGCCAGTATTTTTTTTTCTTTAACCTCTTGATGATGGTTGATATTATATAGTACAAATAAACTGCAGATTGAGGAAAAGGACAAGGATTTCACAAAGGCAGAGGAAGTAATATAGAAGCTGGATTTGAACCACACATAGAACCACTGACAGTGAGACTTGGATGTGTGGGATTATTAACAACTGAAGCAGAAAATTCTACAATAATAGTGACAAGTTGAAAGTCTTTGAGTGTTAAAGCATTGATTTGAGTATCACATGATTGAGAGGCCCTTGAACTCATGATGCCATCATGATTATTTCTAAAAACTATCTTACGATTCTGCTCTAAAAGACCAACCTGAAGTGTTATATAGTACTATAATAGAATTTTCTTAGAACAGTTACAAATACCATTAATATTTGGTTCATTCTTTGTTTATTTTGAGAGTTAGTGCCTAGTTGTAATTATAACCTATATATGAATATTGTTAAACATTTTCTCAACTTATTTGTGTAGTTTGTCATTTTTGTCTCAAGGTGAAATCTTCACCTTTTAAAAATCACTTTTTACTATTAAATTTTGACTTCTATTTTATGTTGATCGACTTTAAGTGTTCTTTATTTCATCTTAATTATCTTCCATTAATGAGCATCTCCACTCTCTTTCAGAATTCACGTCCTCCGCAAACCTAAGAAGGTGACCTTATTTGGAAATAGGGTTGTTGCGGATGTAGTTAGTTGTTAAGAGGAGGTCATGCTGGAGTAGGATGGCCCTTTGATCCAATATGACTTGTACCCTTATAAGGAGAAAAAGAGTCACAGACATGCATCCAGAAGGAAGACAACCTTGTGAGGAAGCAGACACACAGAATGCCATGTGGTGACAGAGCATAGAATGATGTGTCTACAAGCCAAGGAATGCCAAGGATTCCTGGCAACACCAGAGGCTAAGAGAAAGGCATGGAACAGATTGTTCCATTGGAGCTCCCAGAAGGAAACAACCCTGTCAGCACCTTGATTTTGGATTTCTAGCCTCTAGAACTGTGAAAGGATAAATTTCTGTTGTCTTAAGCTACCACATTGTGATGGTTTGTTATGGCAGCCCTAGGAAATTAATACAGACTTCCATATCGTGAGTGGGGTGTTACTGTAACAGATACCTGAAATTGTGGGAGTGACTTTGAAGTTAGGTCATGAGTAGAGGCTGGAAAAGTTTGGGAATGTGTGCATAATGGAAGAATCTTAGATTAAAGAGATAACATAGCAGAAATATGGACATTAAAGGTGAATCTTGCGAAGGTTTAGAAAGAAGTGAGGAGAGGTACGGAGAAAGCTTCTGTAGTCTTAGAAAAAATTTACATATCATCACCTGTAGAATGGTGCTAGAAACAGGAATGTGAAAGGTACTTCTAGTGGGATCTCCGAGGGAAAAGAACTTGTTATTGCAAACTGGAGGAACAGCGACCCTAGTTACAAAGGTGGAGAACTTGGTTGTGTTGTGTCAGCCAGCCACTCAGTGTGGAGACTAGAACTTGGGTATTGAGCTGAAGAGATTTCTACAGTGTTAAAGATGCAGCCTGGTTTCTCCTCGTTAACGAGTAGAATAAGAGAAGGCAAAGAGAAATTGAGGAAGAAATTGTTGCGTATAAAGGGATCAGCACTTGATGATTTGGAAACTTCCCAGCCTGTCCACACTTCCCCAGTGCTCAGTGGGTAAAGAATCTGCCTGCAGTGCAGGAGACACAGGCGATGCAGGTTCGATCCCTGGGTCAGATACCCTGGAGGAGGAAATGGCAACCCATTCCAGTGTTCTTGCCTAGAAAATGCCATGGACAGAGGAGACTGGCAGGCTACAGTCCATGGGGTTGCAAAGAGTTGGAAAGGACTGAGCATGCACTCATCATCATCATGAGCCTGTTCACATAACTGTGCTCTGGAACTGGGGCCATGGGTATGGGTGGACAGCCTTTGGCTAAAGAGATTAAGCATGTGGATTTTGGATCCGCTCAGCCATCTGGCACAAGTCAGGAATGGAGGTGGGCTCATCCAAGAAGGACATGTGGAGAATTCTCTTGTCTAATGGTTTGCATTCCCCTTGACTTTCACAGCAGACTGACAAGGTTTTTGAGAACGTTATAGCAACAGAGAAACAACCAGCCTGGACTGAGAAGGGCAAAGATGGGAGGAAATGAAGGGAGAATGGGTCTGAGGGCAGAACCAGGAATTCAGAGTCCAGAGTAGGTGGAGCTTCCACCCTAGTGGGTGGACCCAGACGATAGAGCATCAAGCCACAGAGGATTATTCTCAGACTTCAAAACTAATGGAATTTGACCTACTGCATTGTGAACTTGCTTTAGATTGGTTAACTTTTTTTTATCCATTTCATTTTTTCCCTTCTGAAATGGAAATTTTTGTTTTTTACACTTGTACAACCGTTGTGTTTTGGAAACAGATAACTTGTTCTTTAGTCACAGATCTATGGACAGAGAGAAATGTTACCCCAGGATAGAGTATACCCAGAGTTCCACCTAAACCTGATTGAGATGAGAGTTAGATGAAAGTTTGGACCTAAAATTGATGTTGGAATGGATTGAGACTTTGGGAGTATTGCGATGAGTGAATGTATATATTGCATGTGGGACAGACATGAATTGGGGGTGAGGCAGAGGCTAGAAGACAGACTGCATTGTTGGATAGTGCCTCCCCTAATTCATATCTTCTCACAGAACCCTAGAACATGACTTTGGAAATAGGGTTCTTGTAGATGTAATTAATTGTTAAGATAAGGTCATGGGTGTAGGGTGGGCCCTTGATGCAGTATGACTGTTATTCTTATGAGGAGAAGAGACACAGAGACACATCCAGATGGAAGACAGCCTTGTGAAGAAACACAGAGAGAGAACACCAGGTGGTGACAGAAGCAGAGCTTAGGGTGATGTATCTACAAGCCAAGGATTCCTGGCAACACCAGAAGCTACAAGAAAGGCTTGGAACAGATTCTCCCCTCAGAGCCTTCAGAAGGAAGCAGCCCTGCTGATTTTGGACTTCTGGCCTCTAGAACTATGAGAGGATAAATTTCTGTTGTTTTAAGCCAGCCAGTAGTAGTTATGATGGTTACTAGTAACTAATGGAGTTTTGCGGACAATTGATCTAATGACCCATGGACTAGGTATTGTTTTTCACAGTGCAGACACAGAGAAGGGTATTAAGTCAAGTTGAAAATAGGATGAAAAAATATTTCATTGGCCCATACTCAGTGAGGCTTAAATAACTCTTATCTTGCAGTATTTTCTGTATTAAATTGGTATTTTCTTATTCAAAAAGATCAGTTGTTTCTGCTAATGACTGAGCTGGAAATGCTTTTCATTCTTACAGAGCCAGGGCAGGCAGTTAGTTCTGTGTTCATCTGTGCATGAACTGGTATTTGTCTTTCATGCCTGTTTTCAGAGATGAGTTTCACCAGCAACTTCTACCTAAAGCTAATGCGTTACCTTTTATTTAGATCAGGTTGCATAAATGTATATTAGGCAGGAGAGTTTGAAGTTTGGAACTGGTTCTTTTCAGTGGAGAGGAATTATGATTATATGTCATTGTCGTTATTGTCTTTTAAAAAGAATGTTGATATACGGTTTGTTCCCAGAAAGTCTGAGGGTGTGTGTGTGTGTGTGTGTGTGTGTGTGTGTGTCCCCTTTGAAATTAAAAGCCAAGTCACTGTATTCATCATCTAGTATGAAATGTATCTGGAGTGGCCTCACTGGAGTCCTTTCCTACATTATCAGTTGCTGGCTCTAGTGTCAGTATGTCATGGCTGGCAGGCTAGCAGGTTTTGGCAGAGGAAATGAAACCTAGTCAGTTACTATGAGATTTATAGTAGACCTGCTATTGCAGGAAGTGGTGAAAAGTTGATTGATAGTTTGAGACAAAATTCTACAGCAAGAAACAGGATGTATGCTTTCTATTTATACCCAGTTTTCTTTTGCCTACATTTCAGGGCTCTTTTTGCACTTTGTTTTGGCAGTTTCATAAGGTTACAATTCCCTTTTTGCCCCCCTAAAATCAGTCACCAAATATAAAATAATTGAGGAAATTTTATATCAGCTTAGCCACAGTAAAGGCATGCACTCTTAGGTGTTACTATTACTCTTCATTGGTAGTTGGATTTACTGTAGCTTGTCAGTCTTTAATTTTAAAAAATTTCTCCAAATAGGATATTATTTCACATATATAAATGAATGGAAGGGTTTTTTTTTTTCTTTTTAAAGTTAATATGGCAGGATTACATTTCCAAAAAGTTTCTGAGAAAAAATCTGCATTGAGCATAGTTTTATTAAAATATGACATTAGTATGATCTATCATGTGTCTTTTAAATCCTGACTCTCTTCACTCCATAATTAATACATCTTAACAGATAGGTATTCTTCACTTAGATGTAAAATATAATCTATAAGTACAACTAGAAACTCAACATATGTGTCGGTTGAGTATATCCACATGTACCTGGTTTTTGTAAGCACTCTGGCTAACTAATAATGTCATTTGACAAGGCTTTTTGACATGACCTAGCCTGGTCTGTTTTGAGTGTGACAGTGAAAAGCCACTAACTGCGTTAAATGAGGTGCTTTCTGATATGGAAAGGCCATTACAGTTAGATTCTAGAATTTACAAGGAGTGGCGGACTTAGAACCAACTCCAATTGTGCCAATGTTTGAAAAGAACAAAAAGGCTACTCTTTCATGGCTCAGTTTTTTCTCCAAAGGAATAATTTCCTTTTCTGTGAACAGTGACTGTTAAATTATCTGTGTCAAATAATTGAACAGAAACAAACCCAACTTTCATTCCTGAGATTAGTTGGGTCATATTCTATACCAATGATATTTTGAAATTTTAATTAGTTTTTTTTCTTCCTAGCATTCTTTGAGAGTTCAAAATGCTTATTCTGTTAAGTTTCTATCAGAAGTTTAATATAAATTTGAGAAACTAGATATCTTGAGGTAGTAAAAGTGGGATAATAAGAAATAAAGATGAATCAGGGTGGTAAGGAACAAAAATAATCCACATATGATCCATTTTTTAATACACATTATATAATGGATCATTTTAAACATAATATTGTGCTAAAAGTGAGAAATGAACTTTTCCCTTTGTAGGATAGGAATTTACCTCAGCTGGTAACAGGCAAAGATCACTTGGCTCATCGTTGCCACTTCCCTGCCTGTTAGAGTTGACACTTCTTAGTTCCAGCATTGTGAGGGATGCTTTCTGAAAATAGCCAAAATTACAGGTGAGGAACTTTAGAATTCCGAATTTATATGGTTATAAGTGACAGATGTAATATTTTTATAGTAGACAATAATAAAGACCCAAACAGTTTTAGCTTGAGTAGATATGTCTGTGGTATTCACTAATATTCACAAAAATAATTCACATTTTTTTCCTCAGATCCTGCAGTCTTTGTAGGTAAAGCTTAGATGTATACTTTAAGACTGCTGAGCTAAAAAGAGACCCGTCACAGTTTCTATGGAGAATTCTGGGCCTTATGCAAGTGAGAACTTGCTCCTTGGGAAGGTGTTGAGTGGCATCAAACTGGGAAGGAATCATGGGAACCTTTTCAGAGCCCGAGTATTCCTGAGAGGCCCTGTGGTGGAGGAGAGAGAGCGTTAGAGCTCAGAGGTGTGGGCTTCCACTCCTGACTGACCCCCTGCTCAGCGGGGCAAACTCTAGCTCATCTCTCAATTCTCCAAACTTCTATTTTGCCATCTGTCATATGGGGATGAAAATGAAGCTGATTCACAGGATTGTCATAGGAGCGATTACAACAATGTTTGTGGAATGTCATCCTTCATATATTGTCAAAAGTGTTATATCTGTTAAAAATGTGAGATGTGTGGTCACTGAAGTGTAAAGGCTTTTATTTAAAATTTTTATTTTGGATATTATAATTTAATAAGCATTCTCTTCTTTCCCAAGTTCATGGCTCTTTATCTCTTAAGGCTGTGTCATTACCCAGAGAGGCCCTTTTTTTTAGTGAGAAAGATGACAGTGAACTAGTCCTTAGGCTGGCAGAGCCTTGCGGCAGGGAGGTTGTAAACTGGTCCACTAGCTCTGACCAGATCCTTGGCAACCGGTAGCCAAGGCTTCAAAATATATTATGTATATCATCCACAGCTGTCTTGGACATGGGTGTAGATTGTATTGCAAAGACCTTATTTTATAACTGTGCTTTTAAAGATGTCTCAAACCCACCAGAACTTACCCAGAGTTACAGCCCTTTGGTAGATCATCTACTACAGTGAATCTCACCCAAGCTTTCCTTTCAACCGCGGGCCATCTTTCCTTTTCTAAGCTCCTGCAATTCCAGTACCAAAACACAGGGTTTTCCTCATATAAGAGAAAGTTGCATATCCATGACGGCCATTGTCCTCGTCCCACTCAACCTTGGACACTGACTGCAGTGGAGCTTTGGGTCGTGATTACACTCTCCAGACCTGGGGCTGGGGGTGGGGGAAGCATCCCTGCGGAATCTTTTGTTATGCTAAATATTTTGAGACAAAGGGGTCTCAGGTATATCCAGGCACTTAGATGAAAATCCCCATCCATCACTCTATTGAAATGAAGCCTGTAGTCTCCTGTATTATGGGGTGGACTGTGCTTTGACAAATGAATTTATCCTGTGAACTCAACTCATTCAGTTTGTCTCAAGCCACTCATTTAATCTTTGGAGCCAGAGAAACGCAGAAGCTACGTCAGCACGCTTAACCGTTTTCACTCACTTTTTTTCACTTGTTACACCAGATTTTCCTCTACGGAACAGCAAAGACATCTTTTTTGGAAAACTGCAGTATGCTTTACACTGCTTCAAAAACAAAACAACTAAAATGCATCTGAGTTAATGAAAAAGTTTATCTGTTCAGTATAGTGTTTATCATGTAATGTTATAAATTTAGCAAAAATATCCTCTGAAGTAGCATGAGATGGTTTTCAGTTAAAAAGGACTTTTGCTCTCTTATACTGCTTTTCTTTTCTTTTTTAGTTAAGAATTTTGAATAGGTATTCCATTCCCATAAGTTTAAAAATAAACCATATGCATGAAAAGCCTCCCTTTCACTATCATCCTTCATCTTTCAAGCTCCTGCAGTGCCCCCTCTACATAAATATTAGTGTTTTCTGTAGCTCTCCAGAGTTCATGGTTAAGTGTACAAGCAACTTCAAATGTGTTTTTGCTTCTTTAGTTTTTTTGTGTGTTTAACATAGAAAGCAGCATATACATACAGAAGGCCTTTTGTCATTGTTAAACAGTATATCTGGGTTAGTCCCTGGAGAGCCTCCTACATTAGGTCACCATTGACTGTTCCTTCCTGTGGCTGTTCCACAACTGATCTAACCAGTGCCATGTTGGTGGACATTTGGATAGTTCTTATTTTGGAGTATTAGAAACAGTGCCTCAGTAAATATTGCCTTGGACCTGTGTCCTGTAGCATATGTGTTTAATTTCCAGATGTGGTTTTGCTGGGTCAAGGGTATGTACATTTTCAATTTTGAAAGTTACTGCCAGGTTCTCCTGCATCGGGATTATAACTGTTTACTCTCTTACCAGCAGTGAATGAAAGCGCCTTTCGTCCACAGCCTTGCTGGCAGTGTTACCAAATGTTTGGATTTTTGCCAATCTGATAAATGAAAATATATCTCAGCATGACTTTAATTTGTATTTCTTTTATTTGACTGAAGTTGTTGAACATCTTTTCATATATTTTCAGTCATTTCTATTTCTTTTTGTGAGAATTATCTGCTTGTATCTTTTGCCCATTTTCCTCATGGATTGTTATCTCTGTTTTTAAGAACTCTATTAGGGGAATTAGGCCTTGTTTTATGATAGAAATCACAAATACTTTTCTCAATTTTGCATTAGCCTTTTGACTTTTTTTTTTTTACCCTTCAGAAATTGTCTTATTTTTTTAGTTTAATTTATCAGTCTTTGCCTTTCTTTAGTGGCTTCTAGATTTTGATCATAAGAAGGCCCTCCTCATTCTGGGGTCATAAAGGAAATCTCCTTCATTTCCTTGTAATACTTGTTTCCTTTTTTCCATTTGTATCCTTGATCTGTTTGGGGGTTCATCCTCTGTGCCATGTGAAGTATGGATCCAACTTTATTTTGTCATCTTTTTAAGCTGTGGACTCTGTTATCCCCAGACCAGTTAATGAATAGTCCTAATAATTGTTCTTAAAATGGTTTTCAAGGTCCAAAAAGTTGGCAGCTCTTGCAGAAGCCTTAAAGAACGCATCCCTAACCAAGGCCCAGCTGGGGTTAGAACTGGAGGAGCTGGAGGCAGCAGCATTTCTGGTCCAGGAGGAAGAAACCATATCAAAAGCAGGAGTCCATTCCACTTCCGGGCAGCAGACACCTTCCTCCAGCTCTGAGACAAGTGGTTCAGAGGAATCAGAGGGCAGTGCATCATCTGAGACTGAGGAGTCAGACTCGGAACAAGAGGAGCCTGGAGGTGGTGAATCTAAGACAGGGCATTCCTTGCTCGGTCCCTTTGTTGAAGAAAGTAGCATAGCCCTGCTTCTTAATGATGGTGGGATGGGTAAAAGCACCACTTTCCTGGGGTCTGATGATGGTCGAGGACAGCCACTGGCCTCCCCCAAGGCTCCCAGAGCATCTGGGCCTCTGATCCAGGAGCTCGGAAAACAACTGGAGACTTCAGTTCAGATTTCCGAGCCCAAAGACTCTGCAGCTGGACAGCAGGGTGGTGTGTTGGAGAGAGAAAGCCGGTAGACACCTGAGGGTCGACTCTTGAATGGTCTCATTTGTTATTGAGAATTATGTGAGATTTGGTTTTATTGACTGAATTAAAATTCTTCATTTTCACTTTGTACTTTTCCTTGGTATATACAACATTGTTTGTGAGCTAACATTGACACCAGTTGGTCTTCTTGTACCTTTAAGAATGAAGTTCTAAAGCAAACTGTAATTAATATTATCAGGCTTATTTCATGCAGTATTGTTATTTTGAGATTCATCAATGTAGCATGTATTGAGGATTTGTTGGGGTTTTTTTCCGTATCTGAGTAGTATTTCATTGAATGGACATTTGGGTTGTTTCCAGCTTTTGGCTGTTCCAAATAAAGCTGTTATGAACATTTGTGTGCAAGTCTTTGTGTGGACATATGCTTTTATTTCTCTTAGGTAAATATCTGGGAGTGGAATGATGGAGCCGTATGGTAGGTGTATGTTTAACAGTGTAAGAAACTGCCAAACTGTTTTCCAAAGTGAGTGTACCATTTTACACGCCCACCAGCAGCCTGTGAGAGCTCTGCTGCTTTCTCATTCTTGTCATCACTTGGTATCATCACTTGGTGTGGTCCATTTTTACCATTTTAATAAGTGTGAAGTGGTATCTCATTGTGATTTTATTTTGCATTTTAAGACTTCTTGTGTTGAGCATCTTTTCACATATGTGTTTGTCATCTACGTTATCTTTGGTGAAGGGTCTGTTCAAATCTCTTGCCAGTTATTTTTGACCTGGATTGCTTTTCTTATTTCTGAGTTTCCAGAATTCTTTATAAATTCTAAATACAAATCCTTAAATGAGTCATCCTTGCCTGCCTGATAATCTTTGATTGGGTAAACATTGTGAGTTTTACCTCATTGGGTGCTAGTTATATGTATTCTCATAAGTATTCTTTAGCTTTGTTTTGGGATGCAGTTGTTTGGAAATAGTTTTGATCCTTGTGGGTCTTGCTTTTTTAATTTGTTAGGTAGGTCTGAAACAGTGCTCCATCTAGGACAGTTTCCCAGTCCTAAGGAAAGATTTTCCCATGCCCCAGGGATTATGTGTTTTCCAGTCCGGCTGATGAAAATAGACACCTGTGTGAATACTGATCCTTCTAATCCTTTCACATGGCTCTTTCCCAGCCTCATTTACAGGCTCTCCTCAGTGAGTAGTTGACCCTATCTGGTGTTCTCCACAGCTCTCACCTTTCCTATACTCTGTCTTGTAGACTCTGGCCCCCCAAGTCCCCAGCTCTGTATCCTGAACTCCAGAGTCCACTGGGTTCTCTCTGGGTTGCCCCTCCCTGTTCAGCCTGGACAATCATCTGAGCTAGTAGGTGAGGCCCTCTTACCCTCCTAGGGTTTGGTTTCCATTCCTCAGGATCACTGTCTGTCATTGCCTGATGAAAACCCATTGTTTCATGTATTATTTCTGGTTTTCTTTTTTGGTTATATCAGAAGGGGGGAGGTTAAACCTAGTTCCTGTTACTCCATCTTGATTAGAAACATAAAGTTCCATTAGTATTTTATATGTGAATTTTTTCACTTGAGCGTAAGCTCCTTGGGAATGATGTCTGTGTCGTGTCTTGTTACCACTGAATCATCAGCCCATATTCTCAGTGCACCATAAATATTTGTTGAATGAATGAACAAATGAAATAAACCAATGTACTTTGGGGAGGAAATGAAATGAAATCTGATATGTATTAATCTCAGTAGCATTTTTATTTCAGGAAAGGGTATGATCCCTTTTATTCTACTTCTCTGTACGTTGCGAGTATTTGTATTTCCACTGTAAATTCCAGTTTGTATTAACAGGATAGTTGGGGTGACTGTGCCATTTGACACGCACGTTAACTCCTGAACACTGTAACAGCTTTGTTAGAATGTGTTCAAGACTTTTCTCAGGCTCCCGGAGAGCTTCAAAATCCGTATGACCATTGAAAATGCATTTCTCCTCAGCAGCACATGACCTGAGGCCAGTTTGAAAATGCACTATCTGTTATTCCTCTCATTTAGTACTATAATGTCAAGTTGAGCAAATCCACTCTTGTCTAAAAATTTAAAGCCGTGGAAATTTCTCTTTCCATCAACTTCTGTCCTTAGGAATCTAAAGAGGATCTACTTTGGTGAGACTCACCTTGGGTGGCAAAATCTGTGACTCCCTTACTCAGAGGATGGGCAAATGTGATCCTTCCTGGACATCCTCAAAGCAAAGAAACTCACTGTACAAGTCTCATGCGTTGGAAAGACAAAGAGTGAGCACTTTAATTTTAGATTCCATGTCTGCAGCGTTTCTTTTACCCTGTCTTTGTTTGCTGAGGGATATTACCCTGTTGGAGAGACTGATGCTAAAGCTGAAACTCCAGTACTTTGCCCACCTCATGCGAAGAGTTGACTCACTGGAAAAGACTCTGATGCTGGGAAAGATTGGGGGCGGGAGGAGAAGGGGACGACAGAGAATGAGATGGCTCGATGGCATCACCGACTCGATGGACATGAGTTTGAGTGAACTCCGGGAGTTGGTGATGGACAGGGAGGCCTGGTGTGCTGTGATTCATGGGGTTGCAAAGAGTCGGACACGACTGAGCAACTGAACAGCACTATACCATGTCTAGCACAAAACACAAAGGTGCTGCTTTTAATATATATATATTTTAACTAGATAATTGGCAGGCAACTCAAGGGATCTCTTATAACCATATGCATTCCCAAGAACCCTGGGTGATGGTGAAAAAAAGTTAGGGAAGGCACAAAGAGAAGGATTTAGCAGCTGACTAACTGTAGCTTAGCGGCAAGAACCATGGTGACAGGTCTGAGGAGATGAGTCATTGAGTCCCAGAGACACACAGTTAGGGTGTGAGCAGCCTGCCAGGGGTACGCCAACTTCGAAACCTCTCTCTTCCTCTTGGAAAGTGAAAGTGAAGTCGCTCAGTCGTGTCCGACTCTTTGCGACCCATGGACTGTACCCTGCACCAGGCTGCTTCATCCGTGGGATTTTCCAGGCAAGAGTATTGGAGTGGGTTGCCATTTCCTCCACCAGGGGATCTTCCCAACCCAGGGAATCGAACCCAGGTCTCCCACATTGCAGGCAGACGCTTTACCCTCTGAGCCACCAGGGAAGCCTCTTGGAAATCGGAATACAACTAATCTTCTTGCTCACTTTACAGGATGACAAGACTGTATATTCAAAACACTTTATAAACTAGAATGTATTAAACCAGCACAAGGGTTTATTATTATTGTCACACTTCCCAGAGCTGCACAGGGCTCTTTTCAGCTACCTGACAACAAGCCACTGGGGGAGCCACTTGGAAAATGAGAGCCCTCTTAATCGCTTCTGAGGTGTGCTTGTGGTAAAAGTCTGCACAGTTCAGCAGATTAGATAGAAATATTAATTGTATCAGTGAATCACAGCACTGCCTCATCCGGTTGGAATTATTGACCTATTTTTCTATGTGCTGTCTCTTTTCCCATTATCCTTGAAGAACAACGTGGGGCCTTGCTGTGGGCATAATCGGTTTTAGGTGCCAGGGACTATGCTGATATCATCTTTCACTGGCATGGGATTAATTTACAAATGAGACAGGGCTGCTCCCTACCACATTCTAAATTGGTTGAACAGCTGGGGGGTGGTTTTCACACCTGCTAGTGAAAAATCCATTTTGGATGCATGGATCAAATTCTATTACCAAGAATTGGGCATAGGAGAGAAAGGGTCAAGTTTTCTCAGCCGTAAGACTTTATAAAATTCTAAATTAGAGGGGGCTCCTAGATAGCTCTTTTGTTACCAGGGAATTTTTACTTTCTCTCTTGTGACTGGAAATTGACCCGTATAGTCAATGGTGACAAAAGAGATTCCTCTACAAGAAGTGGAAATGAGTGAGAGACAATAATAGAAAGGAAACTCTTGGCAGCTTTATAGTTGTCACGTTATCAGAAATATTCCAACTCTCAGAATGTATTAATTATAAAATCTTTGAAGATGCAGACATCCTCTTGTATAAAATGATCTGTCATGTAATGTCATTGCCTGTCAGGTAGATTGAAGTTAAAGCTTCATAAACACAAATCTCTGCACCTGTTTGGTCAGGTGTTTCCATGAAAGCAAATCAAAGATTGCAAATATTTCCTTAACATCGTTCCATCTAAATCACCGACAGTTTTTGTTGGTGATCGGCTGCTGCCTTTCCCGCCCATTTTCTGAGTGTGTTATATATAGTTTCAATCCATACCAAATGAAGGAAGCATTGATTAGACTTGATTTAAGGCAGCAAGTGATAAATGCAGCTGGAAATTGATTCATGCCTCTCCAGTGACTGGGGCACAGACATCCACAGTTGACACAACTCTTGTCTCAAGGCTGGAGAAAACAAACAGGGAAACACATGTCAAACAGATAAATGACTTGGCTGTTTTGAGCTCTCTGTGAAGGCCATTTGTCTCCTAGATAAGGAAGACTTCTCTCCAAAGTCATGAAAAGATAAGCTGGAGGAAAAGGATGAATGTGAAAGCGGGTGCCTAAGCACTTGGAAAAAAACAAACAGGATGTACCTCCTGGAAGAATCTGGCTATGTGTATCCGCTTTCCTTTCCCTTTAAGCATACTGGAAGCAGCAGTTTGGCCATGGGAGCCTCAGTCCTAGTTAGGATCACACGCTGAAGGCTCTGTCTCTGGTATTTTAAGTATTCAAAGTGACAGGATGTTACCTCTTAAGTTCTTCCAGGGCAACCTTACCCAACTGCTCTTGCTAGAGTGAACATTCAGAAGCAGCAGCAGCAGGAACAGCCAAGCAACTTGAGAGCCCTGCCTGTAGTCCATTGTGTCTGAGGCTCCAACAGTTTGACCACCAGCCTAGAGCTGCCTGGAAAAGAAGAGCTGTGTTGCAACCAAGGGCTCCCATGGAGCCTTACCCACTGTATAGTTTACTGTCTTTATGTTTCTGTACATGCTGTGTTTTCCCACCTCCACCTGTTTGCTGTGTTTTCCCACCTCCACCTGTTTGCTTGCATACTGCTTTCTCTTTTCCCTGTGACTTTGCCCAGAATTGCATTTCACCCATCCTTCAAGGCCCCATGCAAATGTCACCTCTTCCAGGATGTCCCCCTTCATTCTTCCTGGCTGGAAATAATTTCACTTCTCTGAACTCCCACTGAATCAGTGCCAACCCTGCTGGAAGAGCCTGGAATCCAAATAAAGCCAAAGGAATTGGAGCAGGGAAGAGGGGTTTCTACCAGACTGTACTCAGGAACAGTAGGTTCTAGAGCTCTGTATTCAGACTTGTGTAAAATTAGGATGGAAAAGAAGCAAGAAAACTGGTGGGGTAGGGAGGAACTGGACATGGAACAACAGACTGGTTCCAAATAGGAAAAGGAGTACGTCAAGGCTGTATATTGTCACCCTGCTTATTTAACTTATATGCAGAGTACATCATGAGAAATGCTGGGGTGGATGAAGCACAAGCTGGAATCAAGATTGCCGGGAGAAATACCAATAACCTCATATATGCAGATGACACCACCCTTATGGCAGAAAGTGAAGAGGAACTAAAGAGCCTCTTGATGAAAATGAAAGAGGAGAGTGAAAAAGTTGGCTTAAAACTCAACATTCAGAAAACTAAGATCATGGCATCCAGTCCTGTCACTTCATGGCAAATCGATGGGAAACGGTGGGAACAGTGGCTGTTATTTTTGGGGGCTCCAAAATCACTGCAGATGCTGATTGCAGCCAAGAAATTAAAAGACACTCCTTGGAAGGAAAGTTATGACCAACATAAACAGCATGTTAAAAAGCAGAGACATTACTTTGCCAACAAAGGTCCGTCTAGTTAAGGCTATGGTTTTTCCCGTGGTCATGTATGGATGTGAGAGTTGGACTGTGAAGAAAGCTGATCGCTGAAGAATTGATGCTTTTGAACTGTGGTGTTGGAGAAGACTCTTGAGAGTCCCTTGGACTGCAAGGAGATCCAACCAGTCCATTCTAAAGGAGATCAGTCCTGGGTGTTCATTGGAAGGACTGATGTTGAAGCTGAAACTGCAATACTTTGGCCACCTCATGCGACGAGTTGACTCACTGGAAAGGACTCTGATGCTGGGAAGGATTGAGTGAGGGCAGGAGGAGAAGGGGACAACAGAGGATGAGATGGTTGGATGTCATCACCGACTCAATGGACATGAGTTTGGGTAAACTCCGGGAGTTGGTGATAGACAGGGAGGCCTGGTGTGCTACGGTTCATGGGGTCGCAAAGTGTCGGACACGACTGAGCGACTAAACTGAACTAAATCCTCAGCCAATGTCATCGGATTACTCTGATTGGATCAGTTTAGGGAAACTCTGAATCATTCATTGTTGGCCAATGAAGTGTGCAAGCTGACTTTGTCTCAGCCAAGTGGCCAGCCCTGGAGCAGGATAGCCGAGGGGTGATGGGGGGTGACACCAGTTCTCTCCTCCAAGGAGACCCTTCAGGGGAGTATGATGAGCTGACAGCTTCAGGCTGCCACACCTTCACTTCCTGATCAAGCATTGTTCACAAACGTGCCACAGTTGTCCCAGGTTGTTCCCAGATGCTAGCACTGGGCCACTGCTGCCCAATGTGGGACTCCACTCACAGGCAGTTTTTGCTCTGGACTCGCCTTCATAGCTCTGAGACCTCAGGCTACGAACCCTCTGGGACCCTCCACCAAATCTACCTCTCCTTTCTTTCATGTGTGTCAGTCCCCTTTCTGTGCTCCTACTCCTGTTTCCTCTCCTTTTAATCCTTCGTGGAGGATGCGCTTGTAATTATCTCTTGGCTCCTGCTTCCCAAAGGACCCAAATGACACACTGGTTTTCTGAGTGAGCCTCTGATTTCACAAAAGAGCTCAGCTCAAATATACTGTACCCTACAGTGCCTATAGGGTAGAGACTACCTCCCTTACTGTACAGAAGAGGAAACCAGGGCTCCAGACTGAGTGAATTGCCTAATGTCCCCCAAGCAGCAAGGGACAGCCTTGGATTCCAAATTGTATCTTTCCCTCTCTGCATCCCAGGCTCTTTACAACCTTAGATGCTGTCCCCGTAGAGCCTGGTGAGATAGATGGCCTGAGTCACTGAAGGTCACCTGGCTCCTTTGTGGGAGGAGAGAGTGAGTCTTAGCGTGTGTCCACTCCAGAGGGATTTTCTTGACTCTTTCACACCGGGGGGACTCGCGCTGTCGGTGGAGATCGTCACTGTCTGTCTACCGTATGAGCTGCAGGACCCACTGCCCCGCGGAGCTTGGGAACTTGACAGGTGAGCCATCAACGCGCCGGTCATCTTTTGCGCATAACTCATCCTGGCACGGTGTTTTAAAAGATAAAGCAAATTCAGATGTCGCTGAAGAGGGCCGGAATTCAAAGCGATGCAGCAGGCGGGCGGCCCGCTACCCTGGAGGCGCTCGCGTGGCCCTTGCTCCCTCCGGGTTGGGCGCGGGTGTGAGCGCCGAGGATCGGGGATCGGCGTGCGGCACATCAATGAGGACGCCTGTCCTCCCTGACGCGAGCCCACCCCCTCTAATCCGCCGCATTGTCCATTGACGTGTCTAATTATGTGTCTTACAACCGCAGAACTCCCCCCAGAGCAGCGAGGCCCTTCTGGCGGAATGAAGAGGATGATCGCTCCATCTGTTCCTCCGGCGCCGACGGGAGGCGGACGAGGGGGCGCGGGCTGGGGTTGTGCGACTACGCGTGCGCACAGGCGAGGGCCAGGCGGCAGGGCGCGGCCGAGCGCAGGTGCCTGGAGAAAGGGGATCCCAGCGGCAGGTGCAGATGCCAAACTAGCGGTGGCTGAGTATATGTTTAATTACAGTCGACTGAGGGGGCTTTTTAGTTAAGAATTATAGGAGACAGGTTCAGATGGAGCTCTGAGCCGAGCTCGAGAAGGTAGCAGACTGGAAGCTGCCGCGGAGAGGAGACATCTGCTTCTTTAATTGGGGGTGGCGCGCCCAGAATTTCCTGATATGTAAAATAATCACCTGGAACCCCAGGAGGCTTTAATAGAGAACTCAGAGAGCCTGCTCCCACCCTCACTGGCGCGAAGCTGATCGTTAAATCACAAGCATATTTCATTCCCCTCCCAATAACATTTTTTCTGTGTGTGTGGAGTGCTGACTCAAGGGGCCCATGGAAGTATTGCCTGGAGCAGAAGCCATGGAGAAGAGGATCAGAAGTAGTCTGTCTTTGGAACCAAATACTAATATGAGCTTTACAGTTTGCAAAGTGCTTTCTTGTCCGTTGCCTGGTTTTCAACAGGGGCAGGCAGGAGTGGGCCTATTTCAAAGCTGGGGCTCAGGCTTTCAGGGGAGGCACTTAGCAGCACGAGCCGAGGAAGCAGGCAGTGGGGATCACAGAAGGTTGGGGAATAAAGGATGAACGGGAGTTGATTAAGGAGATGGAGATTGAAGTGAAAAAGCATGTCCCAGGTGGGTGGATGTGATGGCTGAAGGAACCAGAGTGCTTTGATGGCGGGGACGGACAAGGGAGCAGGTTAGCCACCCCACTGGATTGGGAAGCAATGCATAAAAATCACATCTACTTGTGGGCCCAGACTCAGCTTTGTGGCACAGAAAGAAAGGGCAGGGGTTGGGGGTGGGGGGTTGGTAGAAAACCTAGTATACACAATAACTGAAAATCAATTGAATATTGTAGTCCCTGGTGCATTTCATTGTAAGAGCTCAGCAAATAGTGTAAATCATCTCCCTTCCTCTTTTTCTCACTGTTTGATCATCGCCTCTGCCCACCACCAAATGAAGAGTCACCTTTCCTTTCCAAAGGTCCCTGACTCTCGGTCTCTGCCGCCACGGTTTCTCTCCTTTCTCCCTTCTTCCCCCTCTGTGGCTGTGATTTTGATCCTACAGCATCCTCTTCCCTTCAGTATAAATTCTGCCTACTTGTGTCTCCTTCCCTCCTGAATGGTTTATGACAGGAATCCACAAACTAGACCTCGCACAGGCCAAATCCATACCATCACTTATTTCTGTGTGGCCCATAAACTGAGAAATTTTTTTTTAAGTGTGCTTTTAAATGATTGAAAAGAACTTGTAGAAAATTTTTTTCTGTTGTCATATGTTACATTTTATTGTATGTTTTTCTACATGTCATAGCCTTGAATTTGCCAATTGGCCTGCAAAGCCTCAACTATTTTACTATTTAGCCCTTTTCAGGAAAAGTTTGCTGACCCCTGGTTTAGGAGAAGTGGGATATGGATACTTATCCAGTAGCAATTTAGGTGCCTGGCCTGGAGCTTTTGGGGTTTTCCAGGCCCACCTGAGGTAGACTCTGAGGAAAACTGGAGTGAGGTGGTGGGGGGAGGGGGGAGGCTGTCGTGTGCCAGTCTGGGAGGGCAATCAAGCAGAGAGGGATGGAGGCTGCTTTCAAAGACAAACCATTGGTAGTTGTCACATGGGTCTGCCATAGTCATACTTGTTTTTCTAGGATGGGGAGTGACTTAGAACAATTTGATCTTTCCTGGGGTTAGGAATGGTGGCATTCTGCTTCAAGGTTCTCTTTCCAAAAGCTGTGGCCCTTTTGTGATCCTTTTTGGAGGACCCATCCCATCTTGTTTTGAGCATTTTTTTTAAAGCTTATCATACAAAGCATCTTTCCATAACCAACTGAACTCCTGGGCAATAGCAGGCATGCCTTTTTGTCTGTCTGGCATCTTCCCAGGGAAACCATTCCTCTTTCCTTCTCTGATAATAGTGTTCTGTTCCTGTCTGTCTGAAGGGCTGACACTACACTCTGGTTTCCACAGGGGTGGAAACCCATGGCAGTAAATCAAGTTACAATAAAATGAGGTATGGCCGTAATAAGCATGGAGCCCATGATGCTGAATTCTGAGTGGAGTCACCTAGATAGGCACCACTCATGGCACTGCCCCATGACAGCCATTCTGGCCAGGGTTCACTGGAATCATCGCATCCAGCACAGATTTGTCTTTAGGATGGAGTGGTCAGATACACATCTGACAGCTTATAATTTCTCTTAGGTTGTCCTAAAGCTGTGACAATCAAAAGGTTGCAGTGTTTGAACACCTAATGAATTTATAGTGATTACTGCCATATGTTCTTCTACAGGCCTGACTTAGTACACTTTAATTTTTAGTATTAAAGTTTCTGTGACTTAGTTTTTATTCTTTTATTAGGAATGATTTACTAGGTGTACTATAATTTTCTCCCTATGTGAGATTGTTTATATCAAATATGAAAATACTATTAATAATAATAACAATTCACATTTATTGAACACTTACCCAGCACCAAGCTCTGAACAGAGGGCTTTACAGGTCTGATCTCCTATAATCATCACTATAGTCCAGGGAGATGGGTGCCATCAATCCCATTTTACAGATTAGAAAAATGAGTCCCTTACACAAACATACAAAGTTATTAAATATTGGCATTAGCAACTAAACTTGGTTTTATTTTAAAGGAAGACTAATCATATGGGTTAGAGAAATGGAGAGGCTTCATGAAGGACACGTATTACCTGTTTTGAAGATGATCAAGATTTACTGCCTACTAGCTCTGTGACCTTGAGCATCTTACCAAACTTCCTTGGGCCTTGATTTTATCATTTCTAGAGTAGTGCTGATAATTTCATCTTGGGGGAGAGAATGAAATGAGATATAAAGCTCCTGGCACATCATTAGGGCAACAGTTGAAGCTCAATTTCTTTTACTTTTTCTTTCACCAGAGGAGACTGGATCTTACTGGTTTCCAGAGAGTCACAGCTCCCTAAGACGACGTTTTTTAGTCATTTTGTTGATGCTGTGTCCCCTGCACCAGAACTTGAATGCATGTTTTTTAAATTGAGTTGTCTTTCTGTGAGTCTGCGATTCTGTCACATGTGACTAGCTGTGCCTTCCCAAGGACTGATTGGGACCAGGAGACAGAGGAGAGTCATAACCAAAGCTTTGCAAAGAGGAGGAGAAAGATCCACTTTCATTTCACTCAACAGCCCTCTAAAAGCCAGGCCTAGTGAACTGAAATGTTGAACTCAGCCCTGGCTGCCTAGCCTAGGAGAGCAGCTTGGGAGGTGCTGGAAATGCTGGATGCATGTCCTAAAACAGTCAGTGGATGCAGATCCATCTCTGTCTCTCTCTTCCTTCTCCCAGGCTTGTCCTGGCCTTTGCCTGGGAGCCCCCACCCATCTGCACAGCAGCCAGGCTCAGAAAGAATCCTTCTTTGATGCCAAGTATCAACCCGGCTCTCTGAGGGTGTGAATTATTCATCGACAAAACCCAGCACCCATCTGTCTCCAGTCAGCACTGCTCACACCTCTCTGTGCCCAACACTGCCCAGGGCATCCCCAGCCCTGGCCTGCCTCTGGTTTCCTCAGAGTGAAGATGAGCCTCCCTGAGCCTTTTGTCTTAATTGGAGAGATGATGGGGTGAACAAGAGGCTCTAAAGTGTGTATTTGAAATCAATTTTCTCCTTGACGCGGCATGAAAACAAAAGGTTGAGGGATGCCCGCTGTGAGGGGATTGCCGTGGCGCCACCTCAGCTCCGGCTCTGCTAATGACCTGTGGCTAACTGCCTCCTCACACATTTGCTCTGAAGAGGTTGGCAGAACGGTGTTTGTGGTAGGATGGGGAGAACGTGGCTTTCTAGTCTCAGCAGTTTCACAGGACGCAGCCTCCACGAACCAGGGATAGAAGATGGGGACCCTGATCACTTGCACATTTGTGGTGGCTGTCCTGGGAAGGCTGGTGAACCCTACAGGTTCCTTGGGGAAAGGCAGAAAGATTTTAGAGATTTGAGGTAGAGGTTCAGTTGCCTGTGAACCCAACCAACTTCAGAAACCTCTGAAGGTAAGAGGTATGGCAGCAAATCTGTAGGATAAGAGGCCAAGGAAGGTGTATATATATATATATATATATATATATATATATATATATACACACACATATGGGTTGCTGGTCATGAGTTTTCTTAATTCTAAGGGACAAAATGGCCCTTTTTCTATGTTGAAATAATAAGGCAGGGTTTATTTGTCTGCATCTTTTGTGACCAGTGACTGAAGGTCTCCAGGAGGAAAAAATACGGGCTTCCTCAGGAGGGTATACTCTAGTAAAGAGTTCCACAAGAACAAATAGCAGTTGTGACTTTTGCCTCATAGCAGAGAATTTAAAGATGTTTCTTTTCTTAAACTTACTCTTACTTTTAGAACCTCACCCTATATTATATGTTGCATCAAGTATTTATACTAAAACCATATCATATGTATTTATATATTTCATATAATACACATTATATAATATATATACACCACACATATAATGTACCTATATCATATGTATATATATATATATTTATTTTTATGTATTATATATATTTTAAAGAAATTTTAGAGGTTTTTCTTTTGAACTTATGAGGCTATGAATAGTAACTTATTTAATTTGCTATTGGCTCTACTTTCTAAGCAATCATCATGCATATTCAGGAGTTCTTGCAAAGCAAGGTACCACACAAATTGTCTTCATCTGTAATAAAATCTTTATGAAAACTAAACTTGACAATGAACAAAATAGATCTAATGTTTGCAAGGTCCATATAGTCAAAGCTATGGTATTTCCATAAACATGAATGAATATGAGAATTGTACAAGGTTGAGTGCTGAAGAGTCGATGCTTTCAAACTGCGGTGCTGGTCCCTTGTACAGCAAAATCAAACCAGGCAATCCTAAAGGAAATCAACCCTGAATGTTCACTGGAAGGACTGATGCTGAAGCTCCAAAACTTTGGTCACCTGATGCGAAGAGCTGATTCACTGGAAAAGACCCTGATGCTGGGAAAGATTGAGGGCAGGAAGAGAAGGGGATGACAGAGGATGAGTTGGTTGGATGGCATCTCCAATTCAGTGGACATGAATTTAAGCAAATTCTGGGAGATAGTAAAGGACAGGAAAGCCTGGCGTGCTGCAGTCCATGGGGTTGCAAAGAGTCAGACATGACTGAAAGACTGAACTGAATGTAAAAGTTGAATTAAACATTTATTCATTCTGATTTTGCATATCTTTCTTTAAATATTTTAAGCCAATGCCTTTTATTTTTTCGTGATCCCTGACATGTTTGTGAGACCTGGAATGTGACATGTGTGTGTGTGCATGTGTGTTGTGTGTGCATGTGTGTATGTATGTCCTAAGGGATAAAACAAGATTGCCTAGCCAGGGGTAGGTCTATGGGGAACCTAGAAGAGGTGCTGCCAGGGTGTCCAGCTTCCAGAGTCTTATTGCTACAGCTCTTACTGGCTCTTTCCCTTGATTGAAACAATAAGCTTGGCAGGGTTTGTGCTTAGGTAAAGAAGGCCCAGGACTCATGGTCACTCAGCACCTCCAGGTGAGGAAAACTTCAGATGGTGCCAAACCTAGGAGGAGTTGCTAAGAAATCCAGTGACAACCATGGCTATTACCCTCACTACATAAAAGTCAAGAAATAAAGTGGGAAGGCAGGTGCTCTCCCCTGGCACTGGGTCTCTTGGTGGGCATGTGTTCATGTATCACTTCACCCAGCAGAGGAGTAGTGGAAAAGTTATTTTCATGCTAGCCTGAAGCAGAGGGAAGAACAGATTGGGACGGGAGCTTTGTCACCATCACCTGATTGGTGGCTCCTTTCATTAGCATTTTGTAGCCTGGCACTAACAGTGGCAAACGTTCAAAATTAACATGAGGTTGACCCAGTTCTGAGTATCAACGGATCTTGGAGACATATGCACATGGGTCCCAGTCCAATCCAAACCACTTGGTGAGCCCCGCTGGCTATTTGGAGAGAGGTGTGCAAGAGAAGTGAGGAGGGACCAGCACGGAAAGGGCACCTTCTGGCTGCCAGGCGGTGCACCCACGATTTGCTTCCTAACTTTATGCCTCAAGCGATTGTGTGTCCTTTCTCAGCTGAGGCAGTGCAAGCTACAGAGTGTAAAAATGATGAACCCAAAGTGACATAGTTAGGACTTGGCAGTAGTGGGATTTGAATTCAGAGAAGTTACACTCAAACCCTGCACTGTTTCTTTCATACTCTGCTCATGCCCTAAATTCAAAGGGATGTTCAGGCTCTCAAGAGTATGTTGGTGGAATGTTTGATATGCCTCAAAAATAGAAGAGTGTCCCTTCCAGTAAATTGTTCCTTCCCTGAAGCCAAGAAGAAAGAAGAAGTACCTGCTGCAGTGCCTCTGTGTTGGGCAAAGATACCCAGCAGAGGAATAGGTGGGGGCTGAAATCCAGCCTGCATGTCACCTGCCAATCAGTACCCTGGTGTTGGGCTTCATCAGACTGGAGAATGCTGTTTGTAACTCCTGTGCCCCTGAAACCACACCCTCTCAGACAGGTGCTTCTTAATAAATTGAACAAAGACTCTGCCTTAGTTTGGGTTTTCCAGGAAGCAGACCCAGAGACCAATATTGCAGCAAAGGTCTTTGGTCTTGAAGATGATCCCAAGAAGCACTAGTAGGAAGTAGGGGCATAAGACAGGGAAGAGGTGGACCAGAATTGTCCAGGTATGTATCAAGGTGAGTACTGTTGTGGACAACCAGAGCCCAGGCTTGCTGAGGAGCTTTGGGCAACAGCAGAGAACATTGCCCTGAAGTCATTCCATTGCCTCACCGGCCATCACTAAGGGCTACTTTCTAGGGCTGTTCCACTTGCCCTGCCCACAGGCTATGCTCTCAGGAAGGCAGACAGCCCTCCTGAGAGGTCACAGTTGCTCCTGCTGAGCTGCCCTGGACAGGGTGTGGTCAGCGTCCACCTAGGCACCCTCTACGTGAGCCTCACACTGCGTCCAGAACATCTCTTCTGCCAGATCCAAGCAATCCAAACTATTGTCCCCCTAACTCCATTCATCAACTGCAGTATAAATATAGGCACTTACCTGTGATGTTGTCCTCACACAGTCTAAGTAAGAATTGTTTTTGGAAAAAAAGGCCCATGACTGCTAAAACATCACGACATAAAGGCTCCCAAATTTATAATCAAGTCTGGGCTCTGTTCCTGGCTCTGATGTGCCCTTCATTTTCTGCCTCTTTCCCTACCTCCCCTCCACATTCGGAAGCCAATAAGGAAATCCAGGTTTCCTGGCTTGCTGCCTTCCTGTTTTTATCCCGCAGACCTCCGGAGGAGTTGGCAGAATCAGGAGTGACTGCACGAAGCTCAGGAGTGGGGCTTGCGGGGCGAGGGGGGCGGTCATCTTGAAGCTGTGTGTGTCGTTTTCTCTGACATTGTTTATTTAATGGGGGTGGTGGCCAGTGGAAACTTGGAGGAGGTTCAACTAACCCTTGGCATCACCCCCAACAAAGCTGAATCCTTGCCTCTGCTGAGTCCCCAAACCTCAGAACATGCTGAGCCTCCCAACATTCTCCCCGAACCACCTGAGGCTGTGATTTTGCTTGTTTTCAGGCTAAATCTCCAACTGCAGAAGAGCTAAAGCAGGAGTTTGGCAGAAGTGTAAATAGTTTTCAAATCAGAAGCTCCCAAATGCAAAATTGTGCCCACTTCAGTTTCTGTTTTCTCCAGCACAGTTGCTGTCATCCCCTGGAGCATTTGGATCCTACTTTCTGATTCCCCTTGACAATTTTTGCCCAGTACAGACACAGCTCCTAAGGAGGGGATGACCCAACCCTGTTGCTTCATTTGGCACCGCCGATCTAATGAGGTGTAAATCCCACAGATGCCGCTCGGGGCGGCCAGCATAGTAATTTATATCAATTGGTGTGATTAGAGGAAGCCCTCAATCATCCCGCGGTGTCTCATTGCAATCTGTCATAGTCCTAATCAGACGCACTTCACCTTGGCTTTGTGCTGGGTTGAATCTATGCTTTCCTGGGCCCTGCTCAAGAGCCCAAATATTAGAGAAAGGGACTCGAGGAAGTAGAATGTGACCCATGATCACCTCCCAGGAATGAGGACGCTTCCTCCCCTTCACCAGGAGGGCACTGGCCAAGAGCTCACTGATGTGGGCTCAAACCCAAACTCCTTGGTTGTGAGTCCTGGCTCTGCCCCTGATAGGCCGGTTTCCTTAGACAAGTGACTCCATCTCCAGTGTCTGAGTCTGTTCATCTGTAAGATGGGGTGATAATAATGCTACAGTCCTCATATCACTGTTGGAAGGATTAAAATGAATTAATATTTGCTTGGAAACGTACCTGGCACAAGTAAGTAAGTTCTCTTATATTTTCTGTCCACTCCAGAAGGGCTCTGAGAAGTCCTCCAATGAAGATGCACAAAGACAAGTAAAATGAAGACTGAGGAATTCAAGAAACACATAAGGAAAGGGGTAAGAAGAGATGATTGTCATATCTTATATTAAAGAAGGCTCTCTGGGCTGCAAGGAGCATTTATGCATCCAACAACTGTCTGCTGAGCTCTTACCAGGTACCAGGCAGTGCGCTCATCACTGGATTTACAGCAGTGACCTCATGGAGCTCACATTTGAGTATTACTTGTATGAAAAGTCCAAGAAAACAAGCAAATAAATAAGATGATTTCAGAGTGACAAAGATGTAAAATAAGTAAAACAGGATGGAGAGAAAGGGCCGGGTGGGGTGGAGGGCAATGTTGGGTGATCAGGAAAGGCGTCTCTGAGAAGGTGACAGGAAAAGAAAGAACCAGCCACATGACACTCTGGGACAAAAACTCTCCATACAGAGGGAGCAGCATGTGCAAAAGCCCTGAGGTATGTGGGAGCTTGAAGGGTTTGAAGAATAGTAAAAAGAAGACTATTGTGGCTGGAACAAAATGAGGAAGGAGAGCAGTTTATATTGGTTGGATGAGGCCAGATCCTGCAAGGTCTTATCCGGTATAATAAAGTGTTGAACTATTGTTTTAAGAACTTTGGGCCCTTGAAGCAGAGGAATGGCATAGTCTCCTTTACCATTTTAAAACATTTAGAAACCCAACTCAAGGAAGCTTTAACAAAGGAGGGATTTCTTAAAAGACTGTGGGAGTGTGTCAGAGAAACTACAGGCAAAAATAAAGCTGGGTTTGAGTAGAGCTGGCGGTTCTTCACCCCCATGTTGGGTCTTCTCTGTGCATTCTCTACCCCAGTCCACATGGAGCCAACAGCTCCTCTATTATATAAACTTGACTTCCACAATCCAGCATCTCAAGGGTAATGTATCTCTCAGTTCCAGCATGCTTCATCTAAGGACTCAGGGGCTGGCTTGAGCCAGGAGTCCATTCCTGGACCCATCATCTTTGGCCAGAGTGGGTCAGGAATACATTTGACATCCTGGTTGCTTCTGAGTAAGGGTGGGGGAGGTCTGAGCAGGAGGAATAATTCTCCAAAAAGAAAGTGAGGATGTAGGGCAGAGTGAGCAAAGTGTCCAAGTTGCCAGGAAAAAGAAACCAAAGAATGTAGCAGGAAGCAAGCTCAGAATTTAACACTGAGTTTCCTGGTAATCAAAGCTCAAAAAGAAACATGAGTGGGTTTCAGAGTTTCTCATCTGCTAATAAAACAAGGCAAAGCAGATTATTAGGAAAGAAAAGCTTTCCTCTACTAAAGTTAAGCAGACGTTCTTGGGAGGTTTTCCTCCCAAGAGGAAGGGGAACTGAAAGATACAGTGGAGGATTCATTGGCAACTATTTAAATTTCTCAGATGATTTAGTTTTTCTGAATGTGTGGAGATTCCCTCTGGGTGATTTCTGAAAGTAGAGGGGACATCACAGAGTCCCAGAGTGAGGTGGGCAAGATATATTGATGGGGAGCCAGGGTGATGTTTCTTTCTGATGACCTCATTGGTTCTTGGAGACTTCTGCATGAGTCTTGAAAACTCAAATGCTCTCATAACAGGGAGACACGTGTGACATGGGCTGGGTGCCCATACCAAGGTTGGCGGCAGTTGGTGTTTCAGCTCAGTCAGCAAAGAGACTGCAGGAAATTGCTGCTCCTCAGCTCCTGCCAAGTGTGGCCTCTTGGGCCTAATGATTTTCCAAGAGGAACCGGACATTCTGGATCCTAAACCTTGAATGTTGACAAGTAATTGAAATCTGTTTGAAAACTTTCCATGAGCCAAGCAAAATGGGGACGAGGGATGAAGGCGGTTACAGCCAGGGAGGGTGGGGGAGGAGCTGCAGGCTCTATGTCTGTCTTCCTAACCAGTTAGTTTGCCTCACGTGGCTTCCTAAAACATGGAAGGATTAGCCTGGCTTTTGGACAGAACTGGGCACAACAAGACCCCTGGGTGTGGAGATTCGTGATCCTATGGAGAGAGACCACCCTCCTGCACTTGCCTTGTTCCAGGCTCTGTGCTAGGCCCCAGGTATCCAGTGTTGAGTGAGAGACAGACCCACTATTGCTCTCAAGGGGGTCATATTCCAGTCAAGGAGCCAGACTTTCAACAACGACCCGTACAACAAGGCAGCTAACTAGAGTTGTAGAGGTGCCCGATGAAGGCCAACAGAAGGCTGCCTTAGGTGTTCATAGTGGATGTGAGCTAGTCCAGGGGGTGAGGAAAGTTCTCTTGAGGCCATGACTTCAGCTGAGAATGTGAGGGTTGTCCTCCAGACAAAGGAAGTTGCCACAGGGCCCAGAGAGGGGAAGGAGGAGTCGATCTTAGGAGGGCAGCAGTATTGGATGGGGCTGGAGCTGGGAAGTAGCTGATGCTGTCGGCCATGTTGAAAACTTAGAACTCTTACAAAGAACGATCCAAAACTTAGAGAGCTAAAAGGAAGACCATAGGTTCTTTTGATGTCAGACCAGAGCATCATTACTAAACCCACTCAAACAATGACTTAATTCTCTATGAGATTGTACCTTTGTTTGATTTTGCTCTTTACCGTTTGGGCCTGATCTCTATGAAGTTATATGTACATTTGTAGAGAGCTGTCCTTCTGCAGAGAAGCAAGTGCTTTCTGTCTGGTAGAGAAGATGATCCCTAAGGTTATCACTTTATAGTCCTGAAGGACTTTAGTCAGTTTTGTTTCTAACTTAAAAAATGAACAAGTAGGGAATTCTCTGGTGGTTCAGTGGTTAGAACTCCTTGCTTTCACTGTTGTGGGCCTGGGCTTGATCCCTGCCTGGGGGACTAAGATCCCACAAATCACACAGTGTGGCCTAAAAAAAGGGAAGACAGTAAATAACAGTTAATTTCCTTACATCTTTTCTGAGGGGCAGTTTAAACCCCTGTCATCAAATGCTTTTGGCTCTATCATACCACTGGTTCTCTCATTAATGAGTTAAATAAACATCCAACATATTTTTATTCTCTATCAATAAGAGTTGGGTTTTCAGAAATCACTGTCTCAAAGATATATCTGCATCCCCATGGTCACTGAAGCATTATTCACAGCAGCCAAGACATGGCAACAACCCAGTATCTAATGACAAATGAAAGGTTAAAGAAAACATGGTGTGCATATAGACTACATAAATAGAATACTATTCAATCATAAGGGGTTTTCCTGGTGGCTCAGTGGTAAAGAATCCACCTGCCAATGCAGGAGACTCAAGTTCGATGTCTGGGTTGGGAAGATCCTCTGGAGAAGGAAATGGCAACCCACTCCAGTTATTCTTGCCTGGGAAATCCCATGGACAGAGGAGCCTGGTGGGCTATAGTCCATGGGGTCACAATGAGTCAGATACGACTTAGTGACTAAACAATAATTCAATCATAAAGGAGGAGGAAATACTGCCCTTTGTGAGAGCATGGATGAACCTTGAAGGTGTTACGCTAAGTAAAATAAGTTAGAGAAAAGACAAACTCCACATGGTCTCATTTGTTTGTGGAACCTTAAAAAACCAAAGTAGAAAAGATACAGGAAAGAAATTGATGGTTGCTAGAGATGGTGTGTGGGGAGTGGGCAAAATGAGTGTAGGGATCAAAAGATACAAACTTCCAGTTGTAAAATAAATAAGTTTTAGAGAGGTAACGTACAGCATGGTGACTATAGTTGACAATACTGTTGTACATTTGAAAGTCACTGATAGTAAATCTTAAACATCTCATCACAAGAAAAAAAAAATTGTAGCTATGTGAAGTGACATATGTTAACTAGACTTACTGTGGTGATCATTTCATAATATATACACATACCAAATTATTATGTTATACACCTTAAAGTCATGTAATGTTATATGTCAATTATATCTCAATGTAACTGGGGAAAAAAAAAAGAGATGAGTTTTATCTTCTTAATATGATTTTTTGACAGAACTTTCTCCTAAGCGTGATGAGAAACTGTGGAAGGTTTTAAGCTGACAACTCCCATGATCAAATTTGCCAGCGGACCATTGTTAATGTTTTGATCATAAGAAAACCAGGTTTCTACTTTACTTGTCAAATGTGGGGTCTTCCATCTTGGGACAAATAGCCAGTTTGGTTGAGGACCAATCTGCTGTTGTTATCATCAAGTATGGTTTATTATAGGGTCTTTGTATAAACATAGACTCTAATCATGGTAGTGTCCATTTTGTTAAGATTGAAAGCAGTGGCTAATAATTTATTGTAATGGGATCTAAACTAATGAGCTCCACTTACAATGAAAATGTTTGAGAAAGCTCTATTTTCTCCTGGGTCTCCCCAGGAGGCCCAGCTCTGGCAGAAGTGGCACCATGCAGCCACCAGGGAGATTGCTCATCGACTCTGTCAAGTGTCAGAAGATTGGGCCATCTTTTTAAAGTGCTTTTTTTAAAAAAGAGGGAGAGGGAAAAATACCAGCATCCATTTCCATAAATTATTGAATATGAATTTAACATCTCATTGGAGAAGTGCTGAAATTGCACGTGCTAATTGGTGAGTCATGAAAGCAGTGGTGGGACTGCAGACAGCAGAACAGTAGTTGTTCTGGAGCCCATGGTGGGCAAAGCGAGGGGCCCTGAAGGTAGGGGCAGCCATGCTGATCCAAATGGGTCTCAGCCACGAAGGACACCTGGAATTATGCTAGAACATTACTCTGTTAGCTCCTTTAGCCCTCAAAGCACTCTTGGGGACCCTTGTCACCTTTCCTCAGGTAGGAAACTAAGTCTCTGAGAGGTTGAGTCACCTCCCAGAGGTCACATGGCTAATAGGTGGCTGAGGTGACTTTTCAATGTAGGTATTTTCAATTTTGGCATGCCAAGATGCCTTCCTGGGAATCTCAAACATTCTTCACTTTGATTGCCATTCTCTCAGTGCTTATATTCCAGCAAAATCATTCCACCTAATATGGTAGAAAGAGCATGACCATCCCCAACCCCACTTGGTAGAATTAATACTCAGCTTTAGGCAACTGATAGATTATCGAATTGGGAAACTATAATTCCTCCCTCACCTGCTTCCTGCCTGAGTTCTTTCCTTTTTCTCATCAGTATGCATTCTCCAAGTTTTTGCTCAAACATCATCTATTCACTAAAACCCCTTGTGGCTATTTTACTTAAAATTGCAAACTGTGAGCCCTGAATGCTCTTGTCACCTTATTCTGTTTTCTTTTTTTTTTTCCTTAATGCTTGTCATCTTCTCACATATCTATGTAATACTATATACAACATATATAGTCTATTTGTATTGTCTTTGTTATTTATGTCTTCCCCAAATAGAGTTCAAAATCCCAAGAAGACAAGACTCTTTGTTGTTTGCTGGTGTTTCATGTGCTATGAACAACGCCTGGAATATAGTAGATGCTTAAGAAATACTTGTCTCATGAATGCGTGAGCGAATGGACACCCATTATACGGCCTTTTGTAGTTTAATGAAAACCAACACGGAAAGCATCCCACGCCTACTGCGCACATGCGTATTCTCAGTGTTTGCAGTATTCTCTCCTTTCTCATAACATTGCAACTGCTATTATCACCATTCTACAGATGAGGAAACTTAAGTCCCAGGAAAGTAGAATAGATTGCTGAAGGTTCTACTTTTAAAGCTACTTTGAAAATGAATTTTGGTGAAGTATGAATTTCCTATAATACAATGTATCCATATCCAATGTATTATTGACAAGTGGATACATATAACTATCACCCAAGTGAGACATGGAACCTCTCTGTCAACCCCAACAATTCCCTTGTGCTACTTTGCAGACAATATCCTTCAGCCTCTGGTAATCCCTAATTTGTTTTCTGTCCTTATACTTTTGCCTTTTATAGAACATCTGACATAATAGCAACATGTAGCAAGTACTCATTTATGCCCAACCCTTTGGCTCAGCATAACGATTGGAGGTTCTTTCGTGTTGCTCTCTGCATCAGCAGTTCACTCCTTTTTCAGTACTGGGAGGTGTCCTATTGTATGAGTAGAACATAATTTCTTTACCCTTTTGCGTATTGGTGGACATTTGCATTATTTCTGGGTTGTGTCTGTTAGAGATAAAGGCACTGTGAACATTCATGTACAAGTTTTGTATGTATATCTGTTGTTATTTCTCCTGGGTAGATGCCTAGGAGTGGACTTGCTGCATTATATAACCATTCTGTGTTTAACTTTAGAAGAAACATTCAAACCCTTTTTCAGAGTGTTTGTACCATTTTGCATTCCCACCAGCAGCATATGAGAGTTCCAACTGTCTCACGTTCTCTCCAACCTTTAGTGTGGTCCGTCTTTTTAACTTTCAGCTTTGAAGTGGATGCCAACCCTACTTCCTCAAGGCTTAACTTTTCATTTCCCAAACAACTAGTGATATTGATCATGTTTCATGTGCTTCATGTTTCATGTGCTTCACCAAATATATCCTCTTTGGTGAAGTATTTATTCATAATATATCCTCTTTGGTGAAGTATTTATTCATATATTTTGCTTATTTTTAATTGGATTGTTTATATTACTGTTACTGAGATTAAGTGATACTTTATGCATTTGTACATTTGCACATTGTGCACACATTTACACACTATAATATGATCTGCCTCCACTCCCTAGTATGTGTCCTGTCTTTTCATCTCCTTAATGGTGTCTCAGTCCCATTTTGGAACCATTTTTGATCCAAGGTTTGTCTGCCCTTCATTCCTTCATACTTTCCCAAGTAAGGTCCATATTGAGGAATACAACCCTCAAGGGGTATGAAAATAATCATGAAAAATAACCAAAACACCCAGAGGAAAAACGCAATCCCTGCCTGTGCTTGTTTGGTGAGTTCAGAAACAAATTACCCCAATGGGAGGCTGAGGAAAGTGGAGAGAGAGTTAATCACTAATCTAGACTCTGTGTTATTTTAATTAAGCATCATAAGAACAATGAAATTATCCACCTCTTAGGATTTATGGCTTACTATTTGTATGACATGGAAAGAATTTCAGAAACAAATATAAATGATGGAATCTCAGAAGCTTTTCCTGTCTTACTGGGTTGTCATTCTTTAACCCCATGGGATTAGGGGACTGTGGTTAGGTGAAAGCAGCAAACAGGGTGGGGGTGGTTGGTCAGGAGACCTCGGTGTGTTTTCTGGAACAGGTGCTCTGCTCCATGACCCCAGCCTTCTCACATGGGGAAGATTTGATGCAGTAGTATGCTGGTGAATATTTGAAAGTGAAAGTGAAGTCGCTCAGTCATGTCCGACTCTTTGCGACCCCATGGACACCAGGCTCCTCCGTCCATGGTATTTTCTAGGCAAGAGTACTGGAGTGGGTTGCCATTTCCTTCTCCAGGGAATCTTCCCCGCCCAGGGATCAAACCCAGGTCTCCTGCATTGTAGACAGATGCTTTACCGTCTGAGCCACAATGCTTTCCAAATAAAGTTACACATGTGTGTATACATGTGTGTGTGTGTATATAGTGTGTATATATAAATATGTATATATGTATTTGCATATGTACCTCGTGCTTATTATACAGTTTATTAATATTACTGATGTGTACTATTTAATTGAAAATAATAAAACATAGAGTACCCTTTTATGTTCCACAAAGTCAATTGATTTTCACAAAATGTTTTTGTTGATTTTTGCCCAACTCTCCTATCAGTATCCAACCAACAGTTGCAACTGACAAATGGTTGTAGTTCTGACATGAATGTTGGTTGATATTTTTGTTTATGTTAAAGAGGAAGACGACAGTGAAACAACAAAGACATATGTCGGGATATTATGCATTCATCAGTGGCATGAGTGACTTCTTTTTTGAAATGGATAACAATGTTTGAATACTTGAAGAATAGTTCCTTGATTTTTGTGCTACTCACAGTGTAACAACTGTATATAAGATACATCTAATTACTGACATTTTTCCAGTATCCTCTTAAATCTAGATAATCAACAAAACAATAGATGATGGTCTGATGTGCAGTTGGCCAACATCTGTGGTGTAAAGACTCCTACCTTCCTATTTTAAGCTACCCAGGTGATGTCAGTGAGGCTGGATTTGGGAAGAGTTGTGTGGTTGTACACCCTTATATGGTGTACCCACTCTACAGATACAGGAGATATAAATAACCTCAGAAACACACATAATAGTAAAATGTAGTAAAATGCTTAGGAAGAGGTGGTTTGAGTACTTATGACCTTTATTTTTAAAATAAGTTATTTGCTAGAAGTTTATATAATTTAATTTTTTATTATGACTATTTAATAACCAGCTTGGAAAATTCCTAAACATTTTAATGTCAGCTCTTGGGAGGGTATGAGCAGGTTGCAGAACAACAGTGGTTTGATGAGATCCAACCCAGTATCCACAGCCAGATGAGATGTCCGAGAAGGGCCACAGCGCTTCAGACCTGCAGTCCTTTGTTACTGTCCCTCCCAGTCAGGCCTGCTTCCTCTCTGAGAGGAGCAGGTGCAGAGCAGTATATTTGTTTACTGGGCTGTTGTAACAAACACCACAGATAGAGTGGCTTAAACAACAGACATTTATTTCTCACAGTTCTGGATGCCAGAAGTTGAAAATCAAGGCGCCATCAGTATTGCTCTGGTGAGGCCTCGCCTGCTGGCTTGTAGATGGCCGCCTTCTCACTGTGTCCTCACATGGCCTTTTTTCTGTGCACCATACTCGTGGTGTCTTTTCCTCCTCTTGTAAGGGCACCAGTCCTATCAGATGAGTGCTCCATCCTTATGACCTCATTGAACCGGAATCACTTCGTAAAGGCCTATCTCCAAATGCAGTCACACTGCGGGTAGGAAATCAACAGATAGGTTTGGGAGGGCCACTGTTCAGTCTATAACAAGTGGTGTGGTGTTTCTGCTCTGCTGCAGGAAATGAAGAGAAGCAGACAGTTGTCAAGGCAATACTTGATCCCAGAGATAGGACTAGGGCTCCTTTCCTGTGATCTGCAGAGTGTGATCAGGGCCAGAGGCTGGCCAGGTGGTGAGAGGAGAGAGGGCAGGGAAAGAGTATAAAGACAGATGTTGAAGGGTTGAGAGCCCAAGCCCAAGGTGGGGATGAGACTGTGCCCTCGGCTCTCATATCACTGCCATGATGAGGACCCTTGCCATTAGAGCCGTGTGACCCTGAATGGGCACTGGAGCATAGGGGACATGGCCATGGGCATAGAGCCAGGCCTTCTGGGCTGCAAGTCCCACCTGACCACTCACTGGCTGGGTGGCCTGAGGCAAGTTACTGACCCTCTGCGCATCTGCCTTCCAGTCTAAAGACTACAAATAAGTTTAGTACCTTCCTCAAGGGTTGCTATGAAGATTCAGTTAAAGAACATATATTTGTACTTATATTTAGTGCCTGGCTCATAGTAACTGATATGTCAGTGTTACCTATCACAGCTGCATTTACAATCTGTTTCTCTTTCTCAAGTGTGTGTCTTTGAAAAGGTGGATCCTGTGTCTCCTCTGTCTTTGAACCCTCAGCCCCTAATACCATATTTGGCACTTACTAGACGTCCAGTAAGTGAGCTGAATTACAGATAAATACCGAAGTGTATTGGTAACAGCCAAGGAAACAAGGAAACTCATTCATACATGGAATCATCCAATTATTAAATCATTCGTTCATTTAACAAATAATTTTTAGCAGCATTATCGAAAAATAACTCACATTGTATACAATTCACCCATTTAATGTGTATAATTCAGTGGTTTTTAGTGTATTCATAGTTGTGAGACCATCACCATAATCAATTTTACCGTGAAAAGACACACCATACCCATTACCAGTCATTCTGCATTTCCCCCTAAACCTCCCAGCCCTAGGAAATCACTGGTCTACTTTCTGTCTCCAAAGATTTGCCTATTCTGGGCATTTCATTTATGTTCTATCACGTCATATTTGTTTCCTTGTGATTGGTTTCTTTCACTTAGCCTAACTGGTGATAGAAGCAAGGTCCGATGCTGTAAAGAGCAATATCACATAGGAACCTGGAATGTCAGGTCCATGAATCAAGGCAAATTGGAAGTGGTCAAACAGGAGATGGCAAGAGTGAACATCAACATTCTAGGAATCAGTGAACTAAAATGGACTGGAATGGGTGAGTTTAACTCAGATGACCATTATATCTACTACTGTGGGCAGGAATCCCTTAGAAGAAATGGAGCAGCCATCATGGTCAACAAAAGAGTCTGAAATGCAGTACTTGGATGCAATCTCAAAAACGACACAATGATCTCTGTTCATTTCCAAGGCAAACCATTCAATATCATAGTATTCCAAGCCTATGCCCCAACCAGTAGTGCTGAAGAAGCTGAAGTTGAACGGTTCTATGAAGACCTACAAGACCTTTTAGAACTAACACCCAAAAAAGATGTCCTGTTAATTACAGGGGACTGGAATGCAAAAGTAGGAAGTCAAGAAACACCTGGAGTAACAGGCAAATTTCGCCTTGGAGTATGGAATGAAGCAGGGCAAAGGCTAATAGAGTTTTGCCAAGAGAACACACTGGTCATCACAAACACCCTCTGGTGTGAGAAGGCTCTACACATGGACATCACAAGATGGTCAACACTGAAATCAGATTGATTATGTTCTTTGCAGCCAAAGATGGAGAAGCTCTATAAAGTCAGCAAAAATAAGACCGGGAGCTGACTGTGGCTCAGATTATGAACTCTTTATTGCCAAATTGAGACTTAAATTGAAGAAAGTAGGGAAAACCACTAGACCATTCAGTTCAGTTCAGGTCAGTTCAATTGTTCAGTCATGTCTGACTCTTTGCAACCCCATGAATCACAGCACGCCAGGCCTCCCTGTCCATCACCAACTCCCAGAGTTCACTCAGACTCATGTCCATCGAGTCAGTGAGCCATCCAGCCATCTCATCCTCTGTCTTCCCCTTCTCCTCCTGCCCCCTATCCCTTCCAGCATCAGAGTCTTTTCCAGTGAGTCAACCCTTCGCATGAGGTGGCCAAAATATTGGAGTTTCAGCTTCAGCATCAGTCCTTCCAATGAACACCCAGGATCGATCTCCTTTAGAATGGACTGGTTGGATCTCCTTGCAGTCCAAGGGACTCTCAAGAGTCTTCTCCAGCACCACAGTTCAAAAGCATCAATTCTTCGGTGATCAGCTTTCTTCACAGTCCAACTCTCACATCCATACATGACCACTGGAAAAACCATACCTTGACTAGATGGACCTTTGTTGGCAAAGTAATGTCTCTGCTTTTTAATATGCTATCTAGGTTGGTCATAACTTTCCTTCCAAGGAGTAAGCGTCTTTTAATTTCATGGCTGCAATCAGCATCCGCAGTGATTTTGGAGCCCCCCAAAAATAAAGTCTGACATTGTTTCCACTGTTTCTCTGTATATTTCCCATGAAGTGATTGGACCAGATGCCATGATCTTCGTTTTCTGAATGTTGAGCTTCAAGCCAACTTTTTCACTCTCCTCTTTCTCTTTCATCAAAAGGCTTTTGAGTTCCTCTTCACTTTCTGCCATAAGGGTGGTGTCATCTGCATATCTGAGGTTATTGATATTTCTCCCAGCAATCTTGATTCCAGCTTGTGCTTCTTCCAGCCCAGCGTTCCTCATGATGTACTCTGCATATAAGTTCAATAAGCAGGGTGACAGTATACAGCCTTGACGTACTCCTTTTCCTATTTGGAACCAGTCTGTTGTTCCATGTCCAGTTCTAACTGTTGCTTCCAGGTATGACCTAAATCAAATCCCTTGTGATTATACAGTAGAAGTGAGAAATAGATTTAAGGGACTAGATCTGATAGAGTGCCTGATGAACTATGGATGGAAGTTTGTGACATTGTACAGGAGACAGGGATCAAGACAATCCCCATGGAAAAGAAATGCAAAAAAGCAAAATGGGTGACTGAGGAAGCCTTACAAATAGCTGTGAAAAGAAGAGAAGCGTAAAGCAAAGGAGAAAAGGAAAGATATAAGCGTCTGAAAGTAGAGTTCCAAAGAATAGGAAGGAGAGATAAGAAAGCCTTCCTCAGCGATCAATGCAAAGAAACAGAGGAAAACAACAGAATGGGAAAGACTAGAGATTTCTTAAAGAAAATTAGAGATACCAAGGAAACATTTCATGCAAAGATGGGCACAGTAAAGGACAGAAATGGTATGGACCTAACAGAAGCAGAAGATATTAAGAAGAGGTGGCAAGAATACACAGGAGAACTATACAAAAAAGAGCTTCACGGTCCAGATAATCACGATGATGTGATCACTCACCTAGAGCCAGACATCCTGGAATGTGAAGTCAAGTGGGCCTTAGAAAGCATCACTACGAACAAAGCTAGTGGAGGTGATGGAATTCCAGTTGAGCTATTTCAAATCATGAAAGATGATGCTGTGAAGGTGCTGCACTCAATATGCCAGCAAATTTGGAAAACTCAGCAGTGGTCTCAGGACTGGAAAAGGTCAATTTTCATTCCAATTCCAAAGAAAGGCAATGCCAAAAAATGCTCAAACTACCACACAATTGCACTCATCTCACATGCTAGTAAAATCATGGTCAAAATTCTTCAAGCCAGGCTTCAGCAATACGTGAACCATGAACTTCCAGATGTTCAGATGGTTTTAGAAAAGGCAGAGGCACCAGAGATCAAATTGCCAACATTCGCTGGATCATCAAAAAAGTAAGAGAGTTCCAGAAAAACACCTATTTCTGCTTTATTGACTATGCAAAAGCCTTTGACTGTGTGGATCACAATAAACTGTGGAAAATTCTGAAAGAGATGGGAATACCAGACTATCTGACCTGCCTCTTGAGAAACCTATATGCAGGTCAGGAAACAACAGTTAGAACTGGACATAAAACAACAGACTGGTTCCAAATAGGAAAAGGAGTATGTCAAGGCTGTATATTGTCACCCTGCTTATTTAACTTATACACAGAGAACATCATGAGAAACACTGTGCTGTAAGAAGCACAATTGGAATCAAGATTGCCGGGAGAAATATCAAAACCTCAGATATGCAGATGACACCACCCTTATGGCAGAAAGTGAAGAAGAACTAAAGAGTCTCTTGATGAAAGTGAAAGAGGAGAGTGAAAAAGTTGGCTTGAAGCTCAACATTCAGAAAATTAAGATCATGGCATCTGGACCCATCACTTCATGGGAAATAGATGGAGAAACAGTGGAATCGGTGACTTTATGTTTTTGGGCTCCAAAATCACTGCGGATGCTGATTGCAGCCATGAAATTAAAAGACGCTTACTCCTTGGAAGGAAAGTTATGACCAACCTAGATAGCGTATTAAAAAGCAGAGACATTACTTTGCCAACAAGGTCAATCTAGTCAAGGCTATGGTTTTTCCAATGGTCATGCATGGATGTGAGAGTTGGACTGTGAAGAAAGCTGATCGCCAAAGAATTGATGCTTTTGAACTGTGGTGCTGGAGAAGACTCCTGAGAGTCCCTTGGACTGCAAGGAGATCCAGCCAGTCCATCCTAAAGGAGATCAGTCCTGGGTGTTCACTGGAAGGGCTGATGTTGAAGATGAAACCCCAATACTTTGGCCACCTCATGCGACAAGTTGACTCATTCGAAAAGACCCTGTTGCTGGGAGGGATTGGTGGCAGGAGGAGAAGGGGACGACAGAGGATGAGATGTCTGGATGGCATCACCACCTTGATGGACATGAGTTTGGGTAAACTCCGGGAGTTCATGATGGACAGGGAGGACTGGCGTGCTGTGATTCATGGGGTCGCAAAGAGTCGGTCACGACTGAGCGACTGAACTGAACTGAATGTTTTCAAGGCCCATCCATGTCAAAATATGTGTTGGTACAAATAATTAAAAATTTTTCTACATCTGCTGAGTTCTATGAGATAAACCAGACAGAGAACATGCCATGAAAATCATAGTCTATAAAATACATGTTCATATAAAGAGCTGCACACTATTGTTTTAGCAACTAAGGGCAACCCTAGAGTAAGTATTTAACATTATCTTGTTTATTCCTTTTACCTTCTCAATGAGATAGGTATTACTGTTTACCCATTTCACAGATAAGAATACTGAGACTCAGAAAAGATTTGCTCAAAATTCTCACACAGCAAGGAAATAATCAAGCTATAATTGAGGCACTCGTTTCCACACCCTGGCTATGCTGTCTCCTTTCTAGCAAAAAACGCTCACAAGAATATTCCCCAGATCCATAGAAAACTTGGCCCATCGTAACTGCACTATTGCCTGTGTTCACAGATTGATCCATGGACCGAGCATCAGGTTTAATTTATGAAAAATACAAAAAAAAAGGAAGATGCTGGCTCTGCCTGGTTTTCTAGCCTGCCTGTGGGAACGGGGCCCGGGTGGACAGAATTAGCTTGATTTATGTCTCATTTCCCAGGATCGATATTTGGCAGTCTCTTCCTGTCTTTATGTGGCTGCTTGGGAATTTAAAACGAACGTGTGTGATGCAGTGAATCCAACAGCAGAACCTGGCATGCCTTTGGAGCTGACCTCCTTCTGGAATCAGTTGACATCATGATCAGGGGCCCAGGAAGCAAGTGTCCAAGTGTGTGTTTAAAGACTGATTTTGATCAGGGAAGAAACTCCAACTTTTGAATCTCAGCATCGGGGACCCTCTAAGGCCAAACTAACAGTGATTCATTCCATTGTGCAGACATTGGAGAGTGTCTCAAGATCAGACCATCCCCTGGAGAGGACAGCAGCCTGACAAGGTCATGACCAGGAGATATTTACCTTGTGATTCAGTTATCACAGGCCCCACATGGGCTCAGACACTGCCTGTTGCAGCAGTGCTGCGAGGCTGACATCAGCCAGTAAAGCAAATGGATGAGGTGGGATGTAAAGCACTGTTATTTCCTGGATGCCTGCTGTACCCTCAGCCCTTTGAAGGCTTGCTTCTGACCTTCACAGCGCAGCTGTCCTCAGGACATTCACCTCCCAAAAGAGGAAACTAAGGCATGAGCGCCAGCAGGAGTAAGTGGTGGAGCTGGGATTTTTAACTCAGGTTGACCTGACTCCCAAGTCAACGCCAAGTGATTCACTGACCACATGAAATGGAAATGTCCTGCAGATGAGCACCTCGTAACTCCCTGCGAGGAAGAAATACAGCTGGAGGCTGCAAACCGTGTACGCTAGTCTAATCTTCCCTGTTGTGTTGTTTTGTTTGGCCTGAACAGTATTTCTTTAAAAAATGTTTGAATTTATTACCAACTCTTAAAAATAGGGAGTTTTCATATAGAATGCAGATTTCTGGCTTCTCCTGGGAAACCAGAAGATCTGGATCTGGGAACGGTCAGTTGGAGCGAAGGATGACTGCCCTTTCTAGAAGGGATAGGAACCCTGTGGAGTGCCACAGCCCCATCCAGCTGGAGGCCTGCTCTTTGAAGGATTAGATGACTCCGCAGCTGCAGAGGGAGGCGGGACCCAGCCCGGAGGTTCTTGGACCCCAGCGTGGAAGGGTACCCGTCAGAACTTCCTCAGTGTACTAGTTTGCTAGGGTCGCTGTAACCAAATATCACAGCCTGCGTAGCTTAAACAACAGAAATTTATTTCCTCAGTGTTGGAGGCCGAAAGACCAAGGTCAAGGTGTCAGCAGAGTTGGTGTCTCCTGAGGCCTCTGCTTGGCTTGCAGGTGGCTGTCTTCTCCCTGTGTTTCCACTCTTCAGTGCATCTCTGTCCTAATCTCCCCTTCTTACAACTATACCAGCCATATTGGATTCAGTTCAGTTCAGTTCAGTCGCTCAGTCGTGTCCGACTCTATGCGACCCCATGGATCACAGCACGCCAGGCCTCCCTGTCCATCACCAACTCCCGGAGTTCACTCAAACTCATGTCCACAGAGTCGGTTTAGGACCCACCCTAATCACCTCATTTTAACTTGATGACCTCTTTAAAGACCCTCTCTCCAAATATAGTCATATACTGAGGTCCTTGGGGTTAGGACTTCAATATATGATTTTTGGAGGGGCCACAATTCAGTTCATAATGATCAGATATTGATTATCTCCCCGTACGGACAGACCCAGTTTTATAGTCTGAAGCTTATACAATGTTGGAAGGCTTCTTGATAAAAAAGAATATATATATGCATACATATCACATACATGTATCCATTCTCCCCCAAACTCCCCTTTCATCCAGGCTGCCCCATAACATTGAGTAGAGTTCCCTGTGCTATACAGTAGGTCCTTGTTGGTTATCCATTTTAAATATAGCAGTGTGTACATGTCAATCCCAAACTCCCTAACTATCCTTTTTCCTAAAGAAATTATGAGATAAAATTACTGTTACTATTGTAGGCAGAAAAATCAGAATATTAAGTAGAAATGGCATGATTTATTTTACTTACAAATGAACATTGCTACCTTGAAGGTGTCAACTTCCCATAAATGATTTCTATACACTCTTAATAAAAATACCAATAGAAAAAAAAGGAATATACAACTGTGAATGTAGAATTTAGTGCAGGGAGCAGAGCTGTTGCTGCCCCACTCATGTCCCACAGGCTCTGGCACTGAGTGTGAGATCCCCCAGATTTCTCCAAGGGCCTTTGCCCACCAACAGTGCTAGGGAAATAACTCCTACCACAACACTCACAAGCCCTCGGCCAGTGACAGCCTCACCCCTCTGGTGGGATGTCAGTGAGGTGTATGTTCTACCCTGGGTATCAACCATGTCTTTATTTTCTGTAATTCTATTGTTTTGACCTCTGAGGCCTTGCTGACTGACTGTGGGGGAATACCCACATCCTAAGTTTAGCCAAGTCTTCAGTCAGTTCAGTTCAGTTCAGTTGCTCAGTTGTGTCCGACTCTTCGCGACCCCATGAATCACAGCACACCAGGCCTCCCTGTCCATCACCAACTCCCGGAGTTCACTCAAACTCACGTTCATCGAGTCAGAGATGCCATCCAGCCATCTCACTCTCTGTCGTCCCCTTCTCCTCCCGCCCCCAATCCCTCCCAGCATCAGAGTCTTTTCCAGTGAGTCAACTCTTCGCATGAGGTGGCCAAAGTATTGGAGTTTCAGCTTTAGCATCAGTCCTTCCAGTGAACACCCAGGATCGATCTCCTTTAGAATGGACTGGTTGGATCTCCTTGCAGTCCCAGGGACTCTCAAGAGTCTTCTCCAACACCACAGTTCAAAATCATCCATTCTTCGGCAATCAGCTTTCTTCACAGTCCAACTCTCACATCCGTACATGACCACTGGAAAAACGATAGCCTTGACTAGACGGACCTTGGTTGGCAAAGTAATGTCTCTGTTTTTTAATATGCAATCTAGGTTGGTCATAACTTTCCTTCCAAGGAGTAAGCGTCTTTTAATTTCATGGCTGCAATCAGCATCCACAGTGATTTTCTTAGAGATAGCAAATATGCATCATCCATGTATCCTTCACATTCAAACCAACCTATCCAAGCACCTTCTTTGTGTATCAGGCTCTCACACTTCAAGTCATCATCCCCTTTCCCTAACTACCCCAGGGCCAGGTAGTCAAGTTCAGTTCAGTTCAGTTCAGTTCATTTCAGTCGCTCAGTCGTGTCCGACTCTTTACGACCCCATGAATCACAGCACGCCAGGCCTCCCTGTCCATCACCAACTCCCGGAGTACACTCAAACTCATGTCCACAGAGTCGGTGATGCCATCAGCCATCTCATTCTCTGTTGTCCCCTTCTCCTCCCACCCCCAATCTCTCCCAACATCAGACTCTTTTCCAGTGAGTCAACTCGTTGCATGAGGTGGCCAAAGTATTGGAGTTTCAGCTTTAGCATCAGTCCTTCCAATGAACAGTTAGCCAATCATAAATGTACTTAACCTGCCTCAACCACTCCATCCTAAGAAACCGCAATAAAGTCTCTTCATGGCACCCCCTCCCTCTGCCTCCTGGTGCTTCGCCATGTGGCTCCCAATGTACTGTGTCCCCTCCTCTTGGGAACTGTGAGTAAGAAGCTATCTTTTCAATGGCAGTCGCCTCCTGATCTGTTGGCCTTGTCTTAGCTAAATAATAATAAAACCCATATTTTAAAACATTCTGTTCCCCAAAGGCCCCCGTGGGATTACGTTCCAGACACCCACAGTGGGAGCTGGCTTGATAATGCAGCCTTTGTTGGCTGACTGCCTTTCCTGGTCTCATTTCCCCACATGCCTGCCAATACGCCTCCCAGATAAACCAACCGTATTCCCATTCTTGTCCCAAGGGCTGCTTCCAGGGGAACCAAATTAAGTCAGCACAGAAGTGAATATTTATTTTAAATACAGTGAGAAAATAAAAGTGGAGGCAATGGCCTTAACTGATGGCCACTGAAGGATATTACTCTGGCAAATTTTATAAAACCACATGATCCCATGAACACAGTTAGGGCTCTTGAAAGGGGCCCAAGGCAGGTGAGGGCCCTGATGCTCAGACTTCTTTAGTTTTTGATAAGTGAACTCCTGAGTAGAGTGTAGGCTCCATGAGTGCTGGGACCACGGCTGGCACGGGGCAGGTGCTCTGTACATGATAGCTTAATGAACGCATAGCCTTACAGGGCAGACTTGGTGTACTCACCTCTCTCCTGGCTGGTGCTTGGTGACCATCCTTTCGGTCCCCCCCTTTTAAAATTTTTTAAAAATTATTTTTTGGCTACGCCGGGTCTTTGTTTTTGCATAGACTTTCTCTAGCTGCAGTGAGTGGGGGCTACTCTTCATTGCAGTGCACAGCGTTCTCATCACGGTGGCTTCCCTTGTTGGGGAGCACAGGCTCTAGGCACACAGGCTTCAGTAGTTAGGGTGCATGGGCTTTTAGTTGCTCTGTGGCATGTGGACTCTTCCTCGGCCAGAGATTGAACCTGTGTCCCCAGCATTGGCAGGCAGATTCTTTTCTGCTGTACCACCAGACAAGTCCTCAGTCCCCTTTTTGAAAGTGTCTGCTGATGGTAGTCAAGCTTCCTTCAAAGGGACACAATTATTTTCTTTAAATTTACTAATATCTTTATTCTTACAAACCTGGAAGACAGACTCTCTCTTTAAAACCACCTTGTAGTTTGCTGATCTGGTCCGTTGTGTGCTGATTGTATGGTTTAACTCCAAGATGGCAATTCTGTCTTCCTTGTTTCTGAGTTCTTCAGTGGGGCAGGATGGGTGAGTGGGACACCTTGGCCCCCTCACAAAGAGCAGTGTATTATATTGACTCATGTATGATGTGGAGGTGCACAGACCAGTTGGAGACTCCTCAGCTCCTTAGCAGAGTTATTTGGGGCAAGTTACTTAAGACTCACCGAGCCTCAGTTTTCTTATCTATAGAATGGGGCAATGATGATACCAGCTTCCAGATGAGCAGGAAGATTCCTTGAGATAATGCATGCAAACTCTTTGCACGATGTCTGGTCCATGGTCAGAGCTCAGTAAAGGGAGGCTGTTTATGGGAAATGTAATACTAAACCCAAAGGCAGTTGACCCCATGAGGCCTGTCCACAGGCCTGTGCCAGCAATGAGTTGTTCTCCAAGTGACATTTTACCAGTCTCCAGGAGCTCGTGAAGCAGTCAGCGGATGCTGTAACATGGACAAGGCATCATAAATGATGTGCTTTGTTTCCTGTGGGGGTGGATTCTTGGTGACTCTATCAGAGCATCAGGCGTCTTCTGACTGAACAATGGGGCTTCCTGAGGGAAACAGCCCTCCTGTGGTCAGTCTAGCAAGAATAAATGGCTGGAATACTGTTTGCTATTGACAGCTTCTGGTAACACAGGAGGACCTGAGTGGATGATCTGTAGGAGTAGAGAGGCTGAGAAGGATCAAGGGCATGCAAGAGCGCAATAGTGAGTGCTCTCTGCAAGCTCAACACACTGGGGGTGTGGTCTACAGGAAACAAAATTTACAGAGGTGAGAAATATGTGTGAAGTACCAAAACAAAAGGAGAAAGCAAAGCAAATTAGGGGAGAATGTAAGGAAGAAGAAAGGAGCAAAAGAAGTCAGAAATATAGGAAAATGGCACATGGATCCATAACGTTCCATCCTAAGGACAGCCAAAACCTGGAATTGAGTAAGCGACAGAATCTGTAAGTATACAGACCACTATTTCCCATTCCTATCTCGGTGGCAGACATCTCTAATCAATCATAGTCCTCTTTCAAATGAACTCAAATATAGCCTCAGAATCCTTCTCAATCAGAGATCCAGGTATAATCCACTAGAGCTGGTATTTGCATTGAAACCCTCTTCCTGTCTGAGTTATAAGCTCTTGCCACACATTTTGCAGAAGGCTTAGATCAGAAGAGTAGACAGGCACAAGAGGACCCAAGAGCAGTAAGAAGGGGATACTAGGACTGGCTCATTCCTGTTTTAGAGACCCTTCACAGTCTCAGAGGCAGAAGCCCTGCCTCGCCCTGTTGTACATATCAGACAGCCCTATTTCTCTGACAGTAAAGCTGAGAGAGAAAACTGCCAGACTGAAATTAGCCTGTGTTCTAGACATTCCCAACAATGCCGGAAAATAGTGGGAGTGCAAAAAAAAAAAAAGTTGAAAGACTTGAACAAGGAATGCTCGGGGTGGTAAATACAGGAAAAAGAAATATTCATACACCCCTTGAGGGAGTGATACACCCTTCCTGGAGGGTGCTATGCTCCTATACATAATCTTAAAAATGCACTGAACTTTTGACCTGGAAATTCTATTTTTAGGAATTTATCCTTAGGGAATAGAACTGGGAAGTACACAGTAGTTTATTTTCAAGACTGTTCATTTCAATGTTGTTTTTATTTTTATTTTTTTCAATGTTGTTTTTAATATTGTAAAAATGTTGGAAGCAACCTAAATGTCCAATAGTTGGGGATCAGTTAAATGAATTGTTATGTATTCAGATGGAAGACTGTAGTATAGCTATTTAATACGATGAGATCCAGGAATGTTTAATGACATGACTATACCTCTGATATATGACTAGTGAATAGAGCAAGTTATAGATCATAAATATAGTCACATGTCACTAAACAGTGTTACAGTCCATGGGGTCGTAAAGAGTTGGACACGATTTAGCAAATTAACAACAACAAATTTAGATACTAGGTGGTTATTATGTTTTCTTTCTACTTTTATATAGTCCAAACATTTCCCACAATAAGCAAATTACTTTTATAATAATTTACATGTTTTTGAGTGACTGACAGAGATGTGTATACTTGGTCATTTTATACCATTTCACACATATATCCACATGTTATATGTGATACTTGAGATATATGAACTCTTTGGGCTACTTAAATATAATGATATTAAAATAGTTGACATTTAAAACACATGAACACTTAGTATTTAAGTGCCAGGGACTGTTACACTCTTTTCATATTTTCTTCCTTTAACCTCACAGCAAGCTGGGAGGCAGGCTCTGTTGGTCTCTTTATTTCAGATACGAGGCAACTGGGGCTTGGGCATGAGTTGCCCAAGGCCCCCTGGGTGCTGAGGGATGGGGTGGAACTCAGAGGCAGGAAGGCTGTCTCTAGAATCCACACTTTCAACCTCTTTGCCCCATTGCCTCCAACAACAGAAAATCTTAGCCAGAAATTTTTGAAATTCTGCGATTGGACCAACAGGTATTAAGATATCACATTGGCAGTAATTTCGAGAGCCCCAGATTAAAGTAGGTTCACATTTTTGTGTCTGTGTGTGAGTTCTTGTCAGAAAAAAAAAAAATGAGGGAATTAAAGTGTCTTGAAAAGATTCCTTTTTATAATTAAGCCTTCCTTGCCTGCTTTCTATTAGCCACACTGACACATTACAGCAATAAACTGTGTGGGAAAGGCAGCAGCTCCTGTGTTATGTCAGGGCATGAAGGATGAGAAATCTTGTGCAGAAAGTTCTTTGGTTTCGTTGGTGGTTTTCAGGGTGCTCCATGTACATCTTCAAAACTGCTCCTACATTGCCAGTCCTCTGGGAAAACTATATTTTTTTTGGTCCCTGAATGGCATGTGTCGTTTCATTATTTTTCTCCATAGAGCATTTTTGAGGAAATTTGAGTCTGAAACGGGGAGAGATGGAGGAAAATCTTCTCTGCCATCAGAGCTGATCCCTGTAATCACTCTTCTCCCTTTGAACAAACCAGAGCTGCTGCTCAGGGAAGGAAACTCTTGAGAGAGCCTGTTCTGGAAACTGGGGCTTCTTTAAACAAGGGTGAAGGATCAAAGGATACCCTTAACTCTTACATGTAGGGTGATATTTGGGACCTGGCAGAAGTACGGCTCCAGACTGGCCAGGGCAAAGGGCTCATGGACATGGAAGGAAGTGTGAAGGATGGAAGGAATACTGACTCACTAGCCATGTGACATTTGACAAGACACTATACTTCTACGAATGGCAGTTTCATCTGTAAAATGAGAGAAATGTCGGGTTCCTAAATTAGAGATACCAAGGGAACATTTCATGCAAAGATGGGCTTGATAAAGGACAGAAGTGGTAGGGACCTAACAGAAGCAGATGATATTAAGAAGAGGTGGCAAGAATACACAGAAGAGCTGTACAAAAAAGATCTTCACGACCCAGATAATCACGATGGTGTGATCACTCACCTAGAGCCAGACATCCTGGAATGCAAAGACAAGTGGGCCTTAGGAAGCATCACTGTGAACAAAGCTAGTGGAGGTGATGGAATTCCAGTTGAGCTATTTCAAATCATGAAAGATGATGCTGTGAAGGTGCTGCACTCAATATGTCAGCAAATTTGTAATACTCAGCAGTGGCCACAGGCCTGCAAAAGGTCAGTCTTCATTCCAATCCCAAAGAAAGGCAATGCCAAAGAATGTTCAAACTACTGCACAATTGCACTCATCTCACACACTAGTAAAGTCATGCTCAAAATTCTCCAAGCCAGGCTTCAGCAATACATGAACCGTGAAATTCCAGATGTTCAAGCTGGTTTTAGAAAAGGCAGAGGAACCAGAGATCAAATTGCCAACATCCCTTGGATCATCGAAAAAGCAAGAGAGTTCCAGAAAAACATCTATTTCTGCTTTATTGACTATGCCAAAGCCTTTGATTGTGTGGATCACAATAAACTGTGGAAAATTTTGCAAGAGATGGGAATACCAGACCACCTGACCTGCCTCTTGAGAAATCTGTATTCAGGTCAGGAAACAACAGTTAGAACTGGACATGGAACAACAAACTGGTTCCAAATAGGAAAAGGAGTATGTGAAGGCTGTATATTGTCACCCTGCTTATTTAACTTATATGCAGAGTACATCATGAGAAACGCTGGGCTGGAAGAAGCACAAGCTGGAATCAAGATTGCTGGGAGAAATATCAATAACCTCAGATATGCAGATGACACCACCCTTATGGCAGAAAGTGAAGAAGAACTCAAAAGCCTCTTGATGAAAGTGAAAGAGGAGAGTGAAAAAGTTGGCTCAAAACTCAACATTCAGAAAACGAAGATCATGGCATCTGGTCCCATCACTTCATGGCAAATCGATGGGGAAACTGTAAACAGTGGCAGACTTTATTTTTGGGGGTCTCCAAAATCACTGCAGATGGTGACTGCAGCCATGAAATTAAAAGACACTTACTCCTTGGAAGGAAAGTTATGACCAACCTAGTAGTGAGTAGTAGTAGTAGTGAAAATCACTCAGTCGTGTCTTACTCTTGTGACCCCATGGACTGTAGCCCACCAGGTTCCTCTGTCCAGGGATTTTCCAGGCTAGAATACTGGAGTGGGTTGCCATTTCCTTCTCCAGGGGATCTTCCCAACCCAGGAATCGAACCCATGTCTCCTGCATTGCAGGGAGATTCTTTACCGACTGAGCTAGGAGGGAAACCCTGACCAACCTAGACAGCATATTAAAAACCAGAGACATTACTTTGCCAACAAAGGTCCATCTAGTCAACGCTATGGTTTTTCCAGTGGTCATGTATGGATGTGAGAGTTGGACTGTGAAGAAAGCTGAGCACAGAGAAATTGATGCTTTTGAACTGTGGTGTTGGAGAAGACTCTTGAGAGTCTCTGGGACTGCGAGGAGATCCAACCAGTCCATCCTAAAGGAGATCAGTCCTCGGTGTTCATTGGAAGGACTGATGTTGAAGCTGAAACTCCAATACTTTGGCCACCTGATGTGAAATGACCCTGATGCTGGGAAAGATTGAGGGCAGGAGGAGAAGGGGACGACAGAGGATGAGATGGTTGGATGGCATCACCGACTCAAGGGACATGAGTTTGGGTAAACTCCGGGAGTTGGTGATGGACAGGGAGGCCTGGCGTGCTTCGGTCCTTGGGATCACAAAGAGTCAGACATGACTGAGCAACTGAACTGAACTAGGTTTCCCCTCTTCCCCTCCCCTTTCCCCTCCTGTCCCCCATCTTCCTTTCTCCCTTCCCCCGCCCCCTTCCTCCCCCACCTCTCCCCCTTCTTTCTTTCCCCTTCCTCCTCCTCCCCTTCCACTTCTTCTCCTTCCCCTTCTCCCCCTCCTCCTCCTTCTTATCCTCCTCCTTCTTCTTACCCCCAACTTTGCCAATCTTTTATGACTAAGTAAACCAGAATATGTAAATATGTCAAATGCCTGGCACAGAGGAGAAAGTCAGCAATAACCAGTAAGGCAGTGTAAGTTCATGGTTATGGCTGAAGGCTCTGGAATCCTACAAAGACAAAATGTGGTGACTCCAGATGGCTACAGATTCTTTGGCACTCCTCCAGAGGTCAAATCTGTGTCCTCTCTGCTGGGTCTGGCTGGGCTCTCTGATTGCCCTGGAGTCATGCTCTCCCAAGCCTCAGGCAGCTTCCATTAACTCCCTCAGAACTCTGCGAGCCCTGAGCTACCTTGTCAAAATGCAGTTACCACAAGCCAGCTGTGTGGTAGTTACCACAAAATAGCTGTGGAGAGATCACACCTATTCCCTCCAGGTGACAGCCCCAGCTAAGCAGCCTATCCTGGCCAAGGCACCAGTCACTCAGGAGAGCCCTCCTGATGAGCCCCTTCGCAAGCTGAATACCACCAGGTGACCCCAGTCAACATCCCAAGGAATGGTTGGTTGTCATTTTAAACTGTCAAATGTTGGGGTGATTTACTACACGCAGTATATCACTGGAGCACCAGGGTTCAAGGCCCTCCTTGACCACTTGCTAACCAGCTGTTTGATCTTTATTACTTCTGCAAGCTTCTATCCCTTACTTTAAATGGGGATGGTCGTCCCTATCTGGCAGAATCTTAGTGAAGATTAAACGAAGTGACTCTGGCAAAGTGCTCAGGGCAGTGCCTAAAACATAGTAATCACTCAAAAATGCTATTACTAGTATGATTCCTTTCCCAGATTTTGCTGGCAAGATAACAAAGAAGGTGCAAAAGGAAGAAAGCTCTCTCAGACCCTGTGTTTTTGAGGGAAACAGGTCCTGAGCAGCTGCCTGCTTTTCCCAATGAACAGAATTGTCTTAATCATACTTAATCCTGTTCTCAGGAGGGCATTTAAAATTGGAACAGTCGTTTATTTGATTTCCTCTGAAAGAGTTGCCCTAATGAAGCCATGTCGTTTGCAAGGGAATTAAGAGACTCTTCATCATCCTGAGGTCACTCTTCTAAACTGAATGATGTGTTAGCGCACATACATGGGGTTGTTGGCACAGCCATCTTCTTGTTTTCCTTCCGCCCTTTGCTCCATCAACTTTCCTTTGAGGGGAACAGTCTCTAGTTACCATCTGGTTCCAGGTGGCCACCTGGGACATTTGCCTTGGTCTGAAGCCTGGGACCTCACCACGCCATGGCTGTGCCTACTTCCCAAAGCCGGCTCCTGGATCAACTCACAGCTTGCCTTGGCTTCCTTTTACTGCTGACTCTAAATCTGAGAGACCAAAGGTGTAACATCAAGTTATTTTGCCTGGCATATGAAACCATGTGGTTGCAGAGGAGAAGTTGGGAGCTTGATATGCGGGAGTCTGGGAGTGAGGTGGTGACAACAAGCAGAATACCGTAGGAAAAACACTGTGAGCATTGGGGCCATTCATTTAATCAATATCCTGTGAGCATGACAAATGCTGCCAGGCACCAGGCTAGACATTGTTCTAGAAGTTTGTGGGTCTGATGCTCAACTCCTCCAACCAAAGTTTATCTGACCCCAGCACAATGGCTAGAACAAAAGTGAGAGGCAATCCCAAATCTTTAATGTGTATTCATTTATTTATATATTTGGCTACACCACCCAGCATGTGGGATCTTAGTTCCCCAACCAGGGAACTGAATACCCCTGCATTGGAAGCATGAAGTCTTAACCACTGGACCACCAGGGAAGTCCTGCAATCCCAAATCTTAATGAGGTAATAAAGCAACTGGAACCCTTCTACACCATTGGTGGGTATGTGGACGAGTCCAAACACTTAGGAAAGCATACTCTACCAGAGTTAAACCTTTCACTTGGAAGTACATGCTGACAGAAGTAAACCTCTGTGCACCTTCAAGAATGGCCATGACCTCACTATTTGTAAGAGCCACCAGCAGGCAATAACCCAAAAGCTTGTCAGTTTGGAAATCCACACCATGGATTATTACCTTGGAATGAGATGAACAGACTAGTACCACACAGGGCAACAGGAGTGAACCTCACTGCCGGGACGTTGTAGGAAATGTTGGACAAGAATGACTATTGACTGCTCAATTCCATTTCTGTGCATTCTGGAATGAGCACAATTAGTTTATGGTATGAATCAGAGTAGAGGTTGCCCTTGGGAATTAGTAGGTGGGAGGACCAAGAGGGGGCTCCTGGGGGGGCTAGTAATGACGTTCTGCTTTTTGATTCAGATTCTGATTACATGAAAGTGTTCACTTCATGAAATCCATCCCCCTGGTTACTTATAATGTGTATATTTTTCTGTTGATGATTTAATAAAATATTGGAAACATGTTAGCCAACCTGATCAAATTGTTTTGCCTCTCAGTTTGGTTTCCTTATCTATATAACAATGGATAATATAGCCTTCATCTTCAGAGCTATTGTTATACTGAGATTTAGTGGATGTGATTTAGTGAAAACCTTAAAACACATTAGGTGCTTCATAAATGATGGCTATGATTCTTCTTGTTATTTTTGTTACTAATAATTTTTCTTAGGCTTAGATTTCTTTGAACGTCTAATTAAAAAAAAAATCTGGAGAAAATGTCATCATTCTTCAGGTGAGAAGGAAATTAAAAAAACAGAACAGCCCTAACAAAGGCCTTTCCATGGATTGATGTTATTTTGTGATAAGTGTCAATTCACCACAGAAGATGAAAAATAACTCCCTGTTTCAAACATACTTCTTTTCTTTCTATGATCCTCAAAACCCCTTTCCTAAATGCACTCTGAGTGTGAAACTTTGGAGAGAGAATGTCAAAGCACCTGGACAAAACTCCACCCCGCCAACCCCCTGCCTCCTACCCTGTCCTGTCCTTTTTCCACACATTTTTGAGAACGTGACTTAGAGCAGATTTTTCAATTCCTCAAGAGCCAAAAAAATGTTGTGATAAAATTGATACTTCTGGGCCTGCATTTTCCCTCGGTGTCACGGGACCATGGGTCATGAACGGGTTTAGTCGTGCAGGCCATGCTCTGCTGTGGTCTAAACGTGATCTTCAGCCCCTGGAGAAATGCCCCAGGCTTGGCTGCTGGGAGCAAGCCTACAACTTTTATATTCTGGATATTACATTTCATCAACTTACAAAGTGTAATCCTGGAATTAGCTATTTGGCGGCTGGAAACAGCCCCAGCTGGTCACAGCTGGGAGAGGAGAAGGGCCTTGGAGGGAGGCCTGGGTTCTGGGTAGCTGTGATACCCAGAGAAGCATCTGTGCTGGTCCTCAGTCCTCACTGTGAAGGGGTGGTGCTGGTTCCAGACCTTTCCCTTGCCCACTAGAGACATGCCAGGTTGAGGGCCAGGTTCTAGGATAGAGATGCCTAAATGTTTCACTGATAACTTTGGCAGTCATGACTCCAAGGTCCAGGCAAGTCTAATGCGATTTAGTCACAGTGAGAAATGCCTCTTTGCCCTCAGGGACACCAACCATCTTACTCTTCCTTAGAGAGCTGCGACTCTGGAGGCCTCACCTCTACAGCCTTTAGAATCTGCATGCTGACTCTAGGCTCTCCCTCCCAGCACAAAAGGAAGACACATTAACCCAGCACATACCCAGCTGTGTTTGGAGGGTTGGCGAGAAACCAGGATTCTTATGTTTTGTGGGTGATGTGTTGTTTCTGGAGGCAATTTGATAGTATCAATTAAGTCTTCAAAATGTGTAGCCCTTCTGTTCTTAGAAACTTACCCTAAGGAGTTTTGACTAAAGTGTAAAAGCTATTCAGTGATATTTCAGTCCATGAAGTATTTGGTAAGTGCATGGGAAGTGACCAAGACTTAACCGGTGCCCAGTGCCAGGCTAAGACCTCACATGTATGACCTCAGAGACTGCTCAGGGTGAGCCCCTGAGATGCCACCATCACCGTTCCCACTTAATAGCCAGGACACCAAGACCAATTGAGGTTCATTGGCTGCCCAAAGTCACAGAGCTGATTGGCAGTGGAGCCAGGTTTGACTTGAGAGTTTCAGCATCCCAGGTGAGGCCGACATTGATGAAAACCTGGATGTGTTCACTGTTACTGAAGTAAAAGTGCTTGGCTACCCACAACTCAAATATCCCTGTGTGGTTGATCATCTGTCCAGCCAGAAAAGAAATAACCGAAATGTCTGACAGTTAGGATTTGGCTAAGTTTGTATTGTATCCGTACTTAGGAATACTGAGCAGCATTGAAATGAATGTTACGTGACTATGCTTACTCACATAGCAACATGTTCCCATCACATTATTAAAGGCAAAAGAATGGTTAAAGAAAAACAATTTTTTTCTGTGCTTGTATGTGGGGGAACATAGAAACAACACATTACTAGTTGGTTTCTCTGGGCTCTGGGATTCCCTGGTAGCTCAGCTGGTGAAGAATCCGCTTGCAGTGCAGGAGACCTCAGTTCGATTCCTGGGTCAGGAAGATCCACTGGAAAAGGGATAGGCTACCCACTCCAGTATTCTTGGGCTTTCCTGGTGGCTAGGCTGGTAAAGAATCTGCCTGCAATGTGGGAGACCTGGGTTCCATCCCTGGGTTGGGAAGATCCCCTGGAGAAAGAAACGGCTACCCACCCCAGTATTTTGGCCTGGAGAATTCCATAGACTGTATAGTCCATGGGGTCTTAAAAAGTCAGACATGACTGAATGACTCTCACTTTCACTTTTCTCTGGGTTTTGGGATTCTTTATAGTTTTTTTTTCTTTTCTTTTTTTTTTTGTTCTTTCCATCTTTCTGATTTTGAAGGATAATTAGCATATCTTACATGTCTAATTGGAATAACAAGCAGTTTCCATTTGAGGGCAAAATAGCTGCTGCCTCTTAAGACAAAAAGATGGCCTGGCAGACCCAAAGAAGCTAACTTCTTGCTTTTTAACAGAAGGAAAGGAGTTGCCTGCAGGTGGTGGAGACTCATCTGTGTACCTGTAAAGCTGAAGTCCTTCAAGTGGCGCCCAGGGATCTTCTGCAGCTGAATTGCCCAGGGCTGCTTGTTAAATGACAGCTTCCTAGGCTGTACCCTGATAATAGCAACATTTATTGAACCTGTATTTTGTGCTAGCCACTATTCTAAGTGGTTTTTTCACTTCCTAACTCATTTTAGCCTCATAAACTCTAGGGTATGTACATGACCACACCCACTTCCCTGGTGAGAAAGTCGAGGCGCAGAGAGGCTGACTGGTGTGCTCTGAGTGAGAGAGCTGCTGGGTGGGGGGGTGCCTCCAGGCCCCTTGGTCTTGGCTCCGAGCCCAAACTCGCAGTCACTCCCCTGGGGTGTGGGGCTCAGGAGTCTGGATTTTTAACAAGCTCCCACGGGATCCCTGAGCATATCTAAGGAATCTTTTATCTTAGAGCCACTTGCATTGTTTTGGATTAAGAAACAACTGATCCATTGACTCCACATCAGTCGTGAAAGGACTTTGTCTCCTTGAAGTCATTAGAATAAAAATGTCTATCAGAGATTCTTGGCTGTTGGCGAGTCATCAAACGGGAAAAGCAGACGAGTCTTGACAACCCACTAGCCTAATTGTCAGTCCTGCTTCCTTCCTGCTTTCCTTTCTTTCAAACACATTCTTATTCAGAGCCCTCTTCTGAAACTTTCAGGATCTTAGCTGCTTTCTCTCAAACTGGAATATGGGGGCGCTGTCTACGTGGGGTTCAGAGACCCCACAAGGACCCCTTCCTCTGGGGACCCTGAAACAACCTTGGACACCATTTAGAAAGTCAGGGATGGTTGAGGAACAGAGGCCAAGATTGCTCTCAGACTGTTTCCTGACTTCTACCTTTAAAGACTAACCTGGTGACTTTAAAGGAAGGTAACTACCTCTTTCCAAGGTAGTCCTGGTGAGTTAATATGCTCACAGGCTCAAGTGATGATTGCAAAGCTAAGAAGAGTTGCTGTGTCCAAGTGTCAACTCAAAACTGAGTGGCACAACTTCAGGGGTCACCTTCATATTACGTGAAAGGAGTTGGGCTTCCAGGGTGACTCACATATGTACAAGGTAGATGGTGAAGCACCAAGGACCTGCCCCAGCTCTTCCATTTGGGAGCCAGGATGAAGGTAGATCCTAGAGAAGCAGATTAGATAGCCTCAAGCAGTGGACACAATGGCCCTTGAATACAAGTCTTCCCATCTTGCAGTGGTGAATCATAAAATGACTCTTCCAGTTGGCCATTTTGGTCCAGTGCCTGCTGTGGAAGCTGCGGTGCTGGCCACAAGATTGGGCCACCAGTGATGTGGTCAGCAGAGCAGGGGAACTAGGAGGCTTGTTTCCTTTGCTTGGGGAAGTAGCATTGTCACCACACATATCAGTTTTGGTGCCTGCTGAACCCTCCAAGTGAGCACTAATAGCTAGCAGTGTGAGACCACGTAGTTAGGGAAAGGCAGTGACACCAGGATGTTTGAACCTAGAGTCCTCCTCTCTCTGAGTCAGTGAATGATGCCAGAGAACACACATCCCTGGGCCAGACTAGTGGAGAGCAATGAGTGTTTTTTCTATCTGGGAAGGCGTAAGTTCCACATTTCCTGGAGCACTTCCCCAGTTCCAGCAACTCTCAGCTACAACGATGACCTGCACTTGGCTGGGAGTTCTTTATATCCCTCTGTTACCTTGAGACCTGACTTAATGGTTCTGATTTATACAGGGAATGAAGGAATGAAAAAGAAAACACACTTGACCGTGAAAGACATCACAGTCTTTCTCCAGAGTGCAAAGCTTTTAAAGGAGTGCAGGAACAACACAAACTGGTCATTCTTGGCTGCTTTTGCACAAATTGGAGTGTTGGGAGAACGGATGAAGGAGTGAGAGGTGTGTCAGAGAAGGATGGAGTCAGTGGGCTTCCCCAAGTGGCAGCCTGGATGTCTGTGAAGTACAGATGTCACTCGGGAGTCAAACGTTGGAAAACACAGCCATCTTGCCAGCTGTCTCAGCTGGTACCACACCTCCTCTGAGAAAGAGGCTTCTCAGACCACAGACCAGTGTGACTTGTCTGTCTTATGTGGTCTGCCATCTTCTGCACTTGACCTTTGTAACGCAGATTACACCTGTAATTCTTTGTTTAGCACCTGCCTCTCCCATTTGACTGTGAATTTCATAAGCGCAGAGACTGGGTCTGCCTTGCTCACCATTTGTATCACTTGGAAACCTTTTGGTTGCCAGGAACAGAAATCCCAACCCAGGCTGGAATAGGCAGAAAGGGAGTTTCTTTCCACTCAAGTTTGGAATTGACTTTGACCCTGAATTGACCCTGAATCCTGGATTCAGGGATTTCGAGTAAGTCATCAAAGAGATTTGATCTCTCTACCACTCTTGGTTCCACTTCATTTTCTTCCTTATGTTGGCTTTGTTTTCAGGCTCCTCATGATACCAAGTGGCTGCCACAACTCTTGCCTAAGATGCTTTCAGGAACAAGTAAGTGTCTCTTCCTGATTACTACAGCAAAATGCTCGGAATTATCTCTGATTGGTTTCAGATGTGCCCATACCTTAACCAGTCACTGTACGGCAGTCACTGTACTCTGTGATTGGTCATTGTAGCACACACAGACCAGTGTCCACCCAAAAGCCGAATGCTCAGGAAATGACCCCTCCTCAATCCAGGAAAACATTCACGGTAATCCTGTCACCTTTTGGTGATGACTGGTTTAAAAGTGTGCACTGGCCCACTTCTGGCAAATAGGACATCAAATAGGACATGATGCAAAATGTGCCAGGAGAAGGCAATGGCAACCCACTCCAGTACTCTTGCCTGGAAAATCCCATGGACAGAGGAGCCTGGTGGGCTGCAGTCCACAGGGTCGCGAAGAGTCGGATACGACTGAGTGACTTCACTTTCACTTTTCACTTTCATGTATTGGAGAAGGAAATGGCAACCCACTCCAGTGTTCTTGCCTGGAGAATCCCGGGGACAGGGGAGCCTGGTGGGCTGCCGTCTATGGGGTCGCACAGAGTTGGACACGACTGAAGTGACCTAGCAGCAGCAGCAGCAGCAAAATGTGCTGGAGGCTTCTGGGAGTAATTTTTCTCCCTGATAAGTCAGATCTGTAGGGAGGACTGGCTCCCTTCTTGTGTTTGGATATTGGTTGAGAGGATGGGATGTTTGGAGCTGCTGCAGCCATTTTGCAACCATGAGGTGAGATAGTACTGATATAATGGGGATGGTAGAATGGAAAAATGTCTGCCCCTGGCCTCTCTGCTGTTTCACTTCTACAAAGTGACTGTTGGAGCCACTTTGCAAGTCCAGAGCATAAGGGTACCTGGGATTTACACTCCTTTTGGGCAGCCCTTACCAATGACTGGTACAGAAGTGTGAAAGCCCAACTCCTTTGCTTTGAACTGAGACAAATCCCAAGGTGTACTTTCTACTCCAGAGCTCCCTTCAGGATCCAGCTGAGGCCTGGGCTTGCTCGAGTCTTCTTCTCTGTTCTGCTCCACCTCCCCCTGCTCCCCAATGATGCCCCTGGGAGCACTTCTTTAATCAATCGCTTGCACACAAATCGTTAGCTCCTTCTGGGGGACCTGCCGTATCACCAGGGCTCGAACATCACAGCTGCTCTGTAAATATTTGTTGCCTGAGTGAATGAATACATGAATGGATGAACAAGCTGAGGAAATCACAGGCAGGTGGAATCCGAACAGGTTATTATACTAATTACGGGCTGTCTACTTTTTTTCCCTCTGCCTCTGTCAAACAGGTTGGCCCCTTGGGGAATTTCCCCAAAGCTTCTGAAGTAGACAGGGTGTCTTCTCACCAGGCTCCTGTGCTTTCTAATTGGGCAAGACATTAGAAGGTGAGGTCATCTCTCCAGGGAAGGAGGCGGGGCCATAGCACTCAGTAGTGGGGGCCCTGGGATGAGGACAAAACCAGCCTGAACATCTGCAGGGTCTGTTGTTACTGGAGCTGCGGCTGGAGGGGATGACCATTCTGGAATGAATCAACTAAACCTTTGACCTGAACTCCAGTTTAATTCACTCTTCCCCTTCCATTAGCTAGTGTAAGAGATGGGGAGGCAGAAGGGGAGGGAAACATATTTTATTTTTATGGCACTTTTACTTCAAATGTCCTGCTGGGTTAAGCCCACTTTCCTTTCATGCATTATGCATTAGAGGAATCCCTTTGTTTTTCTAAAGGCTTTAGTTGAGTTCATCTCCTAGAAAGATTTTTTAAAATAATCAGGAATTTCAAATCAAAAGTTCACCTCTTGCCACATCAATTGACGTGATTTAGATTGGATTATACCTTGAATGAGTCTCCCTTGGAAAAATTTTCAGACATCCTGGGGTCTTAAAAATCATCCAGCCCCATCCCCTTATTTTATACACAGTAAGACTAAGAACCCAGAGATAGAAAATGACATGCCCAAGTTCACAGAGCCCATGAGTATCCACAGTTGTTAAAAGACAGAGATGGCAGTATATTTCACCCTTTTCCTTTCAAGTCCAGTGTTCTTTTCTGAGAGGAAGCCTGGAGAGGTAACATGGTTGCCATGGCTGCAGAAAAAATTGCTCCAAAATCTAGTGGCGCAAAGCAACCACTTGTTATGCTCACAGAGTCTGTGTATTGAGAATATGATGGAGAACAATGAGGATGGATTCTTTTTGTTTCTGGGTGTCTAGGGAGTCTGCTGGAAGGGCCAACGGCTGGGTTCATTTGAAATCTTGTTCATTTGCACAAGTACAGGTTGATGCTGCTTGTCGTCAGAGACACTAGCTAGAGTCATTGACTGGAACATCTACATGTGGCCTCCTGTGTGGTCCGGGTTTCCTTACAAACATGGTGAACTGGGTTCCAGAGGGGAGAGTTGAGAGAGGGAGATGGAGAGGACGAGAAAGGGAGAGAGGGGTGGGAGAGAAATTGGGGCTTCCCTGGTGGCTCAGAGGTTAAAGCGTCTGCCTCCAGTGCAGGAAACCCAGGTTTGATCCCTGGGTCAGGAAGATCCCCTGGAAAGGAAATGGTAACCCACGCCAGTATTCTTGCCTGGAGAATCCCATGGACGGAGAAGCCCGGTAGGCTATAGTCCACGGGGTCGCAAAGAGTCGGACACGACTGAGCGACTGAACGGAACGGAACGGACGTGACGTTTATGGACCTGAAAGTCACATAGTGTCACTTCTACAACATTCTATTGGTCAAAGAAGTTGCAAAGTCCACTTGATTTTGGGAGGCAGGAACACAGACTCTACAACTCAGTGGTGGAGTGTTACGTTGTGAGAGGACATATCAAATGGGATGTATATCAGTACAGCCATCTGTGAACAATACACTCTATGCAAGAGGGTTGGAGCTCAGTTCAGTTCAGTTGCTCAGTCGTGTCTGACCCTTTGAGACCCCATGCACTGCAGCATGCCAGGCTTCACTCCTGGAGTGTGCTCAAACTCATGTCATCAAGTCAGTGATGCCATCCAACCATCTCATCCTCTGTCGTCCCCTTCTCCCACCTTCAATCTTTCCCAGCATCAGGGTCTTTTCCAATGAGTCAGTTCTTCCCATCAGGTGGCCAAAGTATTGGAGTTTCAGTTTCAGCCTCAGTCCTTCCAACGAATATTCAGGACTGATTTCCTTTAGGATGGACTGGTTGGATCTCCTTGCAGACCAAGGGACTCTCCCTCGGGTTGGGTCTAGTACACAGTAAACGTTGCCGAATTATTTATTTTGAATCTATCTTGTCTGCTCAATTATCATTTTCTAAAGGATGAAGTGGGCTTCCCTGATAGCTCAGTTGGTAAAGAATCTGCCTGCAATGGAGGAGATACCAGTTTGATTCCTGGGTTGGGAAGATTTGCTGGAGAAGGGATAGGCTACCCACGCAAGTACTCTGGCCTGGAGAATTCCATGGACTGTATAGTTCATGGGGTCCCAAAGAGTCAGACATGACTCAATCACTTTCACATCACATCAAAGGATAAGGCAGTTATCTGTCTTGTTCAGTGGTATATCCATGTTCAGCACAGTTGCAGCTGTTTGGAAAATAAGTGTCAAAAATAAAGTCTTTATTGGCTAAAAATATACTAATAGATTTCCCTTCTTCTCCTGTGCCCTTTCCTTTTCATCAAGAACTTAAACACTACCACCATCTTCCCTGGAGAGTTAGTCGATTGATTGATTCATTCATTCATTCACATTTGGAGGCACATGGAAAAGGTAGTTAGCTTAGTCTTAGATGGTCAGAGAAGTCCTGGAGGGAGTGATAGATCTAAGAGGAGACTTGGAAGGTGACCAAGAAGAAGGTTAAATGAAAAGGCAGAAGGAAGGGTGATCCAGGCAGAGGGTCCAGCCTATACAAAGTTGGAGGCAAGCAAGTCAGTGTGACAGGCACGTAGATTTTGAGAAAAGCGTGACAAAAAGTAAGGGAAGCTAGAGGAGTAAGCAGAGCCTGGGTTGTAATGGCCACCTCAAGGAATTTGACCTATTCCTAAGAGCAGTGAGAAGCCAGTAATTAAGCCACATAATCTGATATGTGTTTAGAAGGCTCTGACTGCAGAGTAGATGATAGATTGGAGTGGTACAAGGTAGGAGGCCGGTTGGGACATTTTTGGTAGAATGTTTATGTGGAACGATGGGCGTCAGAGCCACAGAAGGATGTGGTGGGGATGACGAGAAGTAGCTGGGTATTTCCAAGAACTGAAAGGATGTAAGGGTGGGAGACAGAGACGCTGAGGCAAGACTTGGTCTCCAGTTTAAGCAAGTGGGTGGATGGTGGAGCCAGGCTCGTAGGAAACCCTAGGGAAGGAGAAGTCTTGGGATAGCGCTGTGAGACGTTTAATTTTGGTCCTGTTGAGTCTGAGATGCCATGGGGATGTCCGAGTGGAGGTTCTAGAAGTTACTTAGATTCACAAAACCAAAACTCAACAGGGTGGTCTGGTCTGTGCACCTGGAGAAGAGACGAGAAGAGAGACGGAATCCGAAGCCACAGGCGCGCATGCGCTCATCGAGGGGGACGAGCGCCGTGGAGCCAGAGCCATGGCGGAGGCAGGCAGGCCGCAGGAGGGAGCGGGCAACAGCACCCAGCCACCTGGGACAGCAAGGAAGGAAAGAAGGGACACTGTCCACAGGACTGAGCAAAAGAAGCCATTGACAGCTGTCACAAGGACAAGCTCCCCTGGGAGATATAGAAAGAAGCCAGATGGCAGAGAGTTGACGGGTAAGGAGGAGAGAGAGTGATGAATAGGTGAGTGAATGAGTGGATGGACAGATGAATGAATGAATGATGGACGGATGAATGAATGAATGATGGACGGATGAATGAATGAATGATAGACGGATGAATGAATGAATGATGGACGGATGAATGAATGAATGAATGATGGACGGATGAATGAATGAGTGATGGACGGATGAAGGAATGAGTGATGGACGGATGAATGAATGATGGACGGATGAATGAATGAGTGATGGACGGATGAATGAATGAATGATGGACGGATGAATGAATGAATGATGGACGGATGAATGAATGAATGAATGATGGATGGATGAATGAATGAATGATGGACGGATGAATGAATGAATGATGGACGGATGAATGAATGAGTGATGGAATAGCATCCCAGGGAGGTTTTTACGTGCCTCCTCGCAGGTCTGGCAATTCTGGAGACACCAGGATGTGTCTCCAAGAAGATGAGTTTACTTGCCAAGTAAACTCTCCAGAGACCTATTAGGAAGAATCTTTTCTGCCTAACTCTCTCCCAGAAAAGTACCAATGTGTGGTCTGTCCTCAGCATTCCTCCCTAGCAACCAGCATTTGTATTTATATTCTTGGGAAAAGATGCTGTCATCTTGTAGCTATCAACACAGCTCTCTGGTCACATCTGTTGTTTTTGTCTGCACAACAGCCATTCATTATCATTTAGTTAATGGCGTCTTGATTTGGGTGGGACTGATCCCTAATTCCTGGTTCCAGGGGTGGCACATGTTCCAAGCCTGGCCAGTAAGACTCAGGCCTGAGATTTTGGGGAAACTATTGGGAAAGAGAAGCATTCTTTAAGTGGGGATAGTTCCACATGGAGGCAGCCTTCCAGCACAGAGGAAAAATAGATCCAGAGACAGAGAAAACAGCCTTGATGACAATTCTTGAACTCCTGGATCCAGCCATGCCTGAAGCCACTTAATCCCTGGGTTTTTCAGTTATATAAGCCAATAAATTCCCCAGTTTTGCCTGTCAGAAAGAGCTGTGTGAGTTCCAGTGATGAATGAGTGGTCCCAACAGGAGTAAACTGCCAAGACGTGGGGGCCTAGGGGTGGGGTTGGTGGAGAAACTTCACTCACCAAGCTGCCTCTGCCTTAGGGAGTCCCCCTCCTTTTTGCAGTCATCCCATTCATTGTTTCCACTGGTATTACCTTTTTGTAAACCTATCCTTGCTAAAATACCTGAGATGCATGATTCTGTGCTGGAGACCACTTCTCACCCCTAGAGGAAATGGACATGCTTATGATTTTTAAGAGGAAACGCTCCCAGAACCCAAGTTGGGAGTTGGCACATTGCAGAGTCTCCTTCAGTGTGCAGTATCTGTGCCTCCTGTGACTTGCCAACAGCCAGTGCCAGATTCCAGATCCCCAGCCTCTGGCCCCACATCCCCGTGTGTACAGCAACCCCTTCAACAGAGCAAAGTCTTGTTCATTTGTTCAGAACCTGAATTAATCATGCCAGGGAGACTCCCAGACACTGGACTACATTTTGCTGTGTTAGCAATAAACATCCCTTCATTCTGTCGACACAATCAGAGGGGAAAGCAGAGATCCAAAAGCCGACGAGGTGATGAGGGGATCCGTGGGTCACCCATGGCCAAGGAAAGGAGGGACACATTCTCTCCGCCTCCCTCCCCACTGCAATCTGATGGCCTGTCACTGGCAGGGACCCAGAGCAGGATGTCTCCTGGGTATGATGGGGCTCACGGGTTTCCGTGCTGGGCTTGCCAGAATTGTCCCGCGTCATCTCCTGTCCCTCTTCGTTTCGGCCTCCTCCTCCGGCCTCCTTTCCTCCCCACACCCCACTCTCCGCGCCCTCCCCCCCCCCCAACTTCCCTCCCTCCCTTCCTTTATTTACCCTTTCCACCTATCCGTCTTTCCCTCGTTTCTCTATCCTTGCTAGTTTCTGCTTCCCTTTTCTCTGCTCCTCCTCTCCCTGCCCCTCCCTCCCGCCTCCCCCCACCCCACCCCCAACTGCAGGACTTTTAGCCCGTGGTTCTCGAGAAATGAGAACGAAGGGAATAATACTGAAAAGCAGCCAGGCTCAGCCAATAAATCCTCTAATGCTTGTAATAGTTTCATTTTCTTCATGTTCATCCTAGTTTAAGAGTTTAATCAACATCTTTGAAATGCTTGTGATTTACTCCACGGAGCCTTAATAAGAGGCACAGAAAGTCTCTGCCTCCCTCTCCCCCCCACCTTCCTTTCTTCTTTCCCCACTTCCTTCCTTCTATTTATTCAATAAATGTTCTTTGAGGGTCTACTGTGGCCCAGGCCCTGGGCTAAGTGCTAGACATAGTGAATATAGACATGGACATAATCTCTGCTCTGATGAGCTTGTAGTCTATGGGAGAGAGAGACTTTCACCATAATTCACACATTTATTCACAAATTTATTCTCATAACGTCAGTGCAAGCTCTGCATTTACATGAGGATCTAAATAGAGGAACTGACCCCAACTATGTGGGTGTGGAGGCTCCCTTGAGGAGTTGACTTGAAGGATGGGTTTTCTAAATCAGAGGGAAGAGAAATGAGCACTCTAAGCAGAGGGAACACAACATGCAAAGGTCCTGGGGTGAGAGGAAGCAAGGCACTTTCACAAACCACCGTGGCTGGGACAGAGAGCAGAAAAAACAAGGCAGGGGTTTGCAGGGGTAGGCAAGGGTCAGATGTTCAGTGCTCATACCTGAGGTAAGAGTTTGGGTCTTTACTCCAACAACAAGGTGCCACTGAGGAGTTTCACTGGGTGGGGGAAGGCAGGTGTGTGTGTGTGTGTGATCAGTCTGACTGTTGATGCCATCAAAGGCGGGATGGAGGCCCTTTGGGAAATGATTTCTAGCCTTGGGTTAACTGGGTAGGCTGGGAAGACGCAGATTGGGTTGGATACAGCATTGGTCAGAGGCTGGATGGGGTCAGGTAATTATTCTGGCTTCTGAAAAGCATATAATCCTCCCTGCAGACCTCCTGTGTGTCTCAGAGGATCCTACGAGTAAGAAAGGTGGAAGGATCATCACTGACTATGGATAAAAAAACCTTCAGGCCCAGACCCATATAGATCTGGCTTTGCATTTATCACCTATGAGATCCCAGGCAGGTTTGTAGCTTCTCTGAGTTTGTCCCTTATTTGTAACATGAGGACAACAATAGTAATAAATGTCTTATTTTTGTCTGCCTGTCATCCCCTTTCCGATTTGGAAAGTACCATTGCATGTGGCTCTGGTAGGACTGACGATCACTCGGCCCCACCTACCTGCCAGGCACATAATCCAGGCTCAGCCAATTATTGTGCTCCATCTCCCGACCCGGCCTAAGGGACACAAGCAGGAGAGTACCTCTATGGGGTCTGATACAGGGCTGTTGGAGAAAAGGGACTTTCTTGGTTTTAGATTGTGAGCTTTAAGACTATGGACTTGGCCTACTGGTGTCCAATTTTCTTGGAAAAAGAAATCAGGGAGATGAGAGGGAGAAGTGAGAGAAGGGAGAAAGAATGAGAGAGAGAGGAAAAAAAACTTTGAGATCCTGGATGCAACAGTTCTGAAGCCAACAGACCCCTTGCACTTCTCAGTTAAAGAGCCTATCAGTACCACCGTTTAGGTTTAAACCAGTTTGAGTTGGGTCTGTCCCTCGCATTGGATGTGTTCTGACCAATGAACCATGTCATTGGGTTATTGTGTGGGATTATTTAGGTAAAGGACCAAAAGCAAATATGAAGTTATCAGCATGCAGAGTATCAGCATGCAGATCACCAGTGAGGCGAATTGTTTAGGTCACAATTCACAGCTATAGAATACATAATGAGAGTGTGTGCTGCCTCTCATCTCTGGTGTGTAGTCTCCTATTACCCCACACCAACTTTGTGATCTGGTGTAAGCTCCCTTCCCCCCACCGCCCATCTCCCTCCAAAACTGGTGACTCTCCTGTCCCTGGGGTTCTCTTGAAGTAACAGTGGCAGAAGCAGAGCACAGTGGCCTGAAGGATGTAACTGTTTGGATCTTATTTAAGAAGATTAGCTCCCGCCTACTCCATAGCAGCTGGTTTCCCATTACCTTTTTTACAGTGTATTAGTTATCTATCGATGTATAACAAATGAGCCCCAAACTTAGTATCTTAAACAATCAGAGATTTTTACCATATGGCTTCTGTGGGTCAGGGATTCAGCTAGCTCAGAGATAAGACATCGGACAGGGCTAGTTTTGTGTGAAGGCTTAACTGGGGCTGAAGGATCCACACCCAAGATGTCCCACTCATATGGCTGTTAGAAGAAGATTTTAGCCCTGGTCGGATAAACCTCTCCACAGAGCTGCTTGAATGTCCTCAGGCTATATCCTCTGGCTTCCCCCAGAATGAGTGATCCAAGACAGAGGCAGGTGGAAACTGCAGTATCTTTATGACCTAGTCTTGGAAGTTACGGGAATCATTTCTGCAATATTCTACTGACTGTGCAGTTGAGCCCTATTCAGTGTGGGAGTGGGCTACACCAGGGTGTGAATAACAGGAGTCAGTGGTCATCGGGAGCCCCTTCACAAGTGGTCATCCGCACTTGTGAAGGAAGCAGTAGTAGTCTTAACTTTCATTCAAGCTTCTTCTTAGTCTGAAGGGAATTCTCTTCACTAAGGTAGCCTTCAGATGCCCAGGATAACATGGCATCTTAGACGCACCAAAAAACACCCCTTCCAACAACTTGTGCTTGAAAGAGCTTTTTTTTTTTTTCCCCAGAGCTCACAAAGAGTTCCTTAAATAAACTAGTGAAATGACTAAACTAATTTGCTGGTCTGTAATTTCCTGGCATGTCTGGAGATTTCCTAATAAACAGTAGCTTCAGGCTGGCAACCTGCCATCATTACAGCCCTCTCCTGCGTGACAAACAAGGGATGTGTAAAGCATCTGAGAGGGTTGGGATGTTTGGTACATCACAGGGGGACGTGCTGGACCCAGAGCCTGGATGTTTGGTTTTGAGAGCCAGCCCTGCCTCTTACCTCCTATCATATTCTGAGTGAAACACTTGCCTCTCTGTGCCTCAGTTTCTCACTCTTGAGAAAGTGGTGATAACCCCGATCCTGCCTGACTTAGCTTTTGGATAAGTTGATATAGTGTTTCCAATAGGGGAGTCCCTGGGACTTCTAACCCTAAAAGGGTTCTTGTGCTGGAGTGAGCATGGGCAACCTTGGTAAACACATTCCAGCCACTTCCCACCTTCCTTGACTGCTGGCAGGCCAGCTTTGTGGCTGTGTGCAGGGGCAGTCACAGGGCCCTGCACTTGGGTTTTGTGTCCTGCTGTTGCTATCTTGAAATTCTCAATGATTTTATCTTTGAAGTCGTGCTTTATAAGTGATGATTGATAGGACAATAGAGTTTGTGCTGGACACTGTGCGTCTCAACTCCCAGGAGACCGCTTCTCACTGTCTCCTTAAGGTGGGCTCTTGACTGCCTACTTCTCTTTCCTGGTGTCCGCTGGCTCCCCCTGCCCTGCCCAGAAACATGTCACCAGGGCACTCAGATCATGGAGTTCAAAACGGAGACTGGTTCACTCCTGGGGCTGGAGTGGTCCGTCACCCTCTGCTAACTACATGGGCCTAGGTGCTTGTGAAGGGGGAATCCGGGGTCCAGGGCCCACAGGGTCTAATACCCAGTGCATGGGAGTGCTAGTCTAGGGCAAGGTGGTATCTCAGGACAAGGTGGCAGCTATCTCGATGCTGGGCCGGCAGTGCCATGGCACACTGGGCAGACAGTTTGGTGGGGGCCTCTCACCTTCCTCTGACCCAGGTACCAAGGGGGTTGTAATCCCTTGAGGATCATCCATCTACTGTGAGTTGGGGCACCAATGGGAAGAGGAGGTAATGCCACCAGCCAGGGCTGCTCATTCTCCATTTGCTTTGGGTCTAACCTACAAAGCTTGTCAGATCCCTTAACATGAAAGACACTCAGCTGTAGTGGGTCAAAGGGCAGACTTGCGAGCGTCTTTGTCTAGGTTTGTGTTGTTTCCTTAGCCCTTTACCTGACCTTTCTGTGCCCCTGTTTATTCACCCCTAAAATAGCAAACATGTAATTTTTACTTCACAGGTTGTCGTGTGGATTCAATGAGGTAGTACATGTGGAGCAGCTAGACTGGCGCTCCCTGTGCATTGTGTTAGGCAATGTAATTTAATACTTGTTCCCCCTAAAGGACTGGTGGACTCTTGGTGCCGGGATGTCATCTGTACCATCCACTCCTGCAGTCCTGTACCCAGCGCCATGCCCGGAACAGACTCAATGGATGGATGCTTGTTGCAGGAAGGAATCTCCAAGCAGGGCTCTCCACGGAACCCCTACCCTATCTTCTTTTACCTAGAGGCTAGTACACAACCAGCGTTCCCCAGAGCACACATTTAGGAATCTCGAAGCTTACCTCTGTGAAGTGATGCACCTAAGCCAGGAGGCAGCACACAGCCCTCTGCAGGGCCTGCTCTCCTCCTTTTGAGACTCAGCATCTCATCCCTATCCTTAGGGTTGCCTGACCCTGGGGATGGAGCACATGGACACCCCAGTGACTTGCCCACCTCCTGTCTGGACCCACCTCTCCCCACTGCCTCATCACTCTTCCCCAACCCCTCCCGGGGCCTCCCACATCCTTAATTGGGCCAATCTGTCTCCTGACACCATGCTCTGCTTCGTTTTCTCCGCAAAGCCCTCTCTTGTCAGTTGACGGATTCTCATCTGTCACGAGCACATTTTTCAATGTGTGCTCTTCCAAGGGATTCCCAGGCAGGTTTCAGCTTTTAAAAAGCTACTTAGTTTTATAATTTCCTAATGATTTTCCTTGCCTGCCATGATTCCTCTCCATCCCCACTCCCCGGTTTCCTTCCCAGAGCGCTGAATCCTTACAGGTGACCCTCTAGTCAGATGAGGGGACCATCACTCTCCTATTTTTGGCTCCTCCTAAAATTAGTCCTGAGAGAAGGGCACCGGGGCAGTAGTTGATCTGGGAATTGATCCAGGAAGCAGGCGTGGAGGAGAGGCAGTCAGAGAAGGAAGGGAGAAGGGCCCAAAACGGCACCTTATCTTCAGGGTACAAACTGGGTGACCTGCAGGGAACTGCAGGAATAGAATGGACCTTTGTGATGTCCCTTTGTGTTGTTGGAAGGTGGGGAGGCTGGGCATTTAGCCACTGGCTGCCACCTCCATTGTTGGAGGGATGTCCCTGGGAAAACAAACTTACCCGCCCTTCTATGATGTAGAAAGGTCCAGTTTAAAATCCTAGCCTCGTGGCCTCCCTCTGTCCTGGCCAGATTTGACTCACCCTGAGGGGCTGCAGTGAGGCGGGAGCTGGGTGGGCTCTCAGGATCCTTCCCCTGCCCCTGCCCCTCCCCGCCCCTCCTTTGGGCCACAGAAGACAGCACGAAGGGCGTTCCCTGGGGTTTACAGTCTCTAAGTTACTCTCCTAGAGTATTCTTTCCTTGACTCAAAGGAGACTCATCCGTCTCCCCAGTTATTCACACTCCTGCTCAGATCCCCAGTGTCTGTACTTAAAGGTGGGAGGGAAGGAAGGAAGGACTGGTGATCAGGCCACTTTGGATGTCTCTTCATTTGCCTGCAGGCACTCAGGGCCTCTTTCCCTTAAGCAAAGGTTCTTACCTTGGGTAGGAGAAGTATTCGGAGAAGGAAATGGCAACCCACTCCAGTGTTCTTGCCTGGAGAATCCCAGGGACGGGGGAGCCTGGTGGGCTTCCGTCTATGGGGTCACACAGAGTCAGACACGACTGAAGTGACTTAGCAGCAGCAGCAGTAGCAGCGGGAGAAGTATTGTTTGTATTTGCCAATCTATAAGTGAAAATTGGCATTTCTTTCTATTCAGAATGTAGACATCCATCCCCACAATAACATTAGTCGTGCCTGTGACTTTGTCATCCATCACAATCAGAGATATTTTCTATCACTCCACAGTTGTCACAGATATCTGAAAATGACATTTATGCTCATTCCATTAAAAATTAGTCGCAATTAGACCCACTGCTAGCTCTTGCTCTTTAATGTGTTGATAAAGTAGTGCCAGTGTTACTACATCTTAAATTTGTTTAATATTTTGAGAACCATGTAACTGGTTTTCTCTGTAATTCTGTGTATTTTATTTTGTGCCTTTGAAGCCATTATTCTGAGAATAGATTCATCACTTTCAGTTCAGTTCAGTTCAGCCACTCAGTTGTGTATGACTCTCTGTGACCCCATGGACTGCAGCACCCCAGGCTTCCCTGTCCATCACCAGCTCCTGGAGTATGCGCAAACTCATGTCCATTGAGTCGTTGATACCATCCAAGCATCTCATCCTCCGCTGTCCCCTTCTCCTCCTGCCTTCAATCTTTCCCAGCATCAGGGTCTTTTCAAGTGAGTCAATTCTTCGCATCAGGTGGCCAAAGTATTGGAGCTTCAGCTTCAGCATCAATCCTTCCAATGAATTTTCAGGACTAATTTTCTTTAGGATGGACTGGTTGGATCTCCTTGCAGTCCAAGAGACTCTCAAGAGTCTTCTCCAACACCACAGTTCAAAAGCATCCATTCTTCAGCGCTCAGCCTTCTTTATGGTCCAACTCTCACATCCATACATGACTACTGAAAAAACCATAGCTTTGACTAGACAGACCTTTGTTGGCAAAGTAATGTCTCTGCTTTTTAATATACTGTCTAGGTTGGTCATAACTTTTCTTCCAAGGAGCAAGCGTCTTTTAATTTCATGGCTGCGGTCACCATCTGCAGTGATTTTGGAGCCCAAGAAAATAGTCTCTCACTGTTTCCATTGTTTCCCCATATATTTGCCATGAAGTGATGGGACTGGATGCCATGATAGTTTTCTGAATGTTGAGTTTTAAGCCAACTTTTTCACTGTCCTCTTTCACTTTCATCAAGAGACTCTTTAGTTCTTCTTCACTTTCTGCTATAAGGGTGGTGTCATCTGCATATCTGAGGTTATTGATATTTCTCCTGGCCATCTTGACTCCAACTTGGCATTTCGCATGATGTACTCTGCATATAAGTCAAATAAGCAGGTGACAATATACAGCCTCGATGTACTCCCTTCCCAATTTGGAACCAGTCTATTGTTCCACGTCTGGTTCTAATTGTTGCTTCTTGACCTGCATACAGATTTCTCAGAAGGTAGGTCAGGTGGTCTGGTGTTCCCATCTCTTTAAGAATTTTCCACAGTTTGTTTTGATCCACACAGTCAAAGGCTTTGGTGTAGTCAATAAAGCTGAAGTAGATGTTTTCCTGGAACTCTCTTGCTTTTTTGATGATCCAGGGGATGTTGGAAATTTGATCTCTGGTTCCTCTGACTTTTCTAAATCCAGCTTGAACATCTGGAAGTTCACGGTTCATGTACTGCTGAAAACTGGCTTGGAGAATTTTGAGAATTACTTTGCTAGCGTGTGAGATGAGTGCAATTGTGTAGTAGTTTGAACATTCTTTGGCATTGCCTTTCTTTGGGATTGGAATGAAAACTGACCTTTTCCAGTCCTGTGGCCACTACTGAGTTTTCCAAATTTGCTGGCACATTGAAATAGCTCAACTGGGATTCCATCACCTCCACTAGATTTGTTCATAGTTATGCTTCCTAAGGCTCACTTGACTTCACATTCCAGGATGTCTGGCTCTAGGTCAGTGATAGCACCATCGTGATTATCTGGGTCATGAAGATTTTTTTTGTATAGTTCTTCTGTGTATACTTGCCACCTCTTCTTAATATCATCTGCTTCTGATAGGTCAATACCATTTCTGTCCTTTATTGAGCCCATCTTTGCATGAAGTTTTCCCTTGGTATCTCTAATTTTCTTGAAGAGATTTCTAGTCTTTCCCATTCTGTTGTTTTCCTCTGTGTCTTTGCACTGATCACTGAAGTTCATCACTTTACTGGATGCCAACACAAGAAAGGTCAGAGCCTTGTTCTGGATCATGTGGGTTCTGTTTGTCTTAGGTCTAGTTTGGGGGCTTGGACTGGCATCTCCCTCCAGAACATTTTCTACACTGTCTTTCTTTTGAATTAGGATCCTGTTGTCCTCATTCAGGTCAATAATAACTTACAAGTTTTAAATGTTTCCTCTGTACAAACACAGTGCAAAGCACTCTACATGCATTCGCTCATTTAATTTTTTATGGAGGCACAGAGAGGGTAAGTGACATGTCATGGCCAAACAGCTAGTAATTGGGGGAGCCAGGATTTGAACAAAGTAAAAGACGCTTACTTCTTTTAAGGAAAGTTACGACCAACCTAGCAGCATATTAAAAAGCAGAGACATTACTTTGCCAACAAAGGTCCGTCTAGTCAAGGCTATGGTTTTTCCCATGGTCATGTATGGAGGTGAGAGTTGGACTGTGAAGAAAGCTGATTGCCGAAGAATTGATGCTTTTGAACTATGGTGCTGGAGAAGACTCTTGAGAGTCCCTTGGACTGCAAGGAGATCCAACCAGTCCATTCTAAAGGAGATCAGTCCTGGGTGTTCATTGGAAGGACTGATGCTAAAGCTGAAACTCCAATACTTTGGCCACCTCATGCGACGAGCTGACTCACTGGAAAAGACTCTGATGCTGGGAGGGATTGGGGGCGGGAGGAGAAGGGGACGACAGAGAGTGAGATGGCTGGATGGCATCACCGACTCGATGGACATGAGTTTGAGTGAACTCCGGGAGTTGGTGATGGACAGGGAGGCCTGGCGTGCTGTGATTCATGGCATTGCAAAGAGTCAGACACGACTGAGTGACTGAACTGAACTAAACTGAACTGAGTCTGACTGCAAAGCACAGGCTTAAACTTATTGGTTGCAAACTAGGTAAGAGATGGCTAGTTTTCCAATAAGTCCATGCTCCTGGCTTTTAGTGGCGTGGGGCCAGCTAGTGTCCTCTTAATCGCTGCAGTGTACAGCTCAAAATAATATCCTTTCCAGCTTCCCAACTGAGAAATGAACATTGAACCACAGCGCCCCCTGGCTTACATAGCAATTCAGATCCCTCACCCTAGGGTCAAGTTGACCCACAAACATTTAAGACAAAACTTTATTAGGCAGCAACTGCATGGCAAGCCCTGTGTCAGGCCCTGGGGATACAAGTAGACTAGCACCCTCCAGGGATTCCTATCAAGTGAAGTGAGACCCACCCAGAAGCTGTGTTGGTTTAAAGAGAGCTAAGCTCTGATGGAGGGTGTGGACACCGAGACCAGAGGACACTGTGAGGCAAGATATTTTCACAAGATCAGGAAACGACTTACCTCACCTCCCTTCAGGCTCCCCTACCCTGATGCCATCTTGAGCTCCCTTGCCTGGCCTAAGTGCCAAGATTTCCTTTGGTCCTTCCTCCCATTGAAATGTGTGTATCTTCCTCCCTCTTCCCAGTGTATGCTCCCAGATGGCTGCCTAGCTAATCTCAGAGCCTCATTCAAAGTCAAGGGTTAATGACACCTCAATTTTAACAAGAGTTTTCAGTGCTGTAAACCAGGGATCACAAGCACGAACAGCAGAGGGTCAGGCAGATAATATCAGTGTACTAAGCAGGCCTGTATTTGCACATTAAATATTCAGGGATATTCTTTATTCCCACAAAGAGATACTCTCACCTTTTTTTTTTCTAAACCACATTGTTTTCTCGAGCTGCCTTTCCCTTTTCACTTTTAATAAAGATCAAATACAGATAAATATTTCTCTATCAGGAGAAAAATGACAGTGCAACATGGTGATAAATGCTAACAGTCACGTGGAAAACTAAGGGGACTGGTGATTTAGGCAGTCTCAGAAACAAACTCTGAAAGTAAGATCTGATGCAGTTAATTTATTTGGAAGGTGATCCTTGGGAAACATTGGGAGAGAATTGGAAACCAGGACATGGAAAGGAACGCAGCCTCTCAATAAAGGTACATGATGGAGTGAATTACCACTGTGGGTAGTTGGGATTCACACTCTGGGAGCAAGTGTAAAAGGTGCCTTTCAGCTATTCCATCTGAGGACTAGGGACCTGGGGTCTTTCTACCTCAGCTTCTATCATTGGTTGGTTAGGAGCTGTTGAGGGTAGTAGAATTTTAATTCTCTCACCTTTCTGGCTGAGCAGGCTCCAGGGGTGGCAGAGAAAGTCCTCAGGCAAAGGAACATGGGCTCTGGGGATTGGAAGTCAGGCCTTTGGACTCCAAACTGGCAAGACCCGAGGATGCAACGAACACTGACTATGGTGAACTAAAGCTGAATTCTGCCAAGCAAGAATATGGGCCTAGGGTTGCCAAACCTTCTGATTTCTCAAGAAAAACTGGGCATTTAGATTTTCATGTGAAATTTCTCAATCTGTAAATATTGACAACAAACCTAAAATTTTAAAAATATACTGTAGAAGCTAACCAAAGCATGCCTGTGGGCTGGATCTGGTTTATAAGCAGCCAAATTATGAAATGTGATCCATCCTAATGGCTGATCTTGGCTCCAGACCATTTTTGCTCAAGGCAAGTTCCAAAGATGAGTTCTGACAAGGGAAGGTATTTGGGAGTAGATTGAATTGGTATAATAAAGAGACCTCCCAATACAGTATTGGTAACCAGATAGAAGTGTGTTTCTATTTTATAGAAGTGTGTTTCTACTTTATGTAAAGTCTGGAGGTAGATGGATGGTCCGGGATAGCTTTGCTGCCTGAGGTTGTCCAGGGATCCAGGTTCCTTCTATTTTGTTGCTCAGAATATTGTCTCATACATGTGGTCAAAACTGGCTCACTAGTTCCTTGTCCACCTTCCAGTTAGTAGGAAAGGGGAAATAGAAGTTCAATCATTTCCAGTAACTGATAATTACTCAGTTCAGTTCCTTGGATATCCTACTGGTGAAAGCATAGTCATGTGGTCACTTAGTCACATGGTCTATGTTTAGCTGCAAGGGATGCTGGGGAATGTATTCTCTCTTCTGTTGACTATGCTGCTGCTGCTGCTGAGTCACTTCAGTCGTGTCCGACTGTGCGACCCCATAGACAGCAGCCCACCAGGCTCCACCATCCCTGGGATTCTCCAGGCAAGAACACTGGAGTGGGTTGCCAATTCCTTCTCCAATGCATGAAAGTGAAAAGTGAAAGTGAAGTCACTCAGTTGTGTCCTACTCTTCACGACCCCATGGACTGCAGCCTACCAGGCTCCTCCGTCCATGGGATTTTCCAGGCAAGAGTACTGGAGTGGGGTGCCATTGCCTTCTCTGTTGTTGACTGTATGTTCAGCTTAAACTTGGGTGTGTGTGCATGTGAAAATTATGTTATTATAGAATTAGGGAAGGCTTGATATTAGGGGACAGTGAGAAGGCTTTGCCACAGTGAAGGAAGGGTCTGGAAAAAAAGGATGGGATTCAAACCTGAGGCAGGACTGATTGAGAAAGATTTTTCTCTCATGAGAATGAAGAAAGTCTGGCTTTCTTCTCTTTGTTTTGCAGTGTTCTGTCATGAAACCCTGATAAGAGAAAGTTTTAAAAAACCTTAACAGAAGATTAGCCCAAACCCAAACCTAGAAAGATTCAGTTATAATGGGAAAGAAGTAAACACAATAAGCACCCACTAGACACAAGTTATTTTCATATATATGGTCTCATATAATCTTCGCAATCATCCTATGAAGTAGGTATTATCATTCCCCCATTTTTCAGAAGAAAACCTGAGGACCAGAAAAACAGGTTGACATTCAAGCTCTGTAACTAAGGTCAGGGCATGGGCACTGACCAATCAGAGCTTCCATACAGTCTTGTCTCATCAGAGAAGTGAAGGGCCTAGGCCAGGATTTGAAATGAAGTCCATGTGACTGCAAAGTACACATTCTTTTCACTGCAATCTGATTTCCTTACGCCAGCTGCTTCCCCAGAGACAGCGACACCAAATCTACTGGGTTGTTGAGAGGGTAAACAAACCGTGATGAATGAATCTCCTCTCCTAATATGAATGCCTTATTGTTGTTATTCTTCATGCCCTGACAGAGTATTTACAGCCTCTGCTGTCGCTCTGCTTCTATCTGGTGGATTAAGGAAAGTCGGAACTCTCAGACCTAGCGGAAAGTTACAGCTGGGATTTGAGTCAAATGAAGAGCTGAAGACGCAGCAAATGGTCCTTGGTCTCACTATTAACCTGGTCAAGGCCGTGAACTCTCCTGTCATTAACTGGCTTGTTCTGTAATACACTGTTGCCCTAGAAATACCCACATGGGTGTACCCCACAGTTAAGCCCACTCTGTGAAAACTGAGACTTGTTGAAAAGATAAATGGTAGACAATTATTTAACCACAGCAGACTTTGTTTTGCAGAATGGCTTTTCTGTATAGCTCATTTCAAAATAACCCTGGAAATTTGATTCTGGCAGAAAGAGGGGATAGATACATAGATATTGGTTCCCTCCTGGTCCATTTGGGAATGTTCTGGAATAGATTAGATATTAAGAACCTGTCATGATGGGTCAGAGAGAACATGTGAAATCTGAATTGGGTTGGGGGTGGTTTGTGGTGGACACATTTGGGCCCCAGGGGGCCCTGCCAAGCCCCGTCTCTCTTATGAGAATCTAGGCCCACACAAACCCACTGGGAGAAAGAGGTGGGTTGAGGCAGCCATATCTACGCCAGGCGACCCCCCACCTCACCTCACCCCTTGCCACTAAATGGATCAAAGGTAAACTCCTGACCCAGGTGTCCGTGAGCCAGTCAGCCTCTGCCTTTCAGACATATGAACTAAATGACCAACTCCAGCCAGGCAGCGCTCTCCATTTGAACTGAGAAATGGTAAAAGGACTCTAACATCACCTTCACTCTCTTAAAAAGGCAGACAGAGAGCATACCAATCTGTAAAGGGGAATTGGGAAACGAGCTGACCCTCACACAGTGGCAGGGCCTGGCTACCTCAGTTTCCTACTGTTGGGTGTCCGTGGGATTGATTGCCTGTTGCATCTTTAGAATAAGCATGGTTAAAGTTTCCACTCAGTGGGGATTCAAAACTGATCCCAGCTTATCCAATGTGAAAAGGAGTGAGATCTTATACCACTCATGGGCCCCTCTGTCCTAGGAGGCGTTGTCCTGGTCATTGGAGGAGGGAAGGGTGTTATCCATGAGATATATCACTGCAAACTGGGCGGCTGATGGGGTTTGGTGGGCCATGTCAGATAAGAGAGATGTCTTATGTTAAATCAGGAAACTCTCAGCTCCTTGGTGCAATGCTGGAGGAGAGGTGATCTTTATTCTCCGCCCGCCCCCCACCACTATGCTGCCTTCTGTCTTTGCATTGTTTCTCCACAAAGTAATTGACTCACTTCTTGCTGAATGAAATTGCAGGTAGAGATGAGGAATGAAGTCCTCAGGATGCAGCAAAGAAATCTGGTAAGTATGGAAGGCTTGGGTGAACCCACTGTTAATGCTCACATGTTACCCCCCACTGCTAACTTGGGTGGATTTCTATTCCTTGCAACCAAATGCAGCATGCAACATACCCACACAGTAATCTGCTCCTTGCTTGTCCCTCTTTTCCCTCTTAAATTTCTACAGGAAGTGGAAAACCTATCTGGCTACCCAGGAGTAACATCATTATCCAGATTTACCACATTGCCCAATCAAAATTCATCATGCTTTGAAGTTTAGTAATTGTCCCTTGCAAATTCAAAGGTCTTTATGGAAACAACCAACTTGCATTCCAATATTATGAGAGTTTCTTGTAAAGGGAGCTGGCTAGCCCCTTGACCTCTTTACCTAATCCCTTCCATCCCTTCCTCCTTTTTAACCTCATCTGGTTGAACTGTGCCAGTTCTTTCTTCTTCAGTTAATAGTATCCATTGTGCAAGCTTTATTGGTATTTTCTATACGCCAGTCACTGTGCTAAATGATATACAGATACCATGCTGTTTAATTGTCACAACCCCAGTAGGGTAGCTACTAACGATTGTCCCCATTTTATGGATGGGGACATTGAGAGGCTAAGTTACCCATCTGACTCCACTCGCATTCTGCTTTCCTATTGCTCCAGCTTCCCTGGAATGATAGTAAAATTTCCTCCTGTCATTTTCAGTGGCTGCAGGGGAGAAGGCCCAGGTGTCCTGCCTGGCAGCAAGGCCCCCGGAACTTGGCTTTTCTCTTTTCTCTTTCCCTGCCAGCACAGCTGCCAACCTGGAACATAGCCCTTTCCAAGAAAGCCCAGGAGAGAAGCCAAATGTTGACTCACCTGCCAGACATGGGGATGCTGCAGCCAAGATGCCTCAGGGCCCGTGCAGGAGGACTGGCAGGCAGGCCTGTTGTGAGGCTTGGAGACACGGCTCTGTGGGGCGGCTTCAAAGGGCCAGGCCTTCTTCCTTGAGTGCTCCGGGTTCCAGAGGCTAAAGAGCTCCAGATGGGCTTTTCTTCTGCCCCTCCCATTCCATCCTTCAGCCCTGGAAGGAGACTGTCTGAAGGAGACCGTCTCTACTATGTTTCCACTTGGGAGGCAGGCAGAATTCTAAGGAAGCCTCCAAGATTTTCTGCCCCTGCCCCCATCCCAGTGTGTACTCATCTGAAGACTCTCCCAGACTGAGAATACCAGGGATTTTACTCTCGTGATTAGATTAGCTTACGAGATACCTTTGACCTTAAGAAAGGGAGATCATCTACCTGGACCTGATCTCATCACAAGAGCCCTTTAAAGGCAGAGTTTTCTCTGGCTGGTGGCAGGCAAATGAGAGGTGCAAAGCAGGTGGATTTGACTCAGCCTTTGTGACTTGAAGGAAGCTCCATGGCAAGAAAAGTGAGCAGCTTCTAGAAGCTAAGAGTGGCTCTCAGCTGGCAGCCAGCAAGGAAACAGGGGCCTCTGACTTATAAGAGCATTGAGTTGAAACCTCCCAGCAAGGAAAATGACCTTGGACTTAAATTCTTCCTTAGAGTCTCAGATAAGAATGCAGCTCAGTTAACACCTGGACCTCAGCTTCCTGGTATCCTGAGCAGACAAACCTCCGAATCTGCCTGGCCTGTGACCGACAGAACTGGGCTCATGGGTTTGCTTCAGGTTGCTCAGTTTGTGGAAAGTTGTTATATGACAATAGAAAACCAAGTACACCTTGGATACTTAATAAGCACCTCAACCCTAAAGTGTTCAGCTGTTCTCCATAGTCTACCCCTTCTGATTCATGACAACTCACTTCTCAGCTCAGTCCCAAAATCTTAAAGTCAGCCTTGACTCCTGTTTTTCTTGTAGTCCCTGTATGGATCCATGAGTAAATTCTTTTCACTCTCCTTTCTCAATGTATCCAGATTTTGACTACATTTCACGACACACATTGCTCTATCCCTTCATAAACTCCTTGACAGCACTATAGTTTATCATAGAGGACCTGGGGGTCCTTGTACCTCCCAGGCAAGAGAGGAAGGGTGTTCCTGGGCTGTGATTGGCTGTTCTCTTCTTTGGCTTCTGTATGGACCTGTCTGGTTGACTGATAAATTCTGACACATGACAAAGCAGAGGAATGCAGAAGAGGGGTGTCCACGTGGGAACCTAACAGGAAGTGGAGGGCATTCAAACTCCAGCCACCCTTGCTCTTGGGATCCCTTAGAGCAGGCTTCCCTTCATGTTTCCAGGTGGAACGCAGTATTTTCAGAGAAGAGTTCCCAAGCCTGCTTCAGGACAGATTATGCTCAGAAGTTATGTTGTGGAATACTTTCTGGGGATGGAGATTTTATTTATTGGTCAAAGTTTTGAGCCAACGGTGAAAAATTACTGTTGATGATGGCTAGGGAATTCCTGGGAGGCCCAGAAGGACTCACTGGCAACCAGTCTCCTGATTGAGATTTACAGCTTTCAAGTAAGCCAGAGTGTGAGTCCAGCTCATCCTTCCTAACTGGGTTTCCTGGGGCCACAGTTTCCTCAGTGAGGATTAAATGTGATCAGTTTTCTTTCTGGTCAAACATTTAGCACAGTACCTGGCATCCTGTAAGTTCTCATTACAAGGTGGCTATTATGCTGTGTTGTCTGTGATTTACTTCTAAAGCTAAAGCATAGATAATATGCTGCATGTACCTACGTGCATGTGTTTGTGTGTGCATGCTCATTCACACTTTCATCTGCACTGTAGGGTCAGTTATCTAACATTGGAAAGATCACAGCCCCACATTCCAGAGGAAGTTTCCCTAAGTGCTTCAATTATCTGGCTTAGCTCATCACCTACGGGTGTGTTAATTAGCATAATGGATTTCTAAAATGGTTTTTCATTGATGAAAATAATAGTGTTCATAAAAGGTAGATAGTTAGAAACATTTCATGGTGAGCCTGTCTTGTATGAGCTTTGCAAATGAATTGAGCAAGATCAGTTGCTCAGTCTCTTGGAAAGGCCCTGAGCTCTGAAGTTCAATCAGTCCTGAGTCTAAATATTAAAGTGTTGATTTGTTCACCTGTCTGACTGGGTTAGCCAAGTATTGTGTTGACAGGATTGTCACATACATTTCAAATGAACTTTTTATGAAAGAGGCTATCCAAGTGTCTAAAAAACAGATCACAGAAGGGTCCCTTGGCTCATAGGATGGGTTGTGTGGCTGTGGACGTGCCTGCTTGCTACTAACTGTTTCATTGGTCGTGGAATTCAGACTAAGATGAACTCTCTTTGTATCATACCATCTGGTTAGGAAATTGGGGAGGAAGCTTTCATGGATTTCTTATTTAGCGAGGGATGGGAAAGCTGTAATTTTAATAGTCAAATAGCTTAGAATAGTTTGCAACAATTGTTTTCAAATAAGTAAGAGAATTACAGTGGAATCAAGGAATAATAGGTTTCTGCTAACTTAGGAAAGACGTGTCATGACAAGTCAGAAAATTGTGAGAATAAAGCTATATAGAGTAGAGTTCTAGTGCTATTTTTTTGTTGTTTTTGTTTTAGTTGCTAAGTTGTATCTGACTCTTTGCAACCGCACAGATTGTAGCCCACCAGGCTCCTCTGTCCATAGGATTTCCCAGGCAAGGATACTGGAGTGGGTTGCCATTTCCTTCTCCAGGGGATCTTCCTGACTCAGGGTTTCTAACCCACATCTCCTGCACTGGCAGGCAGATCCTTTACCAGTGAGTCGCCAGGGCAGGGCAAGCTTAGAAGGTGTGTGTGTGTGTGTGTGTGTGTGTGTGTGTGTGCGCGTGCGTGTGCGCGCACGTGCGTGGATGAAGAGAGGAACAGGTAGAAGATAGGAGATGAATAAGGTGAGTGGAGAATTCTGCTACCAATTTCCTCCCAAGAAACAAGTGACATGGCCAAATGGGATGTGCTAGAGTTTGGGCCTCAGATCAGGATTTGAATATGGCCTCTCTATGTGATTTTAGGCAAGTTTCTTAACCTCTCTGAATCTACTTCATCACCTACAAAATGGATATAGGAATGCTTTTCTCTGAGTTGTAATTACGGCAAAAGGACCTGAAACCACTTTGCAAAATATTGGGTACAGAGTGGGCCTTCAATAAAGAGTCACCTCCCTGAATATTTACAAGGCATCAGGGGCTGTGCCAACAGTATCCAGGTTACAACCACAAACAGATTTCCCAGAGTTTACAGACTAACAATGATGATGAACTTCACCAAGTTGTTTCATGAGACTCCCCCAGTATGACTTAAAAATGTAGGTGATAGGACTTCCCTGGCAGTCCAGTGAAGACTCCACGCTTCCACTGAAGGGGGCAAGTGTTTGATCCCTGGTTGGGAAATTAAGATCCCACATGCTCCAAGGCCAAAAAGTAAATAAATAAATACATACTACCAAGATATTAAAAAAAAATTCAGGTGATGATGAGTTCCATCCAGGCCTCCTGAATCAGATGATCAGTGGGTAGGCTGGGAAGCCCCCCAGGTAATTCTAATGGGCTGCCAGCTTGCGTAACCACTGATTTACACACTCTAATTCCTACGTTAACTTCAGGTTTGGCAAAGCTTCCATTTCCCTTCAAAGGCTCCCTGGCCATGAGTCTGACCTGACTGTGCCCACATTTGTGGGAGGCATCACCCACTTCACAGTCTGAACCACTCCATGGTAATAGAGGCAGGAGAGTTACTCCTTGTTTTGCTTGTTTTGTGGGCAGTGCTCATATATCATCATCAGAAACTTCAAAGACTTGGCTGAGCATGGAATTGACAGGCTGTAACTTGAGTTATGCAGGCTTCAGTGTCTAAACTCTGTCAACCTGGGGAAGGCCCTCCTTTTCAGATCAGTATCTAAAAACAGCAAAAATCTAGTCCAATGCTGCTACTGTCTGCATGTGACTTTGGGATCATTTTTCCCCTACTCTCTCACCTCCTTAAAGTCATGTGCTATGCTTTTATTTGCCTAAAGAATAATTCATATATACACCATAGAAAATGGAGGAAATATAGCATTGACACAGAAACCAGAGTAAAAAGATACTGGGGATCCAGGTTGTCCCCTCCCCAGATAACCCACCATGAATATCTTTGGTGTGTTTCCTTCTAGCTTTTTTTCAGTGTACATGAATACAGGATTTTGTTTTTTTCCTTGCCACAAAAATCAGGATAGTACTGTATGTGCTTCTTTTGACTGGCTCTTTTCATTTCAGAACAATAATGATTTTTTTTTTATACCATGAAATAATCTACAACAGTGGTTTCACACTGGTTCTAGCTTTCATGCTGGTCCCAGCAAAAACCCCAAGGTTCTTACAAAGTACCTAGTGATTACCTGAGGTGGAGGAAGAGGATGGGGGGCTGATGGGGGAGGCCCCAACACCTTGTTTTAGTCACAGAAGTGCCACTTGGTAACTGGAGGAGCCATGTAGGGATTCCATCACAAAAAGATTTGGAAGCAAAAAAAGCAAAACCAAAAAGCTGTTGCTCTAAGTCATTATAAAATTTTTTAAACCCTAGTTTCCTTCATTCTTTTTAAAAAAATTTAAATGGAAATGACCTTTTAAAAATTATAAAAAAATATTTGGGTTTTTAAAAATGCAAGTTTTTATTATGTATTTTTTAAAAAAATAGACAAATGCTATATGTTCTTTGTAAAAAGTTAAATACAGATTTGGAAAAAAAAAATCCTCATTCACTGCCACCCCCAGACACCCAAAGAGTCTGGCACTGCCCCATTGCCCAAGTCAAGAGGGCTCTGTTCACAAAGGATACCCAGTTAAGATGCATATCTTATTCCAGACTCTTCTCTGAATATGATGTGCCTTGGGTTAAGGATCGTCATATGCTTGGGTCTCAGGACCAAACCTTAGACTAGCATTTGAGTGGTGTTGTTATTTTTCAGTTGCCCAGTCATGTCCGACTCTTTACAACTCCATGGACTGCAGCATGCCAGACCTCCCTGTCCCTCACTATCTCCCAGAATTTGCCCAAGTTCATGTTCGTTGCATCAGTGATGCCGTCCAGCCATCTCATCCTCTGACACCCTCTTCTCCTTCTGCCCTCAATATTTCCCAGCATGAAGGACTTTTCCAATGAGTCATCTGTTCGCATCAGATGGCCAAAATACTGGAGCTTAAGCATCAGTCCTTTCAGTGAATATTCAGGGTTGATCTCCCTTAAGATTGACTGGTTTGATCTCCTTGCTTCCAAGGGACTTTCAGAACTCTTCTCCAGCACCACAGTTTGGAGGCATCAATTCTTTGGTGTTCTGCCTTCTTTATAGTTCAGGATTTGAGTACAGGTGATTTATTTGGGAGATAAGGTACAACTGGGTTTCCCTGGTGGCTCAGATGATAAAGAATCCACCTGCAATACAGAAGACTCGGGTTCAGTCCCTGGGTCAGGAAGATCACCTGGAGAAGGAAATGGCAACCCACTCCACTATTCTTTCCTGGGAAATCCCATGGACAGAGGAGCATGGCAGGCTATAGTCCATAGGGTCACAAAGAGTGATGTCACCCTGTAATGGGAGAGATGACAGGAAGCACTGATAGATTGATGGGAACGTGACTTAGGAAGGGAGGGCAACTGACAATGAGCAGGTCAGCCCTGGGGACAGCTGGGGCGCTGGCCAGTTTGGGAGCTCCGTACAGTGCTTTAGAAAGCCCCTCCGACTGACCCCACTTGCAGAGTGTTTATCCACCAACCCCGGTCTCTCATTGATGAATATTGAGTGTATCACCTCTCTGACTCCAGGCCTGACTACCTCCAGCAGTTCAGGAAAAGCCTGGGGCAGAGTGCAACAGGAAGAAGAAGGCCTAGGAGCAGGGGCAGAACAGCAGCACATCCGCTGTGGAAATCCTGTACACACATATTCTAAACGTGAAAATAGGATCACTCCGTTCTTGCTTTACTGGCACCATTTATGTCACTTGTCTAAAGGAAAACCATTTAAAAGCCTACACATCTAATACCGCAGTCACTTCAAGGAGTCAGGGTTGGCACTGCCCTTCAGTTAAAGATATCACAAGGCTTGTCATCTTAATGACCAGCATTAGAACCAGATAAAATATAATCAGTCAGTCAAAATACCTCAGCTGAGTTCTTTGCTAGATTCAGCTTAAAACTGCTGCTGAACCATTAAAAGGAAGTAACAAGGCAATTTCAATTCTTCCAGCACTGAGGTCAAGCCAGCTCCAGCAAGCGCACGTGCTAATCCCCAGTACTGACAGCTGCCAAACGAGCTCTTGTGGGCCCTCCTGATGCTCTGATGCATCAGGAATGCCAGGGTGTGCATCAGGATGTGTGGACAGCGTCTGCCTCTGCCTCCGCACTCAGCGGCTTCTTGACTGCTCTTTCTAAACACGGGAGCAAGGAATAAATTCCTTCTGCCACTGTGTCTCCATGGTTATTTGACACGTGGTTGTCTTTTGGAGTTCTTGGCACCACCAGCAGTGGGTTTGGCTATGACATTTCTGTCTGTGGAAAAAACAGAGGGGTGGAATTATTCTTCCGGCGGGCCTCACGCTGTTTCCTAAAACAATTCTCGAGGTGCAACCCCACCCTCGTGCCCTGATGTATCACATGGGATACTGTTAAAATTTTGAACATTGGTTGACTTTTTGATGATAAAGAATCATCACTGGTTGTTTTGTTTTTTTAAGTTGTGATAATGGTAATGTGTTTTAAGAGAGCGTTTCAAATCTTTGGAAGCACACAGTGGTATTTATAAATGAAATTATATGATCTCTGAGATTTGCTTCAAAGTACATGGGTAGTGATGGATGAAGCCAGATTGGCCATGAGTTGAGGATGGTGTGTGTATGAGTGTTTGAAGTCCTGTTCCTTCCACTTTTGTATGTTTGAAATTGTCCACAATGAAAAAAAAAAGTTTATTAAAAAAAGAGGATGGTAACTGAGAACTTAATCTACTTTTCTTTATTTTCAAAGGTCATGATAAGGTTCCAAAGGTCATGATAAGGTTCAAAGGTCATGATAAGGTTCCAAAGGTCATGATAAGGTTCAAAGGTCATGATAAGGTTCCAAAGAATGGATGTGGCTGCAGGATAAACTGAATTGTGGGAGAGTTCAGTTCAGTCGCTCAGTTGTGTCCGACTCTCCGCGACCCCACGAATCACAGCACGCCAGGCCTCCCTGTCCATCACCAACTCCCGGAGTTCACTCAAACTCACGTCCACAGAGTCGGTGATGCCATCCAGCCATCTCATTCTCCGTCGTCCCCTTCTCCTCCTGCCCCCAACCTTTCCCAGCATAAGAGTCTTTTCCAGTGAGTCAACTCGTCGCATGAGGTGGCCAAAGTATTGCAGTTTCAGCTTTAGCATCAGTCCCTCCAATGAACACCCAGGATTGATCTCCTTTAGAATGGACTGGTTGGATCTCCTTGCAGTATAAGGGACTCTCAAGAGTCTTCTCCAACACCACAGTTCAAAAGCATCAATTCTTTGGCGATCAGCTTTCTTCACAGTCCAACTCTCACATCCATACATGACCGCGGGAAAAACCATAGCCTTGACTAGACGGACCTTGGTTGGCAAAGTAATGTCTCTGCTTTTTAATATACTATCTAGGTTGGTCATAACTTTCCTTCCAAGGAGTAAGCATCTTTTAATTTCATGGCTGCAATCAGCATCTGCAGTGATTTTGGAGCCCCCCAAAATAAAGTCTGACACTGTTAACACTGTTTTTCCATCTATTTCCCATGAAGTGATGGGACCAGATGCCATGATCTTTGTTTTCTGAATGTTGAGCTTCAAGCCAACCTTTTCACTCTCCTCTTTCACTTTCATCAAGAGGCTTTTGAGTTCCTCTTCACTTTCTGCCATAAGGGTAGTGTCATCTGCATATCTGAGGTTATTGATATTTCTCCCAGCAATCTTGATTCCAGCTTGTGCTTCTTCCAGTCCAGCATTCCTCATGATGTACTCTGCAAGAGAATTAGATGCCAGCAAATTCTAACTTGTAGAGACTGATGCTGGAGGGAGGGCGGAGTGTGTGGAGAGGGTGGGTGGGAATTGCAAGATTATTAGGGGATGGCTCATAAGGTTTCAAACAGACCTGTCCACTTATGACTGGGCATGGTAGAATTTTGAGATATTGAGCACACCCAAACCCCAACCTCTCCAGTTTGGGGGAAGCCAGATAATTTGCCTGTATTGCCTAGGAAAAGAAGTGATGTGACTGTAATTTCCAAGCATTAAAAAAAGACTTGATTAGTGACAGTCACTGTTTTCCTCCCACCCAACCCCAAATAAGGAAGTAAACTTCACTTAAGCATGTATGATGTGCCAGGCACTGTTCCTAAGTATTCTACAAATACTTTATTTTTTAAAATCCTGTATCAACCCTGTGAGACCATTGATTTTACAGAAAGGGAAACTGAGGCACAAGTCAGTTAAGTAACTTGCCCGAGGTCACCAAATCTGACTCCAGAGCCTGGATACCTAGTCATTCCCTAGATAGTGAGGGGGGAGCTAGGGTTCCCATGCCCAGGTTAGCATGGGATCAGTTGACTGATGATGGTGACTTGAGGAGTTTAGGTAGAAATGTCTGAGAAAGTCTCAGGGTGACATGGGAGAACTGATATGGAAGCCTCAAGGAGGCTAGACTCACCCCTGCCTCCTTCACCTTGATTCTCCTGAGGGCCCCAGAGCTTAGACTCAGCCTGGGAGAGAGTCAGAGAATTTCCTAAATGAGAGTGATCTTGTTTCTGCCACTTCCAGGATCAGAGACCTGACAAAGAAATTAACTTTGGTTATCAAAAAAAAAGGAGAAATATTCCTCCATGGTTGCACTTGCAGCCCATATAATTCCACATGTATTACAATGTGACCTGGTTTCTGCTGTTGTGATTAAACAAGACATTTTGAAGGAATCAGGATCTCAGTTAAAATATTAGATTTTAAAGTCACTGTACCTTGGGTTTGAGCCCTAACCTTGTCATTTAGTTGTTATGTGGCCTCAGTGTCAACCTTAATTTCTTATTAGCAAAACAGGCAAAAGAATACTAACGATACCACTTGTACTAACCACACCCACCATGTAGGATGTGTAAGGATGAGATGGACGAAACATACAAAGTGCCCTGGGTAGCGCCTGGCACAGGGTCGCTCCTCAGTCCATTGTAACCTATTTTTTCAAGTGTCTCCATTCATTGGCAGAATAAATAAGAAATGACGTTATTGTTTCTAATCATTGTCCCCAGTCGAGCCATATGACATTTTCCATCAGGAAACACATCCTTAGAGGTTCAGCTGGATCCTAGAATGTACCAGTTCTTTTACTAAAACTGTCACTTTTGCTTCTTTACTCTCTATCCTGTTCATTTTAAAACTTCAACCCCAATTTGGATTGAAAGCCCATTTCCGGGCCTGAACTCTGATTCTAAGGATCTGGAGAGAGAGGAAAGGAGGATGTTCCCTCACAGCCTTTGCTCTCCCCACCCCTCCTTGCATTGGCTCTAATAAAGGCGGCAAGAAGGAGAGGAAGCAACCCATGCCCTTTACTGATAAGCCAACAGACTTTTCTGCCATTGGCCGGCGCAGTTATTACCCCAGGGTTCTGTAGGCTGCCTGCCCTTGGTCTTGCAATGGGCCTGTCTCCTAGTACCTCCTTGGGTGCTGTGGCTCCCTTCCTGGATCTGGCCACACCTTCCAGGTTATTCTACCATCATCCTTTGCATGGAGAACTCTTGATCCCCACAGTGTAGTGTCCGTGCTCTATCTGCCCTCTATGGCCAACTTTAGGGTTCCTGGGCACATATGAAATTCAACTCTTGTACCGCTCAAGAACTAGGGACTTAGAGTGGGATACTCTGGCCCCTGTCTTCCTCGTGGGCACCCCAGGCCATTGTACCCCAATTCTACCATCTGATTTCTTCTGGTTACACAAAGAAATGTCAGCAGGGCTTCCAATTAGCAAATGGAATTCCAGTCTCTTCTGCCTGCAGGTGCCCCCAGTCACAAGGGGGTTATCTCTCTGGACCTCCGTTTCCTGGCTTTGGAGGTAGAATACATGTCCTCACCAAGAGGACAAAAGAAAAGGAAAGGGTCTCTCTTCAAAAATGCTGAAGAGCCTCCAAAGATGACTTCCTCTCTCCAGAGTGGTAATGGGGATGATGGTGATAAAGTGATGGAACAGACACAATGGTTTTGAGCATTGTGTCCAAATTTAACTCACTTTTCACTTCTTTTCCCCACTTCTAGAACTCATTTCTGTGTATTCCGTTTTGAGCCTTCGTTCTTCCCGATAACCTCTGTGGGAAAACCCTTTCTTTTAAAGTTTAAGCTCACTCAGTTTCGGATTCTTTTATTCTCTATCCTCCCCTTTATTGACCAAAGACTGAAGGGTTAAATACTATCATGGTATTGATTAGGCACAAATGGGAGACAATTTTTCTTCTGTGCCATCATCGCCTGACGTGTATAATTCTTCTGGATGTTTCCTTGTGAATCACATGGATCACCAGTGATTTCTATTGGTTCCATGAACCAATGGTCATGTCTGTCTTATTTGACTTCATTCGACTCCTCTTTCATTTAACAACTTTATTCTGCTGGCTTCTGTGATCCCAGAGACTCTGGGTTTTCCTCCTATCTCACTAGCTGTTCCTTCTGTGCCTCTGCGGCTAAATTCCACCTTCCTCTCATCTTCAAATGTTGAATGCCCCAAGGCTCAATCCAGAGCCTCCTTTTCTTACCTATATAAGCATTCTCTTTAGATTCAGGGCTTCAGATACCATTCTTTTCCCAGGATTTCAAAAGCCTCCTGGAGTGACCTCGCCTTAGAACGCTACACTCTTGTAGTTAACTGTCCATGTGGCCTTTCCAGTTGGATATCTCACTAATGCACCAAACATTGCATGATTATGAGAACTCTTGTTCTGTTTTCTCCAAACCTGCTCCTATACCCTAGTCTTCTTCATCTCAGAGGATGGTGTACAGTCAACTGAGTTCCCCAAGCCAAAGACTGAGCCGTTATCCTCTACATCTTCATCTCCAAAACACAGGGTCAATCAGTTCACTGAATTTCCACTGCTCCTACCTTGGCCCAGTTTGCTATCCTCCCCTGCTGGCCTTCCCATGGTAGCCACATAAGTGACAGTTCCTTGCTTCTTCTCTTACTCCCCACATCCCACTATTCATTCATCTTACAACAGAGTAAGCTTTAAAATATACATAAATCATCAGATCATGTCATGCCTCTTTTTATGGTTCTGATCACACTTTGAATGAAATACCAACTACTCACCCTAGCTTTCCAACCCTACCTGATCCAGTCCTTGCTTGAAGAATGACCTCTAGCTTTATTCTCTACCATCCCCTTTGCTGCTCTAAACTGCAGTCACTTTGACTGCTTTAATCATCTATTACTGCAAATCCAACCATCCTGAAACTTAGTGGCTTGAAACAGCAACCAGAAGTTATTTTCACAATTCTGTAGGTTAGCTGGGCTCTGCTGGGAGGCTCATCTCTGTTCCTCTGTGGTAAAGTTAGGCTTACTCATGTGGCTGCATTTTGGCTGGGACTTCTACTGTGGCTGGAACTCCTTTCTCACATGACTGGCTCCTCGGTTGGGAGCCAGTCAAGAATCTATTTTCTCCATGTGGTTTATCCAACAGTGTAGCTAGATCCATATACATGTTGGCTCAAGGCTTCAAGAGAGTGAAATAGGAAATTGCCAGAATTTTGGGCCAAGAACCAAAACACAGACGCTTCATTCACATTCTGCTGGTCAAAGAAAATCACAAGATGCACCCAGATTCAAACGAAGAAATACAGACAAAGAATTTGTGGCCATTTTCAATTCACAGCCCTGACCCTCTTTCTGTTACTTGTACGTGACCAGCTCATTCATCCCTGGGGGTCCTCTGTGCCTACCCTTCCCTCCAGGTGAAGTGTCCTTCTCCCCAGTCTTGGGAAAGCTGGCACCTTCTAGTTATTAAAATCTCAAATCATGTGCCATCTCTTAAAATGTGACCATCCAATGGAAGAAGCCTCCAGTCACTATCACATTACCCTTTGAACATTCTCTGCAGAGAATTATCACTCTTCGAGTTTGTCAGTTTGTTTAATAACTTACTTTCACTTGTCTCATTGCACATCAGTGAAAGCCCTGTGAGGGCAGAAACCTAGCTGGTCGGTTCACACTGTATCTCTAGCTCTTAGAACATAGAGGGGGCAGAATCCTGTAATTCAGTAATGCTGAAGAAACTGAAATTGAATGGTTCTATGAAGACATACAAGACATTCTAGAACTAACACCCAAAAAAGATGTCCTTTTCATTATAGGGGACTGGAATACAAAAATAGGAAGTCAAGAAACACCTGGAGTAATAGGCAAATTTGGCTTTGGAGTACAAAACGAAGGAGGTCAAAGGCTAACAGTTTTGCCAAGAGAACGCACTGGTCATAGCAAACACCCTCTTCCAACAACACAAGAGAAGACTCTACACATGGACATCACCAGATGCTCAATACCAAAATCATATTGATTATGTTCTTTGCAGCAAAGATGGAGAAGCTCTATACAGTCAGCAAAAACAAGATTGGGAGCTGACTGTGGCTCAGGTCATGAACTCCTTATTGCCAAATTCAGACTTAAATTGAAGGTAGGGAAAACCACTAGACCATTCAGGTATGAACTAAATCAAATCCCTTATGTTTATACAGTAGACTTGACAAACAGATTCAAGGGACTAGATCTGATAGACAGAGTGCCTGAAGAGCTATGGACCGAGGTTCATGACATTGTACAGGAGGCAGGGATCACGACCATCCCCAAGAAAAAGAAATGCAAAAAGGCAAAATGTTTGTCTGAGGTGACCTTACAAAGAGCTGAGAAAAGGAAAAGCGCAGAAGACAAAGGAGAAAAGGAAAGACATACCCATTTGAATGCAGAGTTCCAAAGAATAGCAAGGAGAGATAAGAAAGCCTTCCTCAGTGATCAATGCAAAGAAATAGAGGAAAACATAGAATGGGAAAGACTAGAGATTTCTTCAAGAAAATTAGAGATACAAAGGGAACATTTCATGCAAAGATGGGCTCGATAAAGGACAGAATGGTATGGACCTAACAGAAGCAGAAGATATTAAGGAGAGGTGGCAAGAATACACAGAAGAACTATACAAAAAAAGATCATGGCCCAGATAACCATGATGGTGTGACCACTCACCTAGAGCCAGACAGCCAGGAATGTGAATTCAAGTGGGCCTTAGGAAGCATCACTACGAACAAAGCTAGTGGAGGTGATGGAATTCCAGTTGAGCTATTTCAAATCCTAAACAATGATGCTGTGAAAGTGTTGCAATCAATATGCCAGCAAATTTGGAAAACTCAGCAGGGGCTAAAGGACTGGAAAAGGTCAGTCTTCATTCCAATCCCAAAGAAAGGCAATGCCAAAGAATGCTCAAACTACGGCACAATTGCACTCATTTCACACACTAGCAAAATAATGTTCAAAATTCTCCAAGCCAGGCTTCAACAGTTCGTGAACCATGAACTTCCAGATATTCAAGCTGGATTTAGAAAAACCAGAGGAATGAGAGATCAAATTGCCAACATCTGTTGGATCATCAAAAAAGCAAGAGAGTTCCAGAAAAACATCTACTGTTGCTTTATTGACTATGCCAAAGCCTTTGATTGTGTGGACCACAACAAACTATGGAAGATTCTTAAAGAGATGGAAATACCAGACTACCAGACCTGCCTCCTGAGATATCTGTATGCAGGTCAAGAAGCAACAATTAGAACCAGACATGGAACAACGGACTGGTTCCAAATCGGGAAATGCTGTATATTGTCACCCTGCTTATTTGACTTATGTGTAGAGTACATCATGCAAAATGCCAGGCTGGATGAAGCACAAGTTGGAATCAAGATTGCCAGAAGAAATATCAATAACCTCAGATATGCAGATGACACCACCCTTATGGCAGAAAGTGAAGAAGAACTAAAGAGTCTCTTGATGAAAGTGAAAGAGGAGAGTGAAAAAGTTGGCTAAAAACTCAACATTCAAAAAGCTAAGATCATGGCATCCAGTCCCATCACTTCATGGAAAACAGATGGGGATACAATGGAAACAGTGAGAGACTTTATTTTCTTGGGCTCAAAAATCACTGCAGATGGTGACTGCAGCCATGAAATTAAAACATGCTTGCTCCTTGGAAGAAAAGTTATGACCGACCTAGACAGCATATTAAAAAGCAGAGACATTACTTTGCTGACAAAGGTCCATCTAGTCAAAGCTATGGTTTTTCCAGTAGTCAAGTATGGATGTGAGAGTTGGACTATAAAGAAAACTGAGTGCCGAAGGATTGATGCTTTTGAACTCTGGTGTTGGAGAAGACTCTTGAGAGTCCCTTGGACTGCAAGAAGATCCAACCAGTCCATCCTAAAGGAAATCAGTTGTGAATATTCATTGGAAGGACTGATGCTGAAGCTGAAGCTCCAATACTTTGGCCACCTGATGCAAGGAACTGACTCATTTGAAAAGACCCTAATGCTGGGAAAGATTGAAGGCAGGAGGAGAAGGGGATGATGACAGAGGATGAGTTGGTTGGATGGCATCACTGCCTGGATGGACATGAGTTTGAGCAGACTCCAGGAGTTGGTGATGGACAGGGAAGCCTGGCATGCTGCAGTCCATGGGGTCACAAAGAGTTGGAGATGACTGAGTGACTGAACTGAACTGAGATACAAGTTGAATGAATGAATTTAAGTGACCTCTCCACCCTTGGAGGTGAAGAACCCATCTTTTGGATTCATGTGGGCCTGGATTTTGCCCCTTGCTCACCACGTGATCAGTGAGGAAGTTACCTAACTTGGCTGTACTTCCATCTCTAAAATAGGATGAAAATTAAGAGAATCCAGTTCAGCCTTATGGGGAGTTGTAAAGACAAATGACAATGATCAGACTTATCAGGGGACCTTGTACTTGGAAAACCCTCATTGTTATTTTAAGGTAAACGCTAATCCACTCCCTCCTCCTTACTTCCTTTTCCTTAGGTCCAAAACCAGGAGGGAAAAATTCCATGTAACTCAAGAAGGTGAGAATCACATTTCATTGTGATCCTTAAAATGCTTTCACGTGGCTGCTTGCTGGCTCCAGCCAAAAGGAGGTTGTCATCTTGTGTCTGGTGGTGAAGGGCAGGCCAGCCAAGGTCAGAGAAGGGCCTGAAGGTCCACTCTCTGTTTTTACAGGAGCCATGAGCTGCAAGGGCCACCAGACATCTGAAGAACTCTTTTCAGATCTGAACCTACTGAAAGAAACTGCCCTGGACCCTGGCTTCCTAATTTTCATTAAACTGTTTGGTCTGTCCCAGTTAGAGCCTTTTGAAACCACTGTACTCATTTACCACCTAATTACTCTCACCTTGTTTGTTTAATGAAGCTTACATAATGATTCTGGTGATTTTTATGAAACCTAACATGGAGATTTTACTTTTCACTTTATAATTTGTGATTTTTATATTAATGTTTTATAACCTTGGGTTCTTAATCATAAAGTCATAAGAAGCTTAACTGATTTGAAATTAACCATACCCTGAAGTGTGTACAGGTCAAATTGATCCAGTGAGTTTAAATAAAGATTAGACCAAGAACATGATGGCACCTGATGGAAATTTTCCTAAAGCACTTGACTTGGGTGACTCAATTATGCTGCCATCTTCGCACAGTAAATTATTGGATAAATACTTTCTTTTTTTTGCTTTTATCACAGACTGAAAAGATAGGACAGTTTTTTAAAATGTTCTATTTATAGATCTTCCTTCTGGAAAGCTGTGGCAAGTTCACATTTTGAGGGCATGCCGGTTTAAAATACACAGATAATAACATTTTTTGTTTCATAGCACGACAGTCAACATCACCCTTTCAAATTGAAAATGGTTGGAAATTCAGGACTGATAATGGAAGCAATGGAAAAACATAGTCACTTGGATGAGTTTACTTAAAAGAATTTTTTTTTTTTCCTTAAGGAATGATCCCTATAGGCACTTCTCCATGGAGAACTTTCTCTGAGCAAATGAACTCACAGGAGAAATCTTCAGTTTTCTAGAACAGGGTGAGTTCCATAAGGCATCTCTACCAAAAGACCCTGGTCAATTTAGTTCTAATTAGCTCTAATTGGAACCCATTACCCCAAGAGGCTGCATTCTTTTACCTGCCTCCCAGCAGTCCTCACAAAGGTGTGAAATCCTTTGCTGACTTTGAAATATATCAGACATAATTTCCCAGTGGGTCCTTGTAAACCAAATGAACCTGATGGTTGGGCACAGGGAGATGAGCCTGGCTCCGGGAAAGATGCAATTCCCAGGGCTCTGCTCCTTGCGGTCCCGGCAGTAAACAGTTACACCAAATTTTCCTGTCACTGATCTCTCTGAAAGCATTTTCCTCTATAAGCAGTTCCGATGGTTCCTGACTTGCTTTCATATCTCTAGTTCTCATTTCTTGCAAGTCAGTCATTTTGCTTTACTCTCTGTTTTCAAGAGTCTTTGACAAAAATGCTTCTTGGGCTGGGCTGTCTGCAGACAGTCTCTTATGCCCTGGGCACCCTGCCACAATTGTCCTCAGTGGGGACACCAATGGCTTCTAAATGGGCCCCCCTACTCCCATCTTGTATTTTAGACCACGTCCCTTGGGGTCAGCACCCCTGTCTGCTTCAGTCATCCCTTAGTGCCCAGGGTTGAGGATTTGATAGAAAGCATTTGCTCAATGAGAACTTCTTCAATTTTTATACAAAATGCACAAACCCTACAGTGATATTTGAAGAGTTTTAACCCACACAGTCCCCATCCCCTCATCAAGATACTGAACATTTCCAGTCACCCCAGCAGGCTCCCTCATGCCCTCTCTGACATACCCTAGCCCAACCCATTCTGGAAATAAACCACCATTGTGACTTTTATCACCAAACATTGATTTTTCACCTGCTCTTGACTTTCATCTATGGAATTGTTCAATGTTGTGGTCTTGAAAATATATCTTTCTGATTTCTGATTGTAGGGCTTGACCTACACAGCTGATTCTCCTGGGCTCTGAAATCCATCACTGCATCTAAGAGAGGACACACTTCCCACAGGCTGCTCCTCTCTTTGACCAGGTGCAGCAGGGAGGTTAGTGCAGACCATTCCTGAGAGATGGGCAGCTCCTCTGACCAGCAGTTTTGCCTCAAGGACTCCCCATCAGTTTTGCTGAGTTTGTTAGAACTGCATGGTGGTCTAAGATGTTTCCATCTAACCAGTGTCCCTCCCTCCATCCCTTCCTTCCCTCTCTCCTTCACAAGGGGCAGACCTGAGTTACAATCTGATTGTTCCCAGCCTCTTTAGGCTCCCTCCCCATTTCCCTGGAGGTATTTCCCTTAGTCATCTCTTGGACAGTTAGTCTTGGCAAGCCTCCCTTTTGGATGACCCAGACAAACGTCTGCTTTTCTCTGTAGGCTTCTTTTCCTCATCATTAAGTCTGGATTTTCATCCATGTTGTTGCATGCAGCAGTAAAGTGTCCCTTTTCTTTATTGCTGTGTACTGATTCATTGTATGAGGACACCTGCAAATTATTTTGCTTTTCTAGACTTGACAGCCATTTGGGTTACTACCTCTTGAGGGCTATTATGAGTTAAACTGCTATGAGCCTGCCTAGGCTTGTCTTTTGGAGGACACATGCAATTATTTCTCTGGCGTGTGTCCTATGGGTAGTGGATGTTTAGTCTTATAGATACTTCAGAACAGTTTTCCAAAATGATTCTGCCGGTTTGTTTTCCCATGTTTATAAAGTATTTACTGAATGAATGAATTCAGGCCAAAATGGTCTTTCTAGAACTTAACTTTATCCCAGCTATTCCCCTGATTAAACACACACACTTGGCTTTCCATGGCATACCACTGTTACAGATAATATCCAAAGCTAAGATTAAAGTTGTGCAGGGCCCTGCATGTTATAGCTCTTGTGTGATTCTCCAATCTCATTGCTCACCCCAGCCAGCTGCCACCACTCACCACCAGCATCAGTACCAACAACATGTACTTCATGTATATCGAATCTCTCATCTTAGATTACACAGCAGACTTTCTCTCCTCCAGGTTTTTGCACATATTGGACCCTCTGTCTTGATCAGCACATTTTTATCTTAATTATTTCCTTCTTCACCTGGTGTATGAGTTATAAATGCTTTTGATTGCAAGTAATGAAACAATTCCATCAGAGGGCAGACAGACTGAAAACCACAATCACAGAAAACTAACCAATCTAATGGATCACAGCCTTATCTAACTCAATGAAATTATAAGCCATGTTGTGTAGGGCCACCCAAGACAGACAGGTCATGGTGGAGAGTTTTGTTTTATTGACTATGCCAAAGCCTTTGATTGTGTGGGTCAGAACAAACTGTGGAAAATTCTGAAAGATAGGAATACTGAACCACCTGTCCTGCCTCTTGAGAAATCTGTATGCAGGTCAAGAAGCAACAGTGAGAACTGGACATGGAACAACAGACTGGTTCCAAATAGGAAAAGGAGTACGTCAAGGCTGTATATTGTCACCTTGCTTATTTAACTTATTTGCAGAGTACATCATGAGAAACGCTGGGTTGGATGAAGCACAAGCTAGAAACTAGATTGCTGGGAGAAATATGAATAACCTCAACTATGCAGATGACACCACCCTTATGGCAGAAAGCAAAGAAGCACTAAAGAGCCTCTTGATGAAAGTGAAAGAGGAGAGTGAAAAAGTTGGCTTAAAACTCAATATTCAGAAAATGAAGATCATGGCATCTCGTCCCATCACTTCATGGCAAATAGATGTAGAAACAGTGGAAACAGTGGCTGACTTTATTTTTGGGGGCTCCAAAATCACTGCAGATGGTGACTCAGCCATGAACTTAAAAGACGTTTACTCCTTGGAAGAAAAGTTATGACCAACCTAGAGAGTATATTAAAAAGCAGAAACATTACTTTGCCAACAAAGGTCCGTCTAGTCAAGGCTATGGTTTTTCCAGTGGTCATGTATGGATGTGAGAGTTGGATTATAAAGACAACTGAGCGCCAAAGAATTGATGCTTTTGAACTGTGGTGTTGGAGAAGACTCTTGAGAGTTCCTTGGACTGCAAGGAGATCCAACCAGTCCATCCTAAAGGAAATCAGTTGTGAATATTCATTGGAAGGATTGATGCTGAAGCTGAAACTCCAATACTTTGACAACCTGATGCAAAGAAATGACTCATTTGAAAAGACCCTGATGCTGGGAAAGATTGAAGGCAGGAGAAGGGGACAACAGAGGATGAGATGGTTGGATGGCATCTCTGACTCAATGGATATGAGTTTGAGTTAACTCCGGGAGTTGGTGATGGACAGGGAGGCCTGGTGTGCTGCAGTCCGTGGGGTCGGAAAGAGTGACTGAACTGAACTGAACTGAATGCAACAATGGGTGTAGATGGGCTCAGGTAGTGACTCTTTTCCTTCATGTAAGAAATATAGAGGTCGGTAGCACCTGGCTCTGCTTCAACAGCATGATGACAACAGGGTTGCTTCTGTGTTGCTTCATGGTCATGGCTACCATGGCTCCAGGCATTATATCCTTCCTTTCCCATACGAACAATGGGAAAGGACTAAACCAGCCGTTTCTGTCTCTTTTATGAGGAAAGTAAAACTTTTTCCCAGAAAAACCTCTAACTGACTTGTGTTGGTGTCTCATTGGCCAAACTTGGACTCGTAGACCCCTCCAGCTTCAAGGGAGGCTGGACGTCAAGTGTCTACAGAAGAGGGAAAGTGTTTGGAAATGGACAGAGACTGATCCAACTCTCAGCGTCCTTTTCATTAAGCCAATTCAGACTTGCTCTTCTGACCTCAGTCCAACTGTCCCTTCTTCTTGGAAGACTCCTTTGATCCCTCACCTTTTTAGGAATAATTAAATGTTTCATCATCATATTGATCTCTCATGTTTTCCCCAGTCTTGAACTTGTTGGCTGAACCTCACTTTGAGGTATATGTGAAGTCAAGTGCTTCAAGAAAAAAACGCAAAACTTTATACAAACATGATAAAATATGTATGGATACAATCCCACCCAAAGCCTGCTCACCTCAGTCAGTATTTTTCCCATTTTATAATCAAGTCCATGCACCACCACAAGGCCAACACAGCTTCCTGTGGGGGAGCCCGAAATATTTCTTCCCTTTGAATGAACTTCCAGGAATGTGTTGGTAAAGTTGTCACAGATTTGTTCCCATTAAATACCTGCCAGTCCAAGTTGGGTAAGCCCAGTCTTTTGATTTATTGTTATTTGAAAACTTTAAAGCTCCCCCTTTTAGTGGTAATCTAGTTTAGCAGGTAAGACCTTGGAGTCTGGACCCAGAATGTCAGGGTTCAAATCCTGACTGAATTTACCAACCACATATCTGGCATGGGGCAAGTCACTCAACCTCCCTGGGCCTCAGTTTCTTCATCTGTAAAATGGGAATAATAGTGGACGTAGCTGCCAGGATGGCTGTGAAGATTAAATGAACTAATCCTGAAAACCCTGCACACAACAGGCCCTGAGGCCACAGTGGCTGACCTTATTCCCTCCGAGGTGTGTTTCCATTTGCTGCTCCCACTAGCCCCCTCTCCTCTCTCCTTCTTTAAACTCAGTTAGCCAAATGCCTAATCCAATCACTGCCTAAATCAGTGACTATTACATTTCCTCAGAGAATTTACAGTCAGGTGGGGGAGCTCAAGCAGCCAAGAAACTAGAAAACAGTAGCTGAGGTGGAGGGCATGCTTGCTGAGTGCCTTGCCTTGCATGTATTAGCTGGCCACTTACTCACACATGTTGTCTCAGTTTCCCCCTTTTGTAGATAAAGGAATCTGAATCTTGGAGTGGTTTGTAAATGTATAGTGTCCCAGCAGGGGATTAGATTAGTGTGTCTCATTTAAAGCCGAGGCAAGTTAGGCTGGCTTTATGACATAGAATAGGCTGGACAGCCACAGAGAGGCACCAGGTGTCCTGGAGTTCAGAGGTGTGAGTCCCAAACCACTTTGGAGGTTTCCAAAAAGCTTTCCTAGGAAGCCTGGGTGGTTCAGTGGTAAAGAATCCACCTGCAATGCAGGAGATGGAGAAGCAGGTTCAGTCCCTGGGTGGGGAAGATCCCATGGAGGAGGAAATGGAAACCCACTCAAGTATTCTTGCCTGGGAAACCCCATGGACAGCGGAGCCTGGCAGGCTACAGTTCAGGGGGTCGCAAAGAGTCGGCCATGACTGAGGATCTGAGCATGCTTGTATGCAAAAAGCTTTCCTGGGCATACGAGACACACATTGGAGGGAAAGCATGATTCTTGTTAAGCAGCTGGGAGAAAAGGTAAGCAGTAGTGAGAAAGGTTTTTAGATGAATTAAACAGCAAAAGCAAAGACACAAACTCCAAAAACACAGGATATTTTGAGGGAAAGAACAGTTGGGAGTACAGACTCTGGAACTGGCGAAACTTTGGTTCAAATATATTTGCTATTCAACTGTATTCACTATTTACTTCAATTCTATTTATAATTTCTTCACTGAGTGACCTTGGTCAAGTTGCTTAAACTTTCTATGCCTCAGTTGCATTTGTAAAACGAGAGCATTAAGAACACCCGCCTTGAAGTGTTACCTGAGTTCAATGTCCCATCCAGGCTGGTGGTCAGCAGTGTCACTTGCTCTCAGGAAATTAGGATTAGCAGAACAGAGGAAATGGCTTTTGAGGTTTCTATGTGTTTGAGGTAAAAAAGTTGGAAGCACTTGTTCCCTTTGTTTTCCTCTCACAGCAACTGACAGTATGAATCAGGCTTTATGTGGAGTCTCTTTCTGTAACTTGCCTGCATCAGCAAAATGCAGATAGAAACACAAGCAGAAAAAAATAAAAAGCAAGAATGACGCTCATCTAAGGACCTGATTACAAATAGTTAGCTTCAGCATATATTGATATTTCAGGCCCTTCAGAGAGCGACTTGAAGGTTGTTTTCTGGGAGAAATTATACACACTTAGTGTCCACCCAGTACTTTTTCTGGGTCACTAACAAGACCCCAAAGTCAGTCCCATGCTGCTGCTGCTGCTGCTGCTAAGTCACTTCAGTCGTGTCCGACTCTGTGTGACCCCATAGATGGAAGCCCACCAGGCTCCCCTGTCCCTGGGATTCTCCAGGCAAGAACACTGGAGTGGGTTGCCATTTCCTTCTCCAATGTGTAAAAGTGGAAAGTGAAAAGTGAAAGTGAAGTCGCTCAGCCGCGTCTGACCCCTAGCGACCCCACGGACTGCAGCCTACCAGGCTCCTCCACCCATGGGATTTTCTAGGCAAGAGTACTGGAGTGGCTTGCCATTGCCTGCTCCAAGTCAATCCCATAGAGGAGGGGAAATAGAAGGGAAAAAAAAACAGGAGTGAATAATAATAATAATAAAACCTTCACATTTCCTTTCCTGTTGAGTCAGCTGGCATGTGGTCAACAAACTGTTTTGAAGGACCTGAGACATCCTGGGCCATCCTTCACGGCTAGCTTTGTGTTCGGAAAAGTCAATGCAGACTTTCACCGCCATCCATGCCCTTCCCCTGCTCCTACTCCCATTTCCCCCTAGGAGACCTAAGGAGAATTTAATCCATATGGTTTTGATTCCCTCACTCATCAAAATGCAGTTTTCCAAGAGTCATTTGATCTCCAAGATGCTATGTGAGTGTCTTTTTGCATTTTATTTTTTCCCTTAGAAAAGAAGAGCTGATGGTTTGCCAAAAGAAAATGAACTCCAAACCCTTGGGGTCTGAACTGGGTTCAAGCAAGAGTTTCAGGGGAGCCGAGGGGGATGTTGCTTGTTAGAGGCCTCCAATGTTCTCTTCAGAGGCCAGGTGAATCCAAGCAAAATGCCGGGACTATTTTTGCTTTTCTTTCTCCCATATGTGCGCTGCCCATTATTCTATCCTAACAACTGAATAATAATTGGTGTATTAAGTCATCCCTGAGTACCAGACACTGTCTGAGACATTTAGGAAAATTGTCCAATGGAGTCTCTACAATCATCCTTTGAGGGATGTGCTTCCCCCACTCTTTCCCTTCTTTCCTTCCTCCCTTCATTCATTCTTTGTTCAGTTGCGTCCAACTCTTTGTGACGCCGTGAACTGCAGCATACCAGGCTTCCCCATCCTTCACTGTCTCCTAGAGCTTACTCAAACTCATGTCCATTGAGTTGACGATGCCATCCAACTATCTCATCTTGTCAGCCCCTTCTCCTCCTGCCTTCAACCTTTCCCAGCATCAGGGTCTTTTTCAATGAGTCACCTCTTCGCATCAGGCAGCCAAAGTATTGGAGCTTCAACTTCAGCATCAGTCTTTCCAATGAATATTGATTTCCTTTAGGATTGCCTGGTATCATCTCCTTGCAGTCTAAGGGACTCTCAAGAGTTTTCTCCAACACCACATTTCGAAAGCCTCAGTTCTTCAGTGCTCAACCTTCTTTATGATCCAACTCTCACATCCATACCTGAGTACTGGAAAAACCGTAGCTTTGACTATACGAACCTTTATCAGCAAAGTGATGTAACCATAAAATAGTTTTTGAGCATTTATTATGCATCAGGAACCATCCTAGAGTCTGGACACCCCAAATTACATCTCTGCATTATTGGAGCAGACAGTCCAGTTTGGGTGCAATAAGCAAACGAATAAGATGGTTTCAAGCAGTAATCCATGTGATGAAGAAAATAAAATTCAGGTAGCAGAAAGACTATTCCTGTTGGACTTGCATGTGATGTCAGGGAGGGCTGAGGGGAGATGTGAAGGTCAGCAAGGATGCAACTGCTAAAATCTAGGAACTCAGGCTGCCCTGAAGGAGGAAGGATAAGGGCAAAATCCCAAAGTGGGACACGGTTGCACATCCAGGAGCAGATAGAAGGTCAACGTGCTGGAGCCGCAGGCAGACAAGGCGGTACATGGTGTGTGGCCAGGGAGGAAGCTTGGTCAGGCACAGATGGATTCACGGGCTATGGTGGAAACTTCTGGACTTCAGGCAGGACAGGCTGGGGACAATCCACATCTGCACCATCCTTCTGTCTGCTGGGTGGAGAAGAGTTAGGAGAGGTCAAGACAGGGGAAAGTAAACGAGGAAGCTACACTGACCAGAGGGTATGGGTCCCCCTCCCCTTCCAGACTCAGGATTCTGGTGGACCAGACAGGGGTTTGCGATGGGGCTGTGCTGGTGTCAGCGCTCACTCAGGGCGCCTCCGGGGCTCAGGGTGCCTCCAGGACTGCACTCTGGATGTCGAGGGTGTGCGTCCCAGTCAGCAGAGGCTCAGACCCACAGCAGGCAAGCGGGAGGGAGGCAGTTGGCTTTCGGCACATCCCATGAATTTGCACTTGTGGGGACAAACTGGATATACTTCTCGGATTTCACGGTGTTTTCTTCACCCTTTCTGGGCCTCCTTTCCCCACCTGACGGTGTAGCTCCCACATGAGAATGCTTAGACCAGGCATGTTCTCTTTATTTCGTTTTCTTTTTTTTTCTGTTTTAAAACAAGCAGAATAAACATATTGTTGCTTTTCACTTCACCGATTTAATTTTGACAATTTGCTCATGCCTAATATATACTCGGTAAGCCTTTATTAAAAACTGCTTCTGGGGATTTTTTTGGTTCATGTTAATTTCAAACTTGTAAATTCTCCCTACCCACTTTCCCCTTTGGTAACCATATATTTGTTTTCTTTGTCTATGAGTCTGTTTCTGTGTTGTGTATAAGCTCATTTGTATTGGTTCTTTTTTTTTTTTTTTAAGATTCCACATACGAGCAATATCATATATATGTCTTTCTCCTTCTGGCTTATTTCACTTAATATGGTAATCTTTAGGTTCATCCGTGTTGCTGCAAATGGCATTATTTCATTCTTTTCCAAAAAGCTGTTGACTGACTAAATGCCCAAATGAGTGCTGCACATTTTATCTGCTGGTCAAGAGCTATGGAAGGCTTTCGTTCGTCCATTCACCCAACATTTCTGAACACCATTTCACGTGTCAGGCTGCATGTTAGGGACTCAGAGTGAAGGAAAGCCGATCTCTGCTTTCAAACAGTTTCTAATCTGGTTAGGTGTGAGTGTGTGTGTGAGTGTAGAATAGGAGGGACTGGTACGTAACCAAATAATTTTGATACATTAAAAAAACACTTGAATGAAGGTAATGTACGTACAAAGTATTGTAAATTCCTGGAAGAAGGAAATAGTAGCTCTTGGGGAAGTTGAGGAGAGATGTTAGCAATGTCTTCAGGGAAAAGGCAACGCTTCAGCTCAGATCTGAGGGGTGAGAGGAGGAATTCTTCAAGAACTGAGGGGCAAACTGAAGGTGGTTTGTCTTGGGAGGCATGTCTTCCACCCTGTGACCCCTTCCCCACATTGGGAAGAAGACTGTGTGGTGAGCCACTGGGGTGGGTGCAAAGAGGAGGCGGCAGTCGTGTCCCTGGATCCCACTGTGGCTTGAACAGCCCTTTGACTTCTGCCACCAGTTTCTGGGCTGCCAAAATTCCCTGGTCCGTCTTTCTGCTGATGGTTTTGCTGGCTGTGGTGGAGAGGGGCTGCCTTCCCCACATCACAGCCTCTCCTTTTTCTTTGATGCTTCTGTGAAATTATCCTTTGCCCTGCCTCTGTCCACAGGTAGTAGGACTGGTGAACCCCACTCTGGCCAGTTGGAATACATTTCCTTGGCCATAGATGCCATAGCATCCATGCCATGGTTGTTGGGTCAGAGACACAATTCTGCTGTTTTCATTTGGATTACTGAAGAAGTGGAATTCCGCTTTCCTGCTGGATTTGACGCTGAAAGAGGGTGGTCTGTGGAACTGTTTATGGCCACTTTGCAGCTGCATGGAGTCAACACCAAGGAGCAGAGTTAAGGACACAGAGAAGGGAGCTAGTACTTGGTGACATCCTTTGAGCCCTGAATCAATCAATACCTGAAGCCTGCATTATTCTGGGGCATGAGCCAATAGCTTTCTGTTATTAGTTTTAGCCAGCTTGAGCTGGATTTCCTACAGCTGGTATCCTCAGAATCCCAACTAATACTATGGCCAAGAACACTATGATATGTCATGTCTCTAGAAAACCCTTTTCTTTCACCCCAAGAAACTTTAGTCTTGGGATACAAAGGAGGGATAAAAGAAAGAATGTTGGGCATGATGGCCAGGAATGCAATTGGGAGGGACAGAACATGTTTGCCTCTGATTTCAGGTTATCTGGGCTGTTTTAACTAATGTTAACTACTTTTGTGTCCCTAAATAGAAGGATTTACTGCAGCGGTCTATTTTGATGGAAAGAATTTTCTAATTTCAGTACAAAGTTTTGTTGTTGGTGGTGGGGACTTTTTGTGCTTTTGTTTTTACAAATCACGAGTAATGGTTTAAGTAGTCACCAAACTAGAGATTATTTTGATTTTAAAGGATTGTAGAGGTCACCTGGCTCAACCTCATTAAGTCTCTGTTTATTCAACAGTAAAATAGAGATAACCAGAGACTGTGCATCTCACAGGGGCATGAGCTGTCATGTCTGTTAATTTCTGACATAGACTAGCAAATATTTTAATAGGAATGCTACCTTATTTTAAATAGATTAAGTAACAGGAGTTCGATATCTCATTCTAGAGAATCCAAGTTGTATATCTTTACAAAATTAGATGTTTAAAATGTGTAAACGGTTTCTCTTTGGGCCTCAATTTTCTCAGCTGTATAATGAAGGTAATAATAGTATTTACCTCATAGGATAGTTGTTGAAGGTAAAAAGAATAAGGCACATGGCCCCTCCAAATTCACTCTCCACCCTGCTCTGTGTCCAGAACACTGACCCAAATGGGCTATGGTCACAGGCTTTACTGCTGTCTGGTTTCTGGAAAGTTTAGCTCGTGGGAACATGAGGTTGGTGTGGGAAGGGAGTGAAGTCAGGCTCATTCCTGTGGGGTCTGGTGAGCTGCCTGGGTCCTGTGATCCAAGTCTGTGACTGCTGTCAGGCAGCATATAAAATGTGGTGACTGCTCTGTCTCCTCGGGACTACAGGCCCAGGGGGACAGGGGAGAGTAATAACCCACTCATAATCCCCTGGTGTTGTGCTCTCCCTGTGGTTTCTCTGTATCTTGCCCACATCTTTGCAAATGGTCTTTCTATTCAGTTCAGTTCAGTCGCTCAGTCATGTCTGACTCTTTGCGACCCCATGAACCGCAGCATGCCAGGCCTCCCTGTCCATCACCAACTCCCGGAGTTTACCCAAACTCATGTCCATTGAGTCGGTGATGCCATCCAACCATCTCATCCTCTGTCTTCCCCTTCTCCTCCTGCCCTCAATCTTTCCCAGCATCAGGGTCTTTTCAAATGAGTCAGCCTTTCACATCAGGTGTCCAAAGTATTGGAGTTTCAGCTTCAACATCAGTCCTTCCAATGAACACCCAGGACTGATCTCCTTTAGGATGGACTGGTTGAATCTCCTTGCAGTTCAAGGGCCTCTCAAGAGTCTTCTCAAACACCACAGTTCAAAAGCATCAGTTCTATTTATTTAATAGAGTTTAATTCTTTCTATTAAACTCTTCTCAAAGTTCCTAATTTGAACATGCCCTCTGTTTCTTCTGGCCCTTCTGCTGATTCATGCTGAGGCAAGAGCTAGGACAGAGCCTAGAAGATAGCACATTCTCTTTATAGTCTGCTGCTGAAGTTGTTTTGCCATCCACGCAGCACAAAATGAAACATAAGATGGATATGTGGTCTGAACATAGATTTCATTGTTTGAGGTACTCTTAATCAGATGATGTGGTTTTACTCTCATGAGTTAGGAGTGGCCTTGACAAATGAGTGGCCCTCCTATCTAAGTGCTGCCAGGAAGCATGGCATATGGACGCAATCTGCAGTCCTGCCGTCAAGCTGGACTTTTAGTCCTTCGGTATCCCTTTATCATACTCCTGAGGACTCTCAAAGTATAACCCAGGAGGTTTCCTACTTCTGCTAATCTAGCTTCAGCAAACGAACTATATTTAAAACTTCTGTTAGGGTCTGTGTATGTTATGAACTGAGGTCCAACAAATTCATATACTGAAACCCTAACCCCTAGTGTGATGGTATTTGAAAGAAAGGCCTTTGGGAGGTAGTTAGTTTCAGATATGAGATCATCAGGGTGGAGCCCCATGATGAGATTAGTGCCCTTCCAACAAGAAGAAAAGAGATCAGAGATTTCCCTCTCTTTCTGCCATGTGGAAATACAGTGAGAAAGTGGCCATCTATAGGTCAGGAAGAGGATTCTCACCAGGAATCAAATTGGCCAGCACCTTGATCTTAGACTCCCAGCCTCCAAAACTGTGAGAAATAAATTTCATTTATGTAAGCTTCCCAGTCTATGGTGTTTTGCTTTAGCAGCCTGAGCTAAGACAATGTAACTATTTCATAGCAGTAATCACAATATGAATTCTTCTGCCCTGAGAACTCACTATGGGCCAGGTACTAGGCTAAGTTTTCAGTGTGAATGAACTCATTCAATTTTCACAGTAAAACTATGGCTACTTATATTAGAAGTTCCCTTCAGTGCCTCGAGAGTACAGAAATAATGTGATTTTAAGAAATATTTATTTTTTCTCACACAAAAAAAGAAGCCTGAAACTTGTTGGCCATGGTCTTAAGAGTAGATCCATGATTATCAGAATCTCAGGCTCCTTCTGTCTTTCTTAGTTCAAAGTTTCATCTTCCAGGTTACCTCAAGGTTCAGCATGGCTGCAGTAACTCCTTCCTTTGTTTACATCTCTGACAATGGGGACAAAGAGGGATGCCAAAATATATATATATTTTTAATGTGCCAGCTTCTTTTATGAGCTGACTTTCCCAGAAATCCCACCCAACAACTGCCACTTAAATTTCATTAACCAGAGATTTCTCCCATGGCCACATCTAGCTGCAAGAGAGGCTGGCCAAGTTAGTCTTTCAGCTGGACTCACTGCAACCTTCAGGAATGCTATCTCATTTTACCAAGAAAGAAACCGAGGCTCTAAGAGCCAGGAAACTTGCCTAAAACTTCACTAATGGTAGGACAGAGCCAGCACTTGGATGGAGGTCTGCCCAGCTCCAAGGCCCAGGTTCTTTGCCTTTTATTGCTAATGATAGAGTTTGTCTAAGAAGCAAGACAGAAGCCTTCTCAGGCTGCCTGCTGTGTGCTCAGATGTCTCCAGTGCTGTTGTATGGACACTTGCTGAATGGGTCCAGAGCTTTGAGCAATTCTGTTTTACATCCAAAAGTGACTCACAGAAGGTTTTCCAAAGGGAGTCCTTGCGCTCGCTTCGGCAGCACATATACCAAAGGGAGTCCTTACATAAATAGAGGATTGTCTTAACTTTTTGTCCATATCTCTTTTCTGGTAAACTAGTACTTTAGGAAGCTAGTTTGCAGTTGTATGCCCAGTAGCCAAGACACTGTCTTGCCCACTGTAGGGATTCAATAAGGATTTGTTGAATCAGTGAAGGAGTAAGGCAGTGAAGTAGTGAATTTCTTCATAGCTAAAAATCTTAAAAGCAAGTCAGCTTCTTTTTCCTGGAAGGTATTTCCCACCAGCTGACCAACTGTTTTGAAACCACCCTGTAAGAGGTAACAATCTCCCAAAGAAAATCACCCATTGTTAATTGTGAGTCTCAGAAGTCTCTATCTGTGAAAATTATCATGTATGGCCCCCATGAGATCTTTTTTTCTGGTAGATTTCTAGATATCCTTTTTTTTTCTTTCTCCTGATTGGCCTATAAAATATACTAAGGAATTATGCTAATGCTGATGTCTCTCCAACCACATCCTATTGAGGACTGGATCTATTTTTCAAAGACAAAACTGAGTTTTAATTTAGTGTCCCCATGACATTTTCCCTTTCAAGCACATGAAGGATGCTTCTGCAAAGGGAGAGGTCTTGGGAAATCTTTCACGGATGACTGCGCTTTATGCCTGGGTGGAGTAACCCTCAGCACGCCAGCTTTCAATTAGATGTAAATAAATGGAGACAGCTTTGCAGTATGCCCGACAGTCTGAAAGATTAACCTGGGGCCTTGGGCCTTGATTTCTCCCACTACGGCTGAAAATTTTCATTTACATTTTTGGCATTTTGTGAGCAGCTATAACATGCCAGGTTTAAATTTGAAGATCTTCTTTCCTTCACTCTGCCACCTCTTCCCACACCTCAGACTTCAAGAATGCCCTGAGCCTGGAGGCATCCGTGGGGAACCCAGGAAGTACCCTTTCTCTGCATGTGTGGATTCTAAATGGAATCCTGTGGATGGACATTTGGCCCTCTTGGGGTCAAATAATAGAGTCTTTGTCCAACTCTGTGATTGTAATTCTGTTTGAAGTTAGGGCAGAAGAGGACATGTCTGTCTTCTATCCACCACACCCCAAGGCACAGGTGGACTGGGGAGGGCTTTGGTTAGGACTGGGAGAGGGGCTGCTCTGGGGATGGACTCCTTACTGTGTATTTCCTGGCATTTCAAGATCTGAAGGGAAGATCATTACATCATTTTGAGATTCTTCTACCAGAGAATTGTATCATTTAGTTGTTGCTGTATAACTAGCCACTCTGATACTTACTAGCTTAAAGCAACATTGTTTACTTAACTCAAAATTTTGTAAATCAGCAATTTGGGCTGATCTCAACTGGGCAGTCTTTATGGTCAGGGCTGAAATTGACTGATCTCAGATGGGCATCATAAGCTAGTGACTTGGTTTATGGTGTCTCGGCTGGGATGGCTGGGGCCAAATGGCTCCCATCATCCAACAGGCCAGCCTGAACTTTCTCACCTGGTGCAGGATTCCAAAAGCAAGCATAGAAGCCTTCTGAGGCCCAGACTCAGAATTGGCATGATGGCACTTCCATTTCACTCTGTTGATCAAAGCAAGTCAGCAGTCTAGTACCAGAGCTAGACTGGATCCCATCTCTTGACGAGAAGGGCTACAAAGAATTTTGGTCACTTTTGTAATCTACTACAGGGAGTGATTTTCCACGTGTGCTTTTCAAGCCTAGTGCTTTCATGGGACAGCCTCGGAAGGCCACCACTGGGTCAAGGTTCGAGTTTGGACTGCCTCCTCCCACCCTCAAGCAGAGTAACTCACTTTTATCTGCAAGATATATTGGACTTTTAAGCAACATCTCGTTAGAACAAAAGCTGTTATGGTCAAAAGGTATTTGAATACCAATTTGTTGGAAGTAATTGTCAGGCTCTCTGCGGCCTCCTTCTGTTCTCTGTGACTCATAGAAATGCACTTCCTGCTTACTGGTGAAAAAGAACTAGTGCCAAGAAGGAGGAAGATGCTGATCTTGGCCATTCACTCATCATTCTTGGCCGAGCCCAGTAACCCACGCGATCTTGTTTCCCTAGTCTATAAAAAATAGGTGGAAGACAGTCATGCAGTAGATGAGCCCTGACCCTAAAGCTAGACTTTCAGGGTTCCAACCCCAGCTTCCTCTGTTGCTGTGAAGCCTTAGGAGAACTACTATCCTCCCCAAGCACAAGCTCTTTGTCTATAAAATAGGGATGAGAATAACACTGCCTGCTTCATCAAGTTGTTGCCTGGGTTGAATAAGATAATTTTTGTAGCATAATTACTCAACATATGTTTCCTGTTATTATTATATAGTTTCTAGGTTCCCTTTAAGTTTGAATAAATCATGCATCTCAGGTTGGCAGTGCTGTTTTTTATATTCTATTGAGAATCTAGTTCCCAATTGAAAAGTGGTCTGGAACTTTTTTTCTAGGAAGATATTTAACGGAACAAAACCTCTGCCTACTGGCCTGCCAAATGGTAGAATTCAGCTGTTAGAGATTCATTCCTTTGTCTGAATACATTAGAGTGTTGTTCTTCATTCATACTTTGTAAGAGTTGGGTGAGTAGATCCTTTTCTTCCATGAGTATCAGACTGAACCTTAAGCACTGAGAAAATGTGAAGTTGGACAGTTATGAGGAGGGGGGAGTAATGATGCATATTGTGTACAGAGGAGAGGATAAAGAGGCTTGGGATGCCTACTGGGGGAGGGGGAGGGGAAAGGAAGCAGAGAGCAAGGAGTTTAGTGTCTGATTGGAGCAGAAGACCCTTATCCTGGTGAGAGAAGAGCCAAGAAGCACTGGATCTGCTTTCTTATCATGTGTGGAGCTGAGGGTCTTTGTCCCTGGGACGTATCTTCATGTGCATCATAATGCACCCTCTTACTTCACCCATCATGATCCTCAAATGATATGAGCTCCCTCCCACAGCCCACCAGGGTCTGCAAGAATATTCGAAGTCCCCTGGGGCAAGCAACTTTAGTTTCTCAGGGAGGAGATTCTGCCCCGACAATGGCAGTGACCTGCAAGTTGGTCCTGCCTGACAGGCTTTGCCACCATCACTCAGCCTCTAGGCTTCCACTTGGCTAGGCCTTGGCAAACAGGCTCTGGCTTGCCAGGCTGGGTCCTGGACTTAGGACCTGGTGGAAAAGTTAGGGCAATATGGCCCTAGACTGGCTCTTCAGATACTATGCAGAGATGGGGTACACTGGTGGTTCCTTATCATGGGATGACAAGAGGTGGGCAGGAGAGCCACTTGAGCTAGAGGTGGTGTTCCATAGAACCCAGCAAGTCTCTGACTGGCTCAGGGAATAGATGGAGGTGACCCTGGCTCTGAGCCCACTCTCTGTATGGAAGTACCCCCTCTTCCTTTTAAAATTGTATTTTTGTACCAAAGATAAACTAGAGAGCCATGCTGACTTTATGGGATGGGGACGGAGCAGAGCTGGGGGGCAGGGAGCTTTGTTTTTCAGAAGGATGTGCCTTAGAATTATATTTACCTGCCAAATTTCCTATTATATTTAAGAGTTGCACTTCCTTTCTTTTTTTGGAACATCTATCATTTTTATTAAACAAGTTATCTGTGCTGATTATAGAAAAATCTGAGAACAGATAAGCAAAAGTTTGGTTGCAATGAAAATTACTTGTAATTACTATTAAAGTCTCTCCCTCCCTCTCTCTCCATAGCTTTCTGTTGAGAGCATAGCCCATGATTTATTGACATAATCCCCTATCGTTGGGCATTCATGAGTGTTTTTCCAGACTTCCAACACCTGCAGAAACCCCTATGGAATGAAGCTTCAGTTGCCTACAGTGGTCACCCTTTAATAAATGTCTGCCCTCACCTGTCTCATTTCTCCGCTTCCCTAACGATTTCTCTTTCACCTCCCAAATAAACCACCTGCACTTGAATCCTCATCCTGAGGCTGCCTCTCAGGGGCCTACACCAATACAGTGATCACCAGCTTTGAGTTAGAAAGGCCTCCCTTTCCCATTAATTGACTTGAACCACATTTTGGGAACCGAGTTTCTTGCCTGACACTGGGTGCACAGAGGCCAGGGCCCTACTGACTCACTTAGGCTACTTTGGTTGTGCCTCCTGGGTGTGACACCTCAACCTTTGACCTCCAAGTTTCTCATCTTCTTGCCCTCAGATTTATGTCAGCCTTTTGCCAAGGCCAGCTTGTCACCAATGGCTATGCCTGTTTTTCCTCTTGTTACTCTGTCCCTGAGTTAATCCTCTCTCATAACGCTGCTGGCTCCTCTCTGGGCTTTCCTTATCAATAAATCTTTACTCAGTCTCAGGCTGGAAGCAGGAGCCCCAGGCCACACTGTGACACTTCCCTTGACCCTGCTTTGAAAGCCCAGCTTTTTCTTGTAATCCTCCTGTCAAGGAATTTTTTGTTATTAGACATTTTTGTTACCTGAGGTGACATCCCATCCAAGCAGAGAAAATTTATATATATATATATATATACTAATTTCTTCATTTATGAAATGAGCTTGATTATAATATCCAGTGTGCTAATTAATCAGCTTTCCAAAAAAGAAAACATGATTTTTAGCATTTGCTGATTTCTGTGGTATAAATACTCCCACAGAGGTCAGTTTTAAGCAATCAATGGTTTAAAAACCAGATGGTGAAACTCCTAAATATTTAACAATCGGCCCTCCTGAACCAGGTGGCATAGTGGTAAAGAATCTGCCTGCAGTGCAGGAGATGTGGGTTCAATTCTTGGGTCGGGAAGATCCTCTGGAGAAGGAAATGGCAACCCACTCCATTATTCTTGCCTGGAGAATCCCATGGACAGAGCAGCCTGTCAGGGTACAGTCCATGGGGTTGAAAGAGTTGGACATGACTGAGCATACACACACACACACAGAGACACACACACACACACCCCTCCTAAACTAGTTCAAGCCACCACCAACACACTACCAAAATACCTAACTCGTAGAAGTAAATGGTTTACTTTCCGTAAATAATTTAGACATAGCACAGAGGAAGTGCTGCGTGTTCGCTATTGTAATTCCTGCTGTTGTGGTAGTTATTATTGTCACATGGGCCCCGCTGATCTTCAGATGTCTGCAGTGCTGCCTTGTCCACAGAGGGCTGGTCATGCTGGCCGTGCCATCTTGCCGGAACTAGGAGAGCGCTACCCTGTGGTGCCCAGTTACTTGTGACCCAGGGAGGGGCCCTGAGCACACAGCGGGTGGTGTGGAGCAAGGGGGCTTCCTGCCTGTATGTGTTGGGGGATCCTGAACAGGGCAGATATAAAAGCCCCTGGGTGGTGTGGAGCAAGGGGGCTTCCTGCCTGTATGTGTTGGGGGATCCTGAACAGGGCAGATGTAAAAGCCCCCAGTAGGGCAGTTGTCAGTGATTCCTCCCACACAGATGACAAAGTGCACTTTGGGAGATGATCAGAGGGGCTAAACTTGGGGTGCAGTAGGAACCTGTGGAAGGGTTCCAAGCTTAGGGGATCATTCAGAGAATGGGAATTTCCCAGGGGGAAGAGGAAGGAAGTTGGGGTTGAGGGGTTGGCTGCAATAAAGCTTGGTGGAAAGAAAACATTTCTGTGGACTTGCAGATATGTGTGTGGTAGGAGTGTAGAGTGACAAGTTCAAGGGTGTTCTGTAGAATCCTAGGGGTCATCACCTTCAAAATGTCAACATTATGGAAGAGAAAGAAAGGCTTAAATACTGTCTCTGATTAAAAAAGACTATACAAACATGAAAGCTAAATGCAAGGCACACTCCTGAACTAGTCCAGACTGGGGAGAAGCAGGAGGTCTACAAAAGTATTATTCATTCAAGTCACACAGTTTGAATAGGGGCTGTCGATTAAGTCATAGTTTTGTACTGATACTTTTTAAATCCTATTTTCTCTTCTATAAGAGGATGTCCTTGTTTTTAGGAAATTAAGACTGAAATATAAAGGTGATGTAGGTGGCCTATGTTCAATCCCTGGGTCAGGAACATCCCTTGGAGAAGGGAATGGCTACCCACTTCAGTATTCTTGCCTGGAGAATTCCATGGACAGAGAAGCCTAGAGGGCTATAGTCCATGGAATCGTAGAATCGGACAGGACTGAGCAACTAACACACACACATATGCTAGGAATAAAAGAGTAAGGTGTCTACAGTGGACTGTCAAGTGTTTCTGTTTATTTAGACTGAGAAAGTGATTAAAATAGATACAGTGAAATGTTAGCGCTGAAAACACTGGGCAAAGATGTTTAAGGGAGTTCTTTCTTCTCTTCTTACCGTTCTCCTATATGATTCTAATGATTTTTAAATGAAAAGTTGGTTTTTTTTTTAAATGAGTGGAGAAGAAGAACGTATAGGCTAAGAGTCAGGGAAGGGAAAGAGAGAGGGTGGAAGTTTCCGCTGCTGGTTTATTGGAAAGGGCATTGAAGCATGGAAAGGCTAATGGCCGGTCAAGGGTCAGTGAACAGTGAGCATGGACTTTGAGCCCCTAACCCTTACTTCTGAGACCCAAGTCGTGGTTCTTTCTAGTAAACTGCAGGGTCCCAGGAGGGAAGTATGTGTTGATATATGGCCTCTAATGTGAAGGACACCCCAGGGGTGTAATTTCTCCTGGCTGCCCAGAGTTCTCCATGGAGCTCCTGTTATTTCAGGTTATCATTACTGGGAGCTGTGCCCTGAATTCCCCGTACACTGCCCTGAAATTTGCCCCATATGTTTTTTAAAGGTTGATTACATCTTTGGGACTTTTTCCTAATGTGAGCAGAAGCTGTAAAGTTTCAATTGTCTCAGCTCATTGGGATCAAGTGTCTGTTCACGTGGGCCGTAAAAAGATTCTGCATCAGATAGCTGATGTCAGACAAACGTGCACGAAGAAATCTGTTAGTTTCAGATGACATGTAATGCTGTCATGTCTTAGGAAATTAGGAGCAAATTTTTCTTTCTCCTTTGCAAAGAAGGATGACTCAGTGTAGGGTAATGGAATCCTGGTTAACTGTAGGACCAGAATTAAAAAGGAAACCTCACTTTCACATGCTTTTGGTGGAAGTATAAATTGGTACATCTGCTTAGGGAAACTGACAGTGGCTAACAAAGCCTCCTATGTGCTGAATAAAAGCAATTTTAATGCTTATACACTTATCTAAGAGAAATGAGTATATGTCCAGCTAAATACATATACAGTAGTATTCACCACAGCTTAAATAATAAAAGCCAAAAAACAGAAACAGCCCAAATGTTCATCAATACTAGAACTAATTCCAGTATTCTAGAATGTGGAATTCTACTGGTCAATGTAAAAGAATGAAATGCTGAAATACACAACAAAATGGCTGAATCTCATGGCCACATGGATGCAAGCTAAAACATTCTATGTCATTCTATTCATTTGAAGCTTAAAGACAGGTTGAGTGAAGTTGTGATGGTAAAGCGTAGAATAGTGAATGTCAAGCAAATGTTGATTGGGAGAAGGCATATAAAGATGCCATCTAGGGTTCTGGAAATATTTGATGTCTTTATCCAGGTGATGGCTACACAAGAAAGATTTGGGCACTGAGCTGCATGTAAATGAAACATTAATAGAAAAGGAATATAAAAGAAAAAAGGGCATTCCTTTCCACTAGTAGGGCTGGCTGAAGGGAATGCAGAATGGACTATCCCAAAGACCATGCCTGGGGTGAGCAGCTTGACAGTAGTAGCCTTGTGTTCTTAGCCCCATTTTGAGAGAGCCAATCACATGTGCTCTTGCTGACACAATGCTGGGTAACAATCACCAGTCACCCAACTCTGAGTCAATGCCACTGTATCAAGCCAATGGGTCTCAGACTGCCTCTGCCTGGAGGACACAGGCTGAGTTGGTTTACACTGCACTGTGTGAAAGAATCACCAACCTGGCCATGTTCAAATGCAGGTTCCAATCCACTAGGTCATGGGTAAGGCCTGAGAGTCTGCATTTCCAGTAAATTCCCAGGTGATGCTGATGCTCAGACCAGTTTTGAGCATCAAAGCTCTAGAGGCAGACAGGCCAGGGTGACAGTCTTGTGCTATTTTGAAATCTGTGATCTTTGCCAAATTCCTCTGTTTCTCTGAAGAGCTCTCAATGTCTTCTGGAAACTGGGCGCAGGAGGGAAGGGAGGGCTAGATAACCATCTCCCAGAATGCTGTGGATTCAGGGGGGTAGTATACATAAAGTGCTCAGCACAGTGCCTGGTCTAGAGTGAGTGCATGTTGTTGTTGCTTTGTCCCTAAGTCGTGTCTGACTCTTGGGCTGTAGTCTACCAGGCTCCTCTGTCCATGGGATTTCTCAGGCAAGAATACTTGAGTGGGTTCCTGTTTCCTTCTCCAGGGGATCTTCTTAACCTAGGGATCCAACCTGCGTCTCCTGCATTGGCAGGCAGATTCTTTACCACTGAGTCACCTGGGAAGCCCAAGTGCTCGTTAACTGGTAGCTTTTGTTATATTTGTTATTTTGAATGAAGAAGGTTTGGGTCATGATTTGAAGAAAGGTAAGTGAATGTGATTTGTACGGACAGGAACTATCGAACATTTATTTTGCTCGTAACCTGTTGAAGGAAGATTTTTTTTTTTTCTCACTTTTCTTCTCTCCTGCTTCATCCTATAATCCTCCCCTTGGTCTCCACTATCAAGATAGATTTTCTCTTCACTGTTCTTCTCACTCCAATCCACCCTTAATCTAGTAAAGACAGAAGAACTCAGGCAGAACTGAAGCTTGAATCCAGGCAGGTTGTCAGATTGTCAGATTGTGCCTGGAGGTGATATCTTTGTTAAAGAAGCATCCTTCCTACTTGGCTCTTGCTCAAGAGGCAGGACTGGCCCCTGGGAGTCAAGGTCTGAGGCTGGGTCTTGGCGTGTGCTCACACTTAGCTGCCCTCCTCAGAATCCACTCCTGCTTCTCGGTGCACAGGGACCCTTCTGGAGAAAGACATATGTCCTCAATCTGTGGGGCTGTCAGTTGGTGTCTTTTTGAAGAACCGAATTAACTTACCGTGGAAAGGAAAAAAAGAGAAGTTCTTGATTCTGTATTGTCTGGCAGATTACTAGCCTGGAGTGGATCTGGGCTTCAGGGTGACTGTCTTTAGTTTGGAGGTGAGAGTACCATTTGATTTGGTTGGAGCCTTGAGTATACCTGAGGTGGGTGGCAGGAGGCAAGGGGAGCTCTAAATTGTAGCTTAGTTCAGTCTCAATGAGGAGATTTGTGTTGGGTGAGGGTCAGGCACTAGACCAGGCACAGAAGGCTCAAAAATAACCAACCACACCAACCAACCAAAGTCACTCATAGTGGAGCAGGGAGATAGAAAAAGAAACAAGGGCAGTGCCCTGAGAGCAATGCAGAGGTGGGAGTGTACACGTTTCCTGTGGGAGGAGAGAGAGGGGAAAAGACAGGAGAGTATGATAACCAATCTTCAAAGATGGTTTCCAAGTGAACTGCACCTCTTGGCATTCATGCTGTTGGGTACACCCTCTCCGTGCTGAATCTGGGCTGGTCTGTGTAACCAACAGAAGTCAGTGGAAGTGGCCCTGTGTGACTTCTGAGGCTGGGTCATAAAAAACCTTGCAACTCTGCCTTAGTCTCTTGGAACACATGCTCTGGGAGAAACCAGCTATCATGTAAAAAGCCTGACCATGCTGCACCACCAGGCTGTGAGGAAACCCACCGTAGCCCTGTGAAGGCAACACAAGAAGATGGAAAGATACCCACCCAATAGCCAGTGGTTCCATCTGTCTCAGTCGAGTGCTGGAAAGATGTGTGAAGGAGCTGTCTTGGGTTAAACTTCAGACAACCAGATGAACCTTCAGACAACCACGACCCCTGTCATCTGAGGGGTCGTATGCAACTGCATACGAGGCCTTAAGTGAAAAACCACTCAGCAAAGCTCCAGCAACCGAGAGCCCTTGAGTAACCATGAACAATTATAATAGCTGTTGCTTTGAGCTGCTAAGTTTGGGGTGGTTTATTACAGAGCAATAGTTTGTGTTGTGCATTAGTCACTCAGTCGTGTCCAACTCTCTGTGACCCCACAGACTGTAGCCCACCAAGCCCTTCTGTCCATGGGATTTCCCAGGCAAGATACTGGAGTATGTTGCCATTCCCTTTTCCAGGGGATCTTTCCAACCCAGGGATTGAACCTGGGTCTCCTGCATTACAGGCAGATTCTTTTCCACTGAGCCACCATTATGGAAGAGAAAAATATCTGGTAGAGAGCACTCCTGAGCTTGGAGTTGAAGAGCAGATTGTCAGATGGGGAGGGAATCCATGGAGAAGCGCATCTTGAAAATCCACATAGAAGGAAAAGAATGGGCTATTGAAGGAGTTGCTGCTGCTACTGCTGCTAAGTCACTTCAGTCGTGTCCGACTCTGTGTGACCCCATAGACGGAAACCCCAGGCTCCCCCGTCCCTGGGATTCTCCAGGCAAGAACACTGGAGTGGGTTGCCATTTCCTTCTCCAATGTGTGAAAGTGAAAAGTGAAAGTGAAGTCGCTCAGTCGTGTCTGACTCGTAGCGACCCCATGGACTGCAGCCCACCAGGCTCCTCAGTCCATGGGATTTTCTAGGCAAGAGTACTGGAGTGGCTTGCCATTGCCTTCTCCGATTGAAGGAGTTAGAGGCAGTTAAATATGAAGAGAGCAAAAGGCCAGGCGGAGAGATGTTGGGGAAGAGCCTAGCCGGGAGAGGTGGATAGGGGCTGGGATTAGAGATTCGGTGTAAGGGGTTCTAAAGGACGCACCACGTGGTTTGCGGGAGCTTTGCATTATTTACAGTTTGGAGAGGTGAAGATGCGAACATCCTCTAGAGATCTCTCAATGGCTGCTGCTGTTATTGTCCTTGGCAGCTGTGACGAGAACCATTCAAAGGCTTGGTGAAACCAAGTGCTCAGTGGCCTCATTGGTTCAAAGAAAGAGGGGAAAGGATTAAGCACTGTTCACAGCTCTTCAGCTGCTCTTCCCAAGTCTGGGAAGTGTTACATGCCAGAGAAGTCTTAAATTCCACTTCAGCAGCAGCCAGAAGACACTTTCTCTTGAATTGGTGACATATCCACAAAGTACCTGTCTGCCAGAGTTAGGCAATGTGTGATTTAATTTATACTGACACCACACCAGGTTTTCCCTGATGTCTGGGTTATCTATCACTTCTGCCTCCAACTCCACTAAAGGGGGAAGAGCCAAAGGGAGGATGATCCCCATGTGCTTGTGGCTTCACCTCTACCATCGTACCTACTTATTTTCTCAAGCCTCCACTTGCTCTACTGTAAAATGGGAACAATAATGCCTACCTCACCACTGATTGAGAGAATTAAATGAAATACGGTAAGTTAAGTAAGCAGGCTGGAATCCACCCACAGGGCACACTCGTGGGGTGAGGGTCCCTTACTGTCATCCTTGTCTCGGTGCCCTGGTCTTACCCCCACCCCCCCAGGCTTGCTCTTGGGGTAACAGATACAGAAGTAATGAATTGTCCATGGCCAACATAGCTAATGGACTGATCCCCTCTTTGCCCCAGCATGCAGATGGACTCTCAATCTCTGGCAGGCTCAAACATTAATTAATATTGAACATTTCTTGAGCTCTCACTGTGTTACAAGTGAGTTTCCCCTTTAATCCTCATAAAAATTCTACACACTGGGAACATTTTACATTTGCTGTGAGGGTATCTTGCCCAAAGCTATGCATCTAGGAAGGGCCTTGGCTGGAATCTGAATGCTCTAGTACCTGCTGCCTGGCACTGCCCCGCACTGCCTCCCCAAGGACTCCGTTCTAGAAGAAAAGGCCCTGCAGGACAGAAATGCACACCACCTCTCACTGCTCTGAGACCAAGATGAACTGTAGATCCATCAATTAGCACGACTAGTGACGCTTTTCTTCCTAAATCCAAATGTAAAAGAAATGAAGGAAAGATCCTTTTAATTCTGATACCCCATAATTACTGGTGACAAAAATCCTCAGAAAACTCCATTCCTCATTCAGAAGTTTTGAGGAATGATATGGAGCTTATGCTAGAAAATAAGTCCTATAGGACAGAGACTTTTTCTTACCTGAGATTAGGGCAGCTCATGGCCCATAATAAATTTTCAATAAATATTTATTGAATGGGTGCCAGACTGACTTCTCCATTAGGTCCAATAAATGCAGTGCCTAGGACCCAGATACTGTTTAGGGCCCGAGATAATGTTGTGGCTTTAATGTCTTTCTAGAAAATAATAGAAAAATAAATAATAGTAAGTATATAATAATAAACCTAGCCTAAATTATGTTCATCTTGATTCCAATGCAGTCATAAAGTATAATTTTTAATATTTGTTTTAAATGGAGGAATGGCTCACAAGAGTTCTAATGTATCCCTGAATGGGTGACAATGATGCATCAAGGAGAGGATAATTCTCCCAAAAGAAATCTGGGTGTGGCAAGAATGGAGAATGAATTCTGAAAGCAGCCAAAAAAATGATGCCTGTCCACCAATCCAAGAGAGATATGTATGCATAGAATCATGGCCGATAGGAATCAGAGTCACTTTTTGGTAGTCGGGCTCCAAACTGCAACACAAACAACTTTGGTAGCTTAACTGGACCACATGGAGCACCTTCTTTTTTCCTAAACTGGTGAATTTGTTTCCTCAGGCTGCGATACAAAGAAGGCCACAAACTGGGTGGCTTGAAACAACAGGGTTTGCTCTCTCATAGGTCTAAAGGGAAAAGTCTGCAGTCAAGGCAGTGGCAGGGTCACACTCCCTCAGAAGGCTTGAGAGGAGGATCCTCCCTCAACTCCTCACCTCCTCCCACCTTCTGATGTTGCTGGCAACCCTTGGCATTCCTTGGCTTGAGGCTGTGTCACTTCAATCTCTGCCTCTGTCCTCACAAGAGTGTCTCCCTGTGTGGACCTCTGAGACTCCTCTCCTCATATAAGGACACTGGTTATTGTGTTTGGGGCCCATCCTAATCCACTATGCTCCCTTGTTAACGAATTGCATCTACTTCCAAATAAGTTCCCATTCTTAGGTTCTAGGTGGACACAAATTTTGGGGAGGACACTAGGTTTCAAATGGTTGGATCTTAAACCAGAGCACCTGGTGATCTCTGACCCCTAGAATTCCCCCCACAACTTGCAGATACCCAAGTTTGATATTTTTTGCATCCTGGCTGCGTGGAAGGAAAAGAAGATAGAAGTTACCATCATGTCCTGATGTTTTAATGCATTATAACCCCATCCTACTGCCGACCTGATCCAGGGAGATTCTGGAACAGGCGAAACAGAGCAGCGTGGCTCAATGGTTAAAAGTTAGAGGCTGTTATCAGGCTGCCCAGGTTCAGCCCTGGTTGGCCTGGTTACCTACTGTCCGGGTGACACTCTGGGACTTGCTTTTCTTCTCCACAAAATGTAATTGACGAAAAGGGTAGTGTTTCATAAGGTTGTAGTGGTAAAGGTAAATGCAAAAATGGAACTAAATTCTTTGTTCAGCCTAGCACAATGTAAGCCCTGACTAAAAGTTATTGTTATTAATTGGTGTTTAATCAGTTCCTACAAATTGTTATTAATTTGTAGGAATGAGAAAGGAGGTTTAAAAGCAATTCCCCATCAGAAAGACCTTATGGAGTTTTCATAAAATCTTCTCCCGCTGCAGTCTGTACCCAGTCCTCCCTCCTAACCTAGTACTGACCCAAGTCCCTGGGACGCCAGACTGGAATATAAAACATAGGAACAGACCCCACAGTCTATGTGCTTTGCTTCACAATGGAAGCTTTGTTACGGAGCTGAACTTAAGGGTCCAGCTCTGTTGTCCCTTAGGGTGGGTCCTCCCCTGGAAACTCTCCGAGCTGAGTCCATGAACAGATCAACTTCCAGAGGCCCAGCCCATTCATTTACCACACTCATGTCAGCTAAATGCAGGGCTGGGTTGTCCTTCGGTCTAGAGACGTGGCCTGACTGGGGGCAGCTCTGGCCGGAGCAGGTCCATGAGGCAGTAAATAAATCAGGCTGTGCCAGGATTGCCCAGGAAGAGGATTTGAGCTTCTTTCTGTCCGAAGGCTCTGGCGCCCTGGCTTTATCTGGTGGATGGCATATAAGACCGGCTTATCCAGAGTGACGTGAGGTTGGCTGGAGGCCAAATTGCTATTGATTTTTCTTGCTAGGGTCTGAGGCTGAGACAAGAGACTGCTTTCTGCGTCAGCTGTGTCAGCCAGCTCAGAGAGGACGGCTGGGGGTGTGGAGGGTGTGAGGGGTGTGGGGGGAGAGGCTGGCTGAAGGTGATGGAAGAGAGGGCATATGTCGGAAGCAGGGTAAGAGTCTTCACAGCCGTTGTGTGTCTCGTGGGATGAAGGATGCCTGTGAAGAACTGCTTGGTTGCTCTGGCAAAGAGTCCCGTGTATTTCCTTTGGTTTTCATAGCTTTCAAAAGTCTCCAGAATCCAGCCCTATGGTGGGACAGGGTTTGACACTTCTAACTTCCCTTCGTTCTCCTGCCAGGATGAAGGGAGCCAAGCAGAGCAGAACCCCCAGTCTGTGTTCAGGCAGAGCCACTAATCCTATAAAAGCTGGAGCAAGAGGACAGATGGGAGTCCATATACGCTAAGTCTGTCTTTCAGAATGATGTATTTCACCAGCGGAGTGTTACGTAAAACACATTCTTCCCTCCATCCTTGACAAATACACCTTCCTAATGCTCTGCAATGCCAGCAATGAATTTAGACTTCTCAGGATCCTCAGTGTTCCTTGCACTTAGTCCCCACACACTAGTTTCCTATTGCAACCTTGGCCCCATCCTGCATCATGAAGAGCAGGCTCTCTTACTTATGGACACTCCAGCCTTTGTATCCATGCTCTGTGCCCACTTCTCAAGCTTGGGGTGTGCATGCTGGTGGGGAGGTTTAGTCTTCCAAGGAAGAAAGAAAAGGAGGGTGCCCTCATGCCCTAGAGACAGGATCAGGGCCACTTGGGCAGGAAATTATGGAGTCCCAGGTACCCAGCGTGGAGTCTAGAAGGAGCAGGCCCTGGGGGCCACATGGACACATCTCCTTGGTTTCATAGACTCTATGTGGGGAAACACGAGGACATAGGAGAGCCAGAGGGATCCTTTAAAATGAGGGACAGGGGCAAGACCATATTGCCTGATTCTAAAGGCTCTTCTGTTCATGCTAACAACCCTGAAATTCTGATCTCCAATTTGGAGACCAGGCTCATATGGCATTTCTGTAGTTGGGGGAGATGAATCTTTGTCATTCTTGCCTCCCAAGGAGAAGGTTAACCAGGATAGGAAGGAATGTCTTGGGATCAGGGAGATCAGAGGAGAAAACAGAATTGGAAGCACCCTGACAATGGCCTGTGCCTCCCTTTCGACCTTCTCTGCATCTGACAATCTTCCCTCCACAATCCATATGTTTTCTGGTGTTTCTTAATCCTCTGCTTGGCAGGCCCCTTAGTGCTGCATCCATATTTTTGTCTGCTCTTTTGTCTGATGAGTTTCTTCCTACATGCCTGAGCTGGCAGCAGTGAGCCTGCAAAACGGAGCTTCTACTCCTTCGCACAAAGATTCCTCATGTTCTTTGAGAAAGCCTTTCCAGCCTTCACTGCGCTCCTTTGCCCACCATCTCCTTTTCTTTGGGTCCTATTATATATATATATATATATATAAGCAGCCTTGGTGTTCCCGCATTTTTTCTCTACAGAGTTGACTGTTATGTAAGAGTCTCATAGACCTGCCTCCCAGAAGCTGAAGTGTCTGTTGCTATAACTACAATGCTCATAAATTCAACCTCACTTAAAATTATGCATTTTCCAAACTCCCCAAGTGAAGACTTAGAAGGGTTGGGCTAGCTGGATTTTTAACCATAAAGTTCACGTCTAGACCCCCCAAATCTGTCCTGTTTACATTTAAAATGTTTATACAGGGACTGGGGTTTCTTTTCATTTCTGCAGACACTTTAAAAGGTAAGTTTTATTTCTGCATCTGGAGTTACAGACATTATCCACTCCCCATGAAATAGATTTTAGTTTGCAACCAGATCCCACAAGTAACGAGATCAGTAGGATGGAAGGAGAGGAAATGTGTGATTGTGAACTAGCCAATGGCTTCTGTGTCCAGTCTGTTTTCCTGCTATACCTGTGTTTCTGATTTGAATTTCTCTTTAGGAACTTTGTATGGGAACCAGGTCATGAGATAAGGGGGAAGAGGGGACCTTGAAAATTGGTAATAGTTGATTGTTGCTGCGTGAAAGGATGTACTTTTAATAGAAATAACGAATCAGGAATCCAAACATTACCTTTCTTTCCTGCTGCCATGGCCCTAATCCAGGACACCAGCCTCCCCTCCCAGGAATACCTCCATAGCTTCTATGGATAACTTCTACTTTTCCAATAATAGACATTCTTCTCTTCTTTTTTAAAATAGAGAACCCCAGTCTAGTTGGTGATGACCACATGCCAAGCTAAAAACTATCCTCCCAGCCTTCTTTAGGGACTAGGAAATATACTTGTTATCTACTGCTGTGTAAAAAGTATCATAAACTTGATGACTTCCTTCTCATAGACTTTCTATATAGAGAAAACCAGAGAGGGAACGTTCTGTGAGGAGAAAGGCTGGCCTGGTCCTTTGCTGTGCAGTCAGCCTGGGAAACCAAACTACCATGAGAGAGTCAGGCAAGGCTGGGGTCTCAACTGAAGATTTGACTGGGGAAGGATTTGCTTCCAAGCTCCAATTTTATTGGAGAATTCAGTTCCTATTTAGTTGAGGGTCTCAGTTGCTTGCTTACTCTTGGGCAGAGGCCTCCCTCCCTTTCTTGCCACGTGAAAAAAGAAATGTCCTCTCCAGTATAGCACTTGGCATCGTCAAAATGTACAAGCAGAGAGGGCAACAGAGTCTGGTAGCAAGACAGAGGAGGCAGACTTTTGTAACATAATCATGGAAGTGACATCCTGTCATCTTTGCTGTGTTCCATCGATTGGAAGCCAGTCGCTCTGGTCACCAGCTTAATGTCAGAGTTTGAGTTTCTGGGCTCAGCTGCATATAACATGCCCCATCCCTGGGCTTTTCAGGTATAAGAGACAATAATCCTCTCCCTCTTTTCTAGCTAAAGCCCACCTGTGCTGAATTTTCCATCACTTGCACCAAAAGAGAATATTCTAATATAGAAGGCTTTAATAAATATTTGATGAGTGAATTTAAAGGACGTGCTGAGGAATTGACAAGAAATTGTAGAACTCAGAAGGCTGAAGATCCTAGGAATAACACCCAGGGGTTGGCAAGCTTTTCCTACAAAAAACAGCCTAGTAAATATTTTAGACTTTGTGGATCATCCATTCTGTGTGTGATCACTCAACCTTGCCTTTATAGTGGGAGAGCTGCCATAGATGATACACAGATGAGTATAGCTGGGTTCCAATAAAACTTTATTTACAAAATCAGGCAGCAGGTGAGATATGTCTCATGGGCTGCAGTTTGCTGAGTCTTGCCTTAGGGCACTGATACATGTGGAAAGATGGCTAATTAATATTTTTTAAGATACCTGAGCAGATTGGTGACCTTGGGGGATGCAGCTGCAAAGTTAGGTCACACTTTTCTTCAACCTCTTCCTGTCCATCAATCCTCTCCTCCTTTCCTGGCCCTTCCAGAGCCTGAAGTGCTTTGGCATGAGGGAGGGGGTGGCCAGGCTCTTTGCAGTTGCATGGTCAGCCTACCCTCCATTGCTCAGCTGGACAGAGTGCCATCAGCCTGGACCTTTCTCTGCTCCCTTCCCCTCCTCTCACCCTCAACTCTTTTCTTTCTTTCCTTCACTGTCCACTCACTAACATTCTATTCCTTCTCCTCTTCTCCCTGCTTGGTCAATACATGTAGGAAAGAGGAGAGATGCATGCTAAGTCGCTTCAGTCATGTCTGACTCTTTGCGACTCTATGGACCATAGCCCACCAGGCTCCTCTGTCCATGAGATTCTCCAGGCAAGAATACTGGAGTGGGTTGTGCCCTCCTCCAGGGTATCTTCCAGACCCAGGGAATCAAACCCACATCTCTTACTCTCCTGCATTGGCAGGTGGGTTCTTTACCACTAGCACCACCTGGGAAGCCCCAAAGAGAGACCAGACACTGAAAAGAAAAAGAAATTAAATCAGACTGGCTCCTTCCCCAGGGCATGCATGAACCTTTCCTGCTTCCCCAAAGTGCTACAGGAGAGAAGCGCTTTTCTTCTCAGCATCTGAGCTTTTCTCAGAGGAGAGCAGGAGAAAGAGCCCCCACCACAAGGGAAGCACATGGGAAGGTAAGGTTTCTAACAGTGGGGACTTTTTCTCCTGGAATGTCAGCCGCAGCAGGGCAGGGACTGTGTCCCCAGGCTGTCCCAGTGCCCAGAGCAGTGCCTGTACTTGTTTCGTGTGCAGCAAATAGTTACTGAACAAATCAATGAATGGAGCCCTTGCAGCTGGTATTCTGAGTGATTTCTCAAATGAAGGCTCACTTTATTTTCAGGCTGCTTAAAGACTCTGCTTCCTTAGCTTAGCTCCAGGCCAGCTGCAAAGACTCCCTAAGCTGGAGGCGGGAGGGGTGATCCTGTCCTCTGTAATCTTTTTAAGTGACTTCTTTGGAAAGGGCTTTGCATGCATTAAACACTGGGTTGGCAGAGTCTTAAGCATCTTTCAGAGGTGGTGTCAGGCAGCTGCTGCCAATAGGGACCACAGGAGGCTGGGTAAAAAGATGGATGAGGGATTATCTCCTCTCTGCGGAGCCAAGGAGGGGCAGAGCCAAGGGCTGCACAGAGCGCTGTCCACAGTGACCAGGCCCCTCACGTGCTCCATTTTCTTCTGCATCAAGCAGCGCATAGCCCTTCAATCAAGAACACAGACTTGGTATTTCTGTGGCTTCACGTTACAGTTTTACCATCTCCCCAGTTAGCTGTGTGACCCCGAGCAGATTATATGCCCTCACTGTATCATAGTCTCAAAATACTGACTGTGCCACAGACTTAATGGAGCCTACAGGACTTAACCCTGTGCTATAGAACCTAACACTGAGTTAGGCTCTAAAGTCAGCTGGATATCATGTATAGTTCAAAATACCCTTGAAAAATGCCTTAAATCACCATAAAATCCAGTCTGTGCGATTCTGTGTGTCTCCAGTGCTGGACAGAATTTTCCAGGCACACGAAAGGACCAATGGGAAGTCCGAGTGAAAGTGCTTGGGAAGTGAAATCATTCTGTCTTCCAGATAATTATTAAAAGCCTGGCAGGGAAGGAAAGTCTCGAGTGTGGGGTGGGGTGAAGATTCCTCAAACACTCTGGCTTGCCTGAGATTTTTCTCCATTCTGGTTTCATAGTTCATGCCTGCAGGCTTCATACATGTTAATTGTTTTGTTTATAAAAGGAAAGATCAAAGCAATAATGGTGGTGTGTGGTCTGGGGTGGGGTGGACATTAGGAAAGTTGAAAAGACCTCAGAGAGTCCTCCTTTCTGTGAAATGATAGACCATGCAGTCAATGTGTAGGGCAGTGCTTGGCACAGAAGAAGCACTCCGAAAAGGAGAGGTTTAGACTAATGTGATGGTGATGGTGGTATGATGGTGATGGTGATGATGATGACAGCACTGTCTTAAGAAGCTCAGCTGAGCATGGTAATTAGAGAGTGGTGGATGCTGTCAGCACTCCTCCCTTACTCCCTGGGTCTTTTTGCTGTTCTGCACACTGTCTCCCCAGTCTGCACATGAGCCGTCACTGACTCACCCATGAGCTGTCCTCAGGCTGCCGGAACCTCTTTTAGCCTGTGCCAAGGTAGTGCTGGAAGTCCCTGGAAATTTGTGACTGGCCTGGCAGTCTTGGTTTTGGGGACAGCCCTGAGGTCTGACCCACACTGTCTCCATACTCTCCTGCAGGATGGAGCCCCTTTGTCCCACTCCCCCACTTCCTAAGTCACTTTCGCTGTGTTTTCAGGGTATCAATGCACACAGGCTGGACTTGACAAGTAGAGAAACTGGGAGCCAAGAGGACCTGCCTGAGGGCAAGGTACCTGCCTGAGGACTGTCTTTAGAACAGAGCTTGGCAGGACACCTGGCTCATAAAAGCATCCCAAATGCTTGTGGGATAAATGAATGAGTGAGTGGCTAGGACTGCACCCCTGCCCCTGAGGCAACAGGTTCAAATGCAGCTCCAGAGAACATTCTGGGCTGAAGCACTTACCTGCCAGGTGCCTCTGGGGCTGTGCTCCTGGGGGCCCCTGGTTCTGGGAAGCACGCCCCAGCCAAGGGCCCAGCATGGGCACATCTGTACACCCTGGTCATCAGCCCAAACATGTAGAGAGGTCATCTGTCTTCCTTTTTCTTTGCCACAAGGGCATTTCACAGAGGTCAGAGATATCTGCCCAGAGCTCCTCAAACTTTGATCTGCACTTAAACCTCCTGGTTGTTCAAATGTGGATTCTGATCTGGTGAGACAGGGTGGACCTAAGAGTCTGCTATTTTGAACAAGCTTCCCCTGCTCACCTAAGAGCCGTACTTGGCCTAGCAAAGTCCTAAGAATGTAGGCATATACTTGTTTGCACGGTCGCCTCCTCCCAGGAAGACTCTTTCCCTCAACACAGCCTTAAGGATTCAGCTCAAATGTGGGTCCTGATCCCCTTGAGTCTTCCTTGTCCTCTCAGTTGGAAGAAAGCTTTTGCCATGCCAGCTTTTCTGAGCCTCTTATAACATTAAAGCCTTGACAGCATGGTTATTTTATGTCCTGGCCTATGCGCTCCTTAAGGAGCTCTGTGATTCCATCTTGAAACCTCTGAAGCACCTCTTTGACTCCCTGGCACTCTGCAGCAATTGCTCACTTATACGTGCCAGGCACTGGGCTCAGGCCCCACTGGGCACTATCTCAATAATCCTCAGATAGTCTTATGAGGTAGGTATTAGCATCCAGAGGCTCAGAAAGGTGAGGTCATGGCTAGTAAGTGTTCAAACCCAATGAACCCATCTGTCAACTGCTAAAGCCCAGGCTCTTCTGCATTTTGTGTTTGTTGAAGGAATGAATAAGTGTATGAATGGATGAGATTTCTGATGAAAGAACTGATTCTGTGCAAAATGCTTCAGAGAAAGCTAGGAAATTCACGTGCTTTGACTTGAGGTGGAGTTGAGTCTCCCTCAACCCCTCCTTCCCTTCCATCCTGAGATTTCCATGAAATTCTTATTCATAATTGAGACCCTGCCCACGAAGAACAGGAAGCTGACATTTTTAGCCCCAGCTCTTCCACTTTTTGACACCCTTGGGTTTAGTCCTCAACATAACATCTCATCTCTCACAAAATAGGATCTCCTTCCCCCCTAAGGTGTGGGGAGAGAGCTCCCTGCCTCCTCAGGGGTGGGGTTGTGTAGGGCAGGGGCAGGTGCTGCTGTTTAGAAAAGCACAGCGGCTGGCTGACGGAAGCAGGCAGCTGTTGGCCTTTATTTCACTGGAGCAGCTTATCTCAGATCATCTTCTCAATCACAGGCCCTTAAACAGCTTCTGACAATCAATTCATATCCCTGCTGCTGGGAGGTGAAGGAAAAGAATTACCGTACTTATCTGTGTATAAGCTGGAAAAAAATTACCATACTTATCTGTGTATAACCTGCAGCCACCCTGTGGCTGAGCGAGATCATGCTCGGGATGGGGTGAGTGCAGGTTATGCACGCGCAGGGGAAAGCACTCGGTAAATGGGAGGTGTGCTTCCTTGGAGTTCACCTCCATGTCCCGGACTTCACAGCTTCCTACCCACCATCCAGGAATCTTCCTCCAGGGAGCTCCTCCAACTGAGGTGAAGCGCTCCCCAAGGCTGAGCTGTTCTGTCTATAGTTCACAGCATCCCTCTGTCCTGTTTTTCCTCATTTTTCTTTCTCCTATTCCAAGCTGGTGCCTGACATGTCCTGGGCCTTCTGTAGATTTCCGGGTAATGGGGAAATTTACCAAGGGTATCGGATGGAGAAAACCACCTGGGTATGGGCAGTGAGGCATGAAGAGACATGCTCCTCTGGAAAGGCAGGCAGTTTGAGTGGGAGTGGATGGGAAGATAAGGCTGAAAAAGGCTCTGGGACAAGATCCTCAGGGATAAGCTGAGACCTGCAAAAGAATTAGGACTTGACACATCAGGGAATGATTAGGAGGCCACTGGAGTTTAGGAAGCTCTTTGGCAGCTGTGTGAAGGGTGGACTGTGGGGTTGAGAGACAGAGTGGCCTGAAGGAGAACAGATAGAAAGCTGTTGCTAGAATCAAAGTGATATTTGAAATATTTAACTACTGGCCCCAGAGCAATGGAACATGTGGTAGGTTCTGAGATCAAACAGCCAGAAGGGGCTGGGGCAAGATCTTGGTGCCCCTTGCTGTACTCAGTGTTAACCCTTTAGTTGCCAGACCCTGGCAATCTGTGGGTTCCAGGAGAGGGGCCTGGGGGGCCTGGGGGGGTGGGGTAGGGGGAGCTGAAGACTCAGGCTAGTAGACATGGCAGTGGTATGATATTTACAAAATGCTAATGGTTGTAAGAGCACAAGCAGCCTAGTCAACCCTGGCTTTTTCCTGGGTCTTGGAGAGACTGAGGCAGATTTCAGAAAGATTGCTCAGGTGAAATGACAGTAGAGTTTGGTAATGGCCTTAGTTCTCGCACTGTCATAAGGAAACTGCCTTGTTCTGAGCCTTCCGGGGAAGGTAGCAGGGGTGGTGTCGCCCCTTGGCCATGTTGGTTATTATTTCTGATTATCCATGCCACCTCCTTCTGATTCCCTCCTTTCCCTCTGGGGAAACATCCTCCTCCCATTCTTAGTACATTTGGTATGAGGGTGCCTATGTTTCTCAGGTCTGGTCCATCAGCATTTCCATCCACTGGACAAAGCCAGTGGTTCAGCAGTGAGGTTGTGATCCTGGCTATCTCAATGAGAGTCAATGTTAGCAATATGACTGGAACTTCTAGTAGAAAGAAGCCTTCTTTCTACTGAGATAAAAAGATTGCCTAAAGGAAATCATTCCTGAATATTCATTAGCAGGACTGATGCCTAAGCTGAAACTCCAATACTTTGGCCACCTGTTGCAAGAACTGATTCATTGGAAAAGACCCTGATGCTGGGAAAGATTGAAGGTGGGAGGAGAAGGAGACGACAGAGGATGAGATGGTTTGATGGCATCACCAACTCAATGGACATGAGTTTAAGTAAACTCTGGGCGTTGGTGATGGACAGGGAGGCCTGGCATGCTGCAGTCCACGGGGTCACAAAGAGTTGAACATGACTGAGCGACTGAACTGAACTGAACTTCTATTGAGATAGCTAAAGTGGAGGATCTAAACCTAGGGGTAACTTGCCTGAGAATGAAATTGACCCAGAGCAAAATAGTGCTGAGTGGTGGAATTCCCAATGAAAGAACATGAGCTATGCCCGCAGCCTATGTGCACATGTGCTCAGTCACTTCAGTCATGTCTGACTCTTTGCGACCCCATGAACCATAGCCCTGTAGGCTCCTCTGTCCGTGAGATTTTCTCGACAAGAATACTGGAGTGGAGTGCCATACCTTCCTCCAAGGGATCTTCCCAAACCAGGGGTTAAACCTGTGTCTCCTTCGTTTCATGCCTTTTAGGTGGATTCTTTACTGCTGAGCCACTGAGAAAGCCCCCCTGCAGCCTACAAAGTTACTTGAGCCTATAAATTTGCTTTTTTTCCTGAAGCCAGTTTGAGTTGGGTCTTCTATTACTTACAAACCAGGTTATTCTCCTCTGAGATGTAGGAATTGAGACACAAAGATTGAAGTTCACTTATGTCAGGTTAAACTAAGGGGTCACCTAAGGGTGCACAGGTTGGAGTGGCCACGTGCTCACCTAGGCAGAAATATCAGAGGAGAGGTGGTAGAAAGGAACAAGAGTGAGAGCTGGAATAGATGAACAGAGAGAGACAAAGACAAGAGTCAATATGACCTCAGGAAAAACATGAGAAAGGTCTTCTCTATTCCTGAGGTCCTCGTGGTCCCTGCCTCTGTACCCACAGGAAGTCTGGTCGCATGTCCTGCTCTGTTTCTTCCCCTTGGATCCTTCCGGTAAAATGGCCTATGGGACTCGCATTGGTCTAAGTGGATCTCTTTTGCTGACCACCAGATAGTTACAACCGACATACCCTAGCATAGCCTGGGAGAGAGGAGACAAAGAAAAGAAATGGAGGGTGAGGTTAGAGATGGAGGGAAGGCAGGAGGCACAGGCTGGGGCTGGGGGATGAACCAGAATTAAAACTAGGTTTTGACTAGCCAGCAGGGCGTTTTCTTGAGCCTGAACTCTGACCTGTTACAAATAATGCAGATTGCTCCCTCCTGAAAAGCAAAAGTCCAAGAAATTCAAAGAGCCGGATCCCACAGCTCTGCCCTGTGTGTACAGTCACAGGGTTATTGTTTGGAATCTGCCTTCGTTTGTGTTGATCTCCCCTGGGGTCCCAGCTTCTAATTGGCCTGCCCTTGGTCGGTTGGCATCTGCGAGGTTGCACTCCAGTCTTTGGCATCGCTCCTTGCCTCTTCACTCCCGTCTCCCATCCATCACACCACACTCACCAGCCTCTCCTAGGAGTGACTGGCCACAGTCTTTGATCCCCTCAGTCACTGGATAAAGTCCTAGTCAGGTAAAGCCCTGCATGTGTCCTCTTGGCTCTCACCATACCCATGTACATGGCTGCCTTTCTACTCCAGCGTCTGAGACTCTGCCAAGGAGCTTTCTTTGGCCAGGAGCATTCTTGAGGGCAGAGGGCAGGCAGGCCAGAATGCTGGGAGGTCAACCCCTCCCCGAAGCAGGACCAATGCCAGACAGGAGTTGATAGGCAGATACCCCAGCTTCCTGCTCCTGGGGGTGGTAAACTAAGTCAGACTGTCACATCCCTAATTTAGGCCTCTGTCATGTCTCGCTTGGATTCTATCTTGCCTACCATCCACTCTGTATCAGAAGGAGCTTCCTGAAATGCAAAACTAATCATTTCCTTCCTCTGCTCCCCAGTGCTCTTGAGCAAAGTCCAAACCCTTTATGTCGATGACAGCCCCTGCCTATCCTTGTCTTGAGTCTGGACCTTGATCTGTGCTATTCCCATCTCCTGGAATCTTCAACCCCTTTTTTCTTTCCCAATACCTTGGCGCAGCCCTTGGTGACTCATGGTTGTAGGTCTCAGCTCCCCTAGAAAGGCCTCCAGCACCCACTCAGCCTTGTAGGCACAGCACCCTGGTCTCAGTTTCCTCACCCTGGGCTTTAGCTGTGCTCCCTGCCCTTCTCTCCAGAGAGCCATGTTTGCAGCTATGATTGTGAATTAGAAACGACCGGGGCCTTTACCGTGCAGACCTGCCCCCTGCTGCTGCTGCCAAGTCACTTCAGTCGTGTCCGACTCTGTGTGACCCCACAGACGGAAGCCCACCAGGCTCCCCCGTCCCTGGGATTCTCCAGGCAAGAACACCAGAGTGGGTTGCCATTTCCTTCTCCAATGTGTGAAAGTGAAAAGTGAAAGCGAAGTCGCTCAGTCATGTCCGACCCTTAGCGACCCCATGGACTGCAGCCTACCAGGCTCTTCCATCCATGGGATTTTCTAGGCAATGGAACTGGAGTGGCTTGCCATTGCCTTCTCCGGACCTGCCCCCTACCCCACAACAAATTAAAGCAGAATCTCTGGGGTTGGGGTGGAGAACCACATTCAACAGCTTGATGTCCATGAAGGTAGGGCCTGCTGCTGCTGCTGCTAAGTCACTTCAGTCGTGTCCGGCTCTGTGTGACCCCACAGACGGAAGCCCACAAGGCTCCCCCGTCCCTGGGATTCTCCAGGCAAGAACACTGGAGTGGGTTGCCATTTCCTTCTCCAATGTGTGAAAGTGAAAAGTGAAAGTGAAGTCGCTCAGTCGCATCTGACCCTTAGTGACCCCATGGACTTCAGCCCACCAGGCTCCTCCATCCATGGGATTTTCTAGGCAAGAGTACTGAAGTGGCTTGCCATTGCCTTCTCTGGAAGGTAGGGCCTAGGTCTGACTTATTTCATCTCCAGTCCCTGGCACATACTAGGAGGTCCCTGGTAAATGTTGGCTGTGAATACAAATGACAACTGCAGACAGGCTGTCCTTATGTGCCAGGCACTGGTTTTTTTTATTTTATTTTTAATTGGAGGTTAATTACTACTGTCCATATGGTTGCAAAGAGTTGGACACGACTGAGCGACTAAGCACAGCACAGCACGTTACTGTATTGTGATAGTTTCTGCCATACATCAACATGAATCAGTCATAGGTATACATATGTCCCCTCCCTCCTGAACCTGCCTTCCACCTCCTTCCCTACCCCACCCCTCTAGGTCGTCACAGAGCATCAGCTTTGGGCTCCCAGCCACTGTTCTAAGAGGCTCAGTGAACAAATGAGCGAATGAATGAATGGGTGAGTGAGTGAGTGAGTGAAAGGCCCACCCACGTGCATCTGGGAACTGGCGACTCCAAAGAATGTCCGTCACTAAGACGTCTAATTGTCGAGCGGGCAGCAAACGGCCTGTTGCCAGAGCAGAGATTAAGAAGTCATCTAGCCCAGGGGCACGACCGACCACGGTGGTCACTGCTGAGCTGCCAAGTCACCAGTAAGTCGCCTCAGGGAGCAGCCACAGAGCTGGGAACCTGGAGCAGTTGCAAGAGTTGGGGCTGGGGAGTGGGGCAGGGGAAGGAACCACTAAGTTAGAAATGAGTTTTGGCAGGGCGGGGATCTTTAAAATGCATTGTTTCTGGAGTTGCAGCAGAGAGTTGGACGTGGCCCCAGAGCTGTGTGCTGGAAGTGGGGTAATTTGGGGTTGCAGGGCTGGCTGTGCAGTTCTCTTTGCCATGAAACTGTGCTGGGGAGTATACCAGAGAGGACGAAAATCCTCTCCCAGCTTCACTGGCAAGAATGAAAATATATGGTTTAATAAAAACGGCTGATTCAATTTCAAACAAGTGGCTCATACCCACCTCTGAGTAGCTGCTGTTAAAAATCCAGGCTCTGGCCCTGTTTTAAATGAAGCCTGAGGTGGAAAAAAAGAAAACAAAAAAAGGCCTATTTGGATTGTGGGGGAGGTCATGGAGCTTGGGTGAAGCCTGTTTCAATGTGAGTTTGGAAAATGGAGTCAAAGCAAGGACTTCATGTTGCTTGATGATTTTTTCCCTGCGCAGAGCTGGCTCTAAATGGCATTAGCTATAATGAGGTGGCCCCTGCGCTGCCAGATGGGGGGGTGTAGTGGGGAAGTGATTACAGAGCAGGAGTCCCTGCAGGACTGGCTGCCGTCCTGGGAGCCGGCCTCTGGGGCTCTGGAGTGCTTTGTTGGGGCTCTCTGCCTCCCTTTGTTCCGTCTCCATGGCCAGAAGGAGCCTGAGGCAGAGCAGGGTGGCATTCTGAGCTCCCCCAGCCCCAGCTGCCAGTTCCCTGGTTATCTGAATTGAAGAGGTCAGAGGTTAAGTGAGAGATCAGAGTCCTCGGGTCAGGGAAAGAAAAACAAATCCCCAGGGCCTTTGGCTGCGCTCTTGAAGCGTGTAGGCCATGCCCCCTGGTACAGATGGGGGAATATTTTATACATGACCCTGTCCTTTTCTGTTACCATGTAAATTGATTGATTTTTTTTCTTTAATCGAGTTAGGGGAATTTCATGGAGGGGAAAAAGGATTGGATGGGCATTTGGACTTTGTTGGAGGCCAGGGAGTAGCAACTCCAGCTCTGGCTTCCGCTTCACACAAGGAAGCTAGCAAGGACCGCTGGCCTCAGTTTCCCTGTCTTCACGTGACAAAGTCCCAGAGAGGATGTCATGACAAGGGATCTGAGAAGCACAGGATCTTATAAGGAAACTGGGACATGGAACCTGCTCCTATGAAGGAAGGAGGCACATTTAAGAGCATGTTACTCTGTGGTTTTAACAAGTCTTTAAGGCTCATCAATCAGGAAGCCATTGTGGAGTCTCCTCTGGGTTCTTAGCCTATGTGAAGAGCAGGAAGGGTTACTGAAGGATAACACAAGATAATGCCTCTCAAGGGACATTTTAGATTGTTCCAGACAAAAAGACTCTTAGCACTGATCGTTTCTGGCCCTGAAACCTCAGGCCAGACTCTCCAGGCCTTGATTTACCTGTCTGTAGTATGGGAGTAATGGGCCTGGTGCCTTTACCTCTTCAGTTCAGTTCAGTTCAGTTCAGTCGCTCAGTCGTGTCCGACTCTCCGCGACCCCATGAAGCACCCCAATACCTGTGTTTCTTTACCAGGGGACTTTGGCTTCTCATGACCATCATTTTATCTGCTCTTGAAGTGGCCAGAAGTGCCCAGAAGTTAACGCTGCCCTCCCCTCCCCCAACACCGATGCAAACAGCTCTCAACCCATGTCTGATGGAATTGGTGAATAAATACTCCCAACTTCCTCCCCATGGGTTCGGTGACTCTGAGGTGTGAATGTTCTACATCATTTCCCAGAATTTCCCCAGGGGATCCAGCTCCAGTTTCCTATGGGTCTATCTCACTTGGTACTGCTGCCGCTGATGCTGCTAAGTCACTTCAGTCGTGTCCGACTCTGTGCGACCCCATAGACGGCAGCCCACCAGGCTCCCCCATCCCTGGAATTCTCCAGGCAAGAACACTGGAGTGTGTTGCCATTTCCTTCTCCAGTGTATGAAAGTGAAAAGTGAAAGTGAAGTCGCTCAGTTGTGTCCGACTCTTAGCGACCCCATGGACTGCAGCCACCAGGCTCCTCCGTCCATGGGGTTTTCCAGGCAAGAGGAGTGGAGTGGGGCGCCACTGCCTTCTCTGCACTTGGTACTAGGCCTGTCTTTTATTGACTACCTTCCCCACCACCCTTCCCCTACTTCATTCAATTCCCAGATGAACTACTTGTACTGGAGTCCTGCTCAAGGTTGGCTTCTGGGAGAACTAAGACAATGGGGGCAACGAGAAGAAGCAGGGTTTTCATGGAGCTATTGCATGATTGAGCAATGCTAAGCATCTGGAGAACCTGGCCCAGAATGAGCACTTGAATAAGTGAAAACTAGTATCAACAATATTCTTAAAATTTATCTGAGAGAGGGGTACTTTACAGTAAGAGCAAGGCTCTTATTGGCCAAGTGGTTTAGATGCTCAGAGGAGGAAGTGGAGGATCCCAAAGCGGGGATGCTTAGATAAGGCCCCAGAAAGACAGTGAGATATGAAGTTGGGGGAGGGAGGTGATTGGTATAAGAGACTATATCCATGGCCTTTTAGAGTGCCTGTCTTCTGGAGTGTCTGTGGTATTTCTTTGTCACTGTTTCTCAAGCTCCCAATACACTGTGAAGCTCTGTCTTAGCACTTGACAAAGTTTTGGACATTATTTGAATAACGTTCCTGTTTCTTGTCTGAGTATAAGGCTCCAAAGGAGCAGATGGGTCATGTCCAGTCAGCACTGTGTCCCCTGCACCTGGCACACAGCCTCACATCTTAGGTCTCTAATAAATGAACCAGCAAACAAGTGAATGAATGACGAATGAAGGGATAAGCATAGTCTTCTAACCCTAGCTAGTGTGGAAGAGGTTGGAGTAGAACAGTTTAAGGTTTTGGCAAAGGGATCAATTTGGTACAAGTAGAAAAGGAAATATTGCCAAAAAAAAAAAAAAAAAGATTTGCTCAAAGCAAATGGTGGAGGGCCTTGAGTGCTGATTTAGGAGATTAGATTTTTATCCTAGCTAAGAGTCATCGAAGGTCTTTGAGCTTAGAGATGACATGGCAGAAACAGTTTTTTAAGGAACTTTTCCTGGCACTTTCCTTGGCTGTAAAATGGAGTTTCAGTCTGCTTACGTTATTAGGTTTCTGTGAACTTAAGTGAGATAATCCACTGGGGATGCTTAGGACAGTGCCTGGGACAGCAGCCCCTGAATGTTAGCCCCTCTTTTTAGTTCTTCTTCTTGCTAGTGTTTTACAAAAGGGAGATGGTAAATAGAGACAAGCAGAAGGCCATAGTCTGAGGCCATGGTTAAGGGGTCAGGAATGCCCAGGAAGGAGCAGCTGGAAGGAAGGTAGATATAGTGCATGCTGTCAGGAGCTGCCCAGATCCCCAGTAGGGAAGGATTGATTCCCCCAGCTGCTGGGGGTGCTGTCAGGTGGCTTCTGGCTGAAGAACACTGCTGCATCCAAGCCTCCCCTCCTTCCAAGGGCATCCCTCATCCCATGGCTGCTCCGCAGGGACCTAAAGAGCTGGCCCTTCTGCTATAGCTCAGGCTTCAGAATGCCATAGCAGCTCACCAGCTCCCAGGGGGCTGACTGAGGATTTTGCTGAGACTGAATCAGAGCTCAGCTTCCCCCTCATTCTGCTCCTGCTCCCCACTTCTATGGATATTAATATAGAGAACACCCCTAATCATCTGCATCTCGGAGTCAGCTTTGCAGGGAAGTCAGCTTGCAGCAATGGGAGAAGTAGGCAGGAGAATAGTGTCCTGCAGGCCCTGGAAAGAGAAAGATCCAGAAGGAGAAGATGGCAGCAGGACCCAAGGCTGCCACGAGAGCAGGAGTGAGAACCTGAGAAAGGCTATTGGGTGCAGCAACTAGGAAGCCAGCAAGGATCCCAGAGCAATTATTCCAATGAATGAGAGAGGCTGAGAAATTGAGGATGGAGTGGAATAAAACTGTGAGCACAGAAGAATCTAGAAGGTAGGCCAGGAAAGAAGGTGGGCCATGAGAAACTAGCCTCTTTCTATTGCCTTTTTTGTGTTACATCCAATCAAGGAGTCCCATCAGAATCTCCCTCTGCCCACAGGCTCAAGAGACATCAAATATCTTTTTAACTGTGAAATTTAAAAACAGCGATTTGTTTTTGCGGCATTGAGAATGCAAGCCTTGGGGACCTCATTTCCCAAGTAATGAAAAGGCTCTGTAATCCCAATTCTAGGCAGTTTGTAAAATGAGAGTCTTGTGTCAGCCCAGCCATGGCTTTCTACTCTGCTCCTCCTCCACAAGCGCTTTCATCTCCCTCTTTGGAACACAAGCCCTGTGCCTCTTCTCTTTTGGCCTCCCTTGACATTCATTTATTAATTCAACAAATATTTATTGACACCAGCAAAACTGCATCAAGTCACAGCAGCTCATTGGAATTATTTCCCCCTCCTCTCCCACACCCACTCCCAGGCGGGGACAAAGAGCAGGGAGTAGATGCAGAGCCAGCCAGTCCACCCATCAGACAGGCCCTCCCTACTTCACTGTGGACCATTGCTGGTTCTTGCGTAACTGTTCTGTCCCCAACTTCCACCCACGTCTCTTAAAGATGCTTATGTAAAGGACAGCTCTTCTACAGACTTCTGTGTGGGTTTAAAAAAAGTCCAGACCCTCACACACTCTACTGAGGGGCATGTAAAATGGTACAACCACTTTAAAAAGCAGTTTGGCAGCTTTTTTAAAAGATTAACATACCATATGACCCAGCCATCCCACTCCTAGGTACAAATGTACCTCTGAGTCCACAGGAGACTGGTTCCAGTACCCGTGGATATTAAAATCCATGGATGCTCAAGTCTTTTACACAAAATGACATAGTATTTGCATATAACCTACGTATATCCTCCCATATACATTAAATCATCTCTACATTACTTATAATACCTAATACAATGTAAATGATATAGAAATAGTTGCTCAATTCAGTTCAGCTCAATTGCTCAGTCATGTCCAACTCTTTGTGACCCTATGGACTGTAACCTGCCAGGTTCCTCTCTCCATGGGATTCTCTAGGCAAGAATACTGGAGTGGGTTGCCCTGCCCTCCTGCAGGGGATCTTCCAGATCCAGGGGTAGAACCCACGTCTCCTGCATTACAAGTGGATTCTTTACCACTGAGCCACTGGGGAAGCCCGAAATAGTTGCTGCCTTATAGCAAATTCAAGGTTTGCTTTTTTGAACTTTCTGGAATTTTTTTCCAAATATTTTCAACCTGCAGTTGGTTGAATCTGGGGTGTGAAACCCATGGATATGGAAGGTCAACTGTCTTTACCTGCGAGAAACAAATGTGACCCACCTTCTTTCCTGGCCTACCTTCTGGATTCTTTGGCTCCTGCAGTTTTATTTCTCTCCATCTTGTGTGTCCATACAAAGAACATCACACAGATGTTCATAGCAGCTTTATTTCTAACTTCACCAAACTGGAAACAATCTAAAACTCCATCTACCAGTGAATCCATAAACCAAATATGCTACATACATACAATGGAATACTACTCAACGATGAAAAGAAATGAATTACTGACAACAATATAAAATTGCACCATATGCCAACTAATCTAATCTACAGTGACGGAAAGCAGATCAGTGATTGCCTGAATTGGGCATTGGGACAAGATAGAAAATAAAAGGGCAGAGGGAAGCTTTTGGAGGGAATGGATAGATTTATTATCCTGATTATGGTTTTATTAATAGTTCCATGGGTGGATGAATATATCAAAACTCCTCGATATACAGTATATTGTCTGACAATTACACCTCAATAAATCTGTTCAAAAAGATTTTTTAAAAACCAAATTCCAGGAGAAGGAGGGCATCATGGGTTATTGGAGACCAAAATCTCTCTCAGGAAAAAAGCATTTTATTCCTGGGTTGACGCAAGCTTATGTGTCAGTCTCTTCTTCCAAGGATTTGGTGGGCAGGCTTAGCAGTGGAATCACCCTTACCGTTTTGGAACCAAGTAGATTTGGCTTCTGCTTGATACTATGTTCTGAAATAGTCAGGAAAGAATATTTAGGACACACTAGGTTTGAGGAGGAGAAGGCAGTGGCGCCCCACTCCTGTACTCTTGCCTGGAAAATCCCATGGACAGAGGAGCCTGGCGGACTGCAGTCCATGGGGTCGCTAAGAGTCGGACACAACTGAGCGACTTCACTTTCACTTTTCACTTTCATGCATTGGAGAAGGAAATGGCAACCCACTCCAGTGTTCTTGCCTGGAAAATCCCAGGGACAGGGGAGCCTGGTGGGCTGCCGTCTATGGGGTCGCACAGAGTCGGACACGACTGAAGAGACTCAGCAGCAGCAGCAGGTGTGAAGAACTGAATAAACAGTGGAAATGTGGGTGATTTCAAAGGGAAAAGAGTATCTATCTCTATTGGTTAAATTCCTAGAGTTTGCTACATAGTCAACTAAATTGGGCTTATTTGTGCCTGTAACTCTTTTTCTTTAGCATTTTAAAGAATTTATTTATTGCCTTTGCAATAAATCCATATTTACATTGCTCTAAATAAATGCATGGCTTTCACTTTATTGACAAACCATGATTTATTTAGCATGGTTTATTAACCTTCTTGTTGGATGTTTAGGTTATTCCCAGTGTTTTACTGTTACACATCAGAGCAAACAATTTGGTCAAGAGCTGTTTGGCCTAAAGCAAATTGATTAAGCTGTCAGTGTGATTAGGATGTTGAATCCACTGATAATGAAAATGTTTTGTTCTTAGGTTTGTACAAAAAGGAAATTTTTGTGTGCGAAGGGGAAATTTTGCTTGGAATGGTTTTGCAATTCGTTATGCGTCTTTCAGCAATAATGTCAATATTTTAATGAAAGATTTTTTTTTTTACTTTTATACTTTTAAATGTCTTCATATTTGCCATCAATAATATTCTGTTTGGGATTGGATTAAGAAGGAAACAACCTATGCAGCCATCACCTAAAAAGATGGAAGTGGCCTAAGTGTTATTCATTTCCTTCCTAGAACAGAACACTCAAAATTTATGACATATGTGCCAGTCATTGAAAAATTAATCTTAGTTCAATTTGCTAAATAAAAACTTTCAGGATTATGCAGTTAAATAAATAGAAAAGGAATCAGTCACTAAAATTAAATCTGATTTTTTATTTTTAAGTACAAATAAAGTTCCTACTCTTATCCCCATCTAGAGTGAGAAGGGAAAAAAGTCACCTCTGACATCCAGGAAATGGTCTGACAGTCCTGTTGGTCAGACACAATCTCACAGAACATAGGTATCAGACAAGGTCATTCTGCAGTCAGAGTCACCTTGCATCCCACAAAACACCAAACATCTCCCTCTCTCAGCTAACAGGAGTGAATGATGCTGCTTTATAGCTTTAGTCTACCTTCTATAGAGTTAAGATACTGTGATCCCCTATCGTAGAAGTACTGCTTTCTGACAGCACCCAGCCTAGAGTGACCTTACTTCATGAGACCTTCCTCCACATTCCCCAGCCGGAGCCCAAATCTGATACTGCTACTGCTAAGTCACTTCAGTCGTGTCCGACTCTGTGTGACCCCATAGACGGAAGCCCACCAGGTTCCCCCGTCCCTGGGATTCTCCAGGCAAGAACACTGGAGTGGCTTGCCATTTCCTTCTCCAATGTGTGAAAGTGAAAAGTGAAAGTGAAGTCGCTCAGTCGTGTCCGACCCCCAGCGACCCCACGGACTGCAGCCTACCAGGCTCCTCCATCCACGGGATTTTTTAGGCAAGAGTACTGGAGTGGCTTGCCATTGCCTTCTAGGTTCCGTCTAATTTCTATGGTGTGCATTCCCTGTCATTACAAGTCATAAACCCAGCTTGTTTAATGGCAAGCATGTTCCTGGTGGTCTTTGGCTGAAAGCATTGGCAAGATTCTTTTCTTTAATTCAGTGTTCCCTTTTATTTGTTTTCCTTCAATAGCAAAGCCATCTCTTTCCAGGCAAAACAGAAAAGCCAGACAAGCAGAGAGGAGAGAGACCCACAATTATCTGCTCCCCCCACCACACATAAAAGACAACTTTGTTAGTGTATTAGGCGACCTTTTCTAATTTCTGTACATACATGTTATTATTTTTATGTTTGAACATAGGACTAAATAAGTCTATTTTGTAACTGGATTTTTCAAAAACTTGTATCACAACAATGCAGATTACATTTTTGTGTTGACTTGGCTAGGCTGCGGTGCCCAGGTGTTCGATCAAACACTAGTCTAGAAGTTTGCTATAAAGATACTGTGTGGCTGTGGTTCACATCTTCTAAGAGTTGACTTTAAAGGAAGCTTCCCTTAATAATTTGGGTGGGCCTACATCAATTGAAGACCTTAAGATCAAAAACTAAGATTTCTTGGAGAAGAAGAATTGCACCTTGAGACTGTAACAGAAATCATGTCTCAGTTTCAGCCTGGAAGCCTACCCTAAAGATTTCAGATTCAAGACAATAATGTCAACTCCTATCTGAGTTTCTGGCTGTCAGCTCCTCCTACAAATTAAAACTTAGCTGTCCCCACAAATCATGTAAACCAGTCTCTTAAAAATCTCTGTGTGTGTGTGTGTCTTCTGGCTCTCTGGACTACCGTGCCTATCTTTCGATGTAAGCAGAGACATATCTCTCTTGGCAGTGACAGCGTGGAGCCCTACCCACTGAACCACCAGGGAATTCCCAAGAAGTATCCATTTTATGCTTCTGCTGCCACCCAACCAACTATCTATTGATCAATATAAAACTTAGTTTCTACTGCTGTTTCTTCTTATTAGCAACCCTAAAGGAATTTGAAATTTAAAACCAGGAAAAAAACCTCCAAATTTCTGAAAAATATTTCAATATTTTGTGTCTAATAAAGATACAAAAAGGTCATACAGCTACCCCGCCATGGATCACAATTACCCATGCCCATGACTGATCATGTTTTTTTCAAAACTACATTCTCATAGAGACCAAATCATTATTGCAACCAATGGATTTTCAGCCAAATCAAATAAAGTCACTGTAAACAAGGCTGTGATAGGACTTTCTTGTAATTAAATTTTTGCACACATCCTGAAAATATTTTCTTCAGATGAATGCTCACAAGTGGAATTGCTGAGTCAAGCAGTATGCACTTCCAAAGCTTGAGATCTATAATTCTCCCCTTGGGATTTATTCCAAATTATGTGTTTATAAGACAAAGTTTTTGAGTACTTCCTGTATGCCAGACTCTATTAGGCCTGGGATGCAGAGATACAGCTGCATTCTTGGCTTCAAGGGGCTCCTGGGTGAGGCTCTCTTGCCTTTGTTCTTATCACAGTAACCCTACAGGAGGGAGTAAACAAGTATTTGTCAAATGAACAGATGGACAAATGGATGGATGTGTATATCAGTTAGCTTTTGCTATGTAGCAAACCACCCTACTGGTGTAAAATGACAAACTTATTTTTCATAATTCTGTGAATCAGTTGGGTGGTTCTTCTCTGGACGGGCTCAGCTGGTCTCTGTGATCAGTGGGAGGCTCAGCTGGGGCTGCCTGATCTAGCATGCTGGCCTCTCTCACATACCTGACTGTAGGCAGGCTAGTTGGTCCTGAAGGAACTTACCTGGGATGGTTCATCTCCATTTCGTGTGCCCTCTCTTCCTCTGGTGGGTAAGCCCAAGCTTGTTCCCATGACTCAGGGTTCCAAAGAGCAGCAGGAGAAGGCAAGCACCAGGACACAAGCACTTTTCAAATCAAATCTCACAGCCAAGCCCAGAATTAACATGCTGCTGCTGCTAAGTCACTTCAGTCGTGTCCGACTCTGTGTGACCCCATAGACGGCAGCCCACCAGGCTCCCCCTTCCCTGGGATTCTCCAGGCAAGAACACTGGAGTGGGTTGTCATTTCCTTCTCCAATGCATGAAAGTGAAAAGTGAAAGTGAAGTCGCTCAGTTGTGTCCGACCCTTAGCGACCCCACGGACTGCAGCCTACCAGGGTGCGGATGAAGGGATGGGACTACGCCAGCTTTAAGGAAAAACATTGCTTCTGATTCTGAACTCACTGTCTGCGTCCATTTACCTATATGTGTGAGTTGGCAACTTGGTTCATAGTTTCTGAAATTATACTTTGGACCTTGAACTTTTTCACTAACATGTGGTTAGTGCTGCCTTCAAGGAAATAACCCAATGTGTCTGATTCTAGAGGACATGGCTAAGAAAACCGCTTCTGGGGGAGACTGGATGTGGGCTTTGAATGCATGATCAGCACCCTGTGTTCTGACCTTTTTCCGAACAAGTGTGGAGAATGATAACACTGTTGCTGGGGCCACTGGTAACTTATTTAATCTCCCCTCACGAACACAGATAAAGTTCAACCGTTACCTTGGTCTCCCACCACGCAGCCTCTTGGCTCCACAGACATCATTTTTCCACTTGCTCAGCACTTGGAAGGTGATTTCATGTGAAATTCTTTAACATCAGTTAAACACTGGCCTCAGGATGGCAATGTGAGAGATCATTCAGGGAGCATAGGGATGCCTCTCATTGAAAAAAAAAAAAAACTTTGTGCAGATTTTCAAAGAACCATTGCTGAAATGATCCCTTCCCAACCACTTCTCGCCTGGAAATCGCTGCCTCCTCTTAAACACATGTGGCATGTTGGAAACAGGAGAAAAGAGTTGGTGGAAATCTCTTGCATTCTTTACTGGAGAGGGCACAGAGGTTAATTTGGGAAATAGTTCTCTAATGGAAGCCAGATTGGGGGAAAGTGAGGAAACAAATTTAAAAGTCGTGTCTCCAGTGTGGGTGAGAGAGACGTGTCTTGATGGTGGGGGGGCCCAGTGACACGGGGCTGTCTGGGTCAGTTAGGCGAACAGGATGATCTTAATAGCTGCAATTTATTCTTCCTTTTGGGGCTTGGGGCTCAGGAGACTGTTCGATGAGCTGTTTATTGTCTGGGTTGTGTGATTCTGAGAAAGTTTTTTGATGACATCCTATGCAAAAATATTCCCTGTAAATGCCGATTCAACCAGGTTTATCTTCTAAATCTTCCTTTTCCTTTTCCGCACACCCCTCCTCCCACAGCCCCACCCCACCACAACACACACATCACTTCTATTTCGTCACCCCAGGAAGGGTATAAAACCAGTGCTTCTCAAACGATCTGGGGTAAAGGACCCAGTTTTGTGTTTTTTTATGTTGTATTCTGAAGATTTCTTTATTTTGTGATTCCTTATTTTAGTGGGTTATAAAGAACTTTAGAGATTTTAAGACCTCTAAGACTTTCATTGATTTCGTTTTTTCCCTAATTTTCATTTTATTGGAGTTGATTTACATTGTTGTGTTAGTTTCATGTGTATATATAGCAAAATGATTCAATTATACATATACAAGGACCGGTGTTTTAGATTTTTAACCCCCCTGCATGAAAGTGTAAGTCGCTCAGTTGTGTCTGATTCTTTATGACCCCATGGACTATACAGTCCATGGAATTCTCCAGGACAGAATACTGGAGTGGTAGCATTTCCCTCCTCCAGAGGTTCTTCCCAATCCAGGGATAGAACCCAGGTCTCCCCCATTGCAGGCAGATTCTTTACCAGTTGAGCCACAAAGGAAGCCAAATACTTGCATAAACCACCATGAAAATAAATTAATAGAAAAAATACAATAGAAAAATATAAAAAATACGTAAATAGATCAAACAAACAAAATATAAGGCCAACATTTTTAGTAACAGGTCAAACAGACATGAAAGTTCTCAGGTAAATTGTTACAAAGATTTCTAAACACCCTCGATTTCTATACTTAATTTGTAACCAATTGGTCACCAGTGGATGGTCCACACTCTTCCTGGCACTAATGAAGAACCCCATTTCAGCTGTGGTCTGAATGTCTTAACAAAGATCTATTCATTTACTTACCAGTATATCCTGTATGCATTAATCGAGCCTGCATTCCACCCCAGGAACTCTGTGAGACATGCCAGGAACGTTAAGACATGGTGACAGGGCTCAGGTGGGCGTAGAGGCAAGCGTAGCCTGCTGGTGAGGCAGGGTCGTGATGGGGAAAGCAGAGTTGGGTGGGAGGAGAAGCTCACCCCAGTGTCAAGGCTCAGGGCTCCCCCACTGGAGGAGGTGACAACCAGGCAGGTCTAGAAAGAGGAGGAAAAACTGATTCAGTGAAGAGAAGGTTTGGGATCCTACTGTATAGTACGTGGAACTCTGCTCGATGTTATGTGACAGCCTGAATGGGAGGGCAGTTTAGGGGAGAATGGATGCTTGTATATGTATGGTTGAGTCCTCCCTTTACTGTTCACCTGAAACTATCACAACATTCACTTACTGGCTATACCTCAATACAAAATAAAAAGTTAAAAAAAAAAAATGATGATGATCTGGGACAGTGAAAGGACCTGGAAGGAAGAAGTCCTTTCCAGGCAGAGAAAGCAGCATTTGTGGATGTCTCCATGTGCTCTCGACAGAGCGGGCAGAGGTTTGCCTGGGTGTCAGGGTGGAGCAAAGGGGAGATGAAGCTGGGAGGTGGAGTGTCATGGGGACTTTGAGACCGTGCCAGGGAGTGAGGGCTTCATCCTGAGAAGCACACGGCACTCTGGAGGTCCCCAGAAGCAGATGTACATTGTAGGAGGCTCTCCAAGACTGCTGTGGAGAGGGTTTGGAGGATGGCAAGGCTGAGCTCAAAGGCCAGCTGGGGGCTTTGCTGACATCCAGCTGGAGGCGATGGGTACTGGGCCAGCTTCATGGGAGTGGCCAGGAGAGGAGATGCACGGCCTGGACAGACAAATGCAAGGCCCACAGGACTCAGACAAACTGTATGCAAAAGAGAGAAAGGAGAAGCTTTGAGGAGGCCTTTGAACCCAGAACAAAGTTGAGCGGGGCTGCCCAGAGCTGGGCCAGGGAAGGGTGGGGCTGAGCCTTTCCCACCATCCCCAGCCAGCGCCATTCAGAAACCAGCACACCACACCAGGGCTTTCCTCAGGCTTCTTGTTACAACCTGTTGGTTTCCCTCCTCATCCAAATTACAGGAAAGCAATAAAAGCTTGACCAAAAGAAAAGGATCCATTCCACACCACTCTGGGAAAAAAACAACTCAGAACAATAGGGTTGCAATTCTCAAGGCTGTACCTCCTGCCTTTTTTTCTCTTCCCTAAAACAGCTACCACTTCCCAAATCCCAGGGTTTGATGTCTGTAACTCGTGCCACGCGCTAATCTCTTGCCTTTGTCTCCTGATGGATGGACACTGTTACAGAAGACGGATGTGTTTGATGCTGAAGTCACACAGTGTTCTGCCAGCATCAGTTAATGATGAATCTTATACGAGTAAGTCATTTGGTGTTTCGAAGGGAATGGAACCAGGTTTGGTTGATGTCTCCACTTTCACGTGATCAAGGGCAACGTTTGGTTGCTGGGCAGAAGTGAAAGCCATGTGGTGTCTCCCAGTGGACCCTGGGGCTCCCTCCTTCCCCTGGGGGGGTCACTGGTTGCTCTTAATGGTGCCTCACCACCCAGAAGATCTATGTCCCAAGAACGGAGGCAGAATGCACCCTTCTACTGCAGCTGTTTCAGGAGCAAATTCAGCTCATAGAAGGATATTCCTCTGGGTTGGTTCACAGGCAGGGTTAGCGCTCTGGGCACAGTGAGGTGGTGGGAGGGGGGGAGGGAGGCTTCTCTAAGTACATGCAAATGATGGGGCCGTTCAGTGTCTCTGCAGCTGGATTTCAATGCCTCATCACCCATCTGCAGCAATAGGCCTTTAATTAGACTTTTTCTTAAAAAAAAAGAAATCCATGATTTGTCAGAGGACCTCCAATTCTTATTTCATCTGTGTGTCCCTTAGCACAAGGTATAAGCCTAGTAGAAGTTTGAGGATTAGCTGAATGAATGACTGTAATTCCTCCAACTCTTGTTATTTTCTGTGTCCTGACTTTTGTTTCTTTCCCCTACTTGTTTTCATCCCCCTGTAGAAGCAAGGATTGTATCTGTCTTAATGCATATGAATAAAACCCCAGCACCGAGCACAGGGCCTGGCTCCAGTGGACACTAGGTAGAAATTGGTTGGATGACTGAATGGATGGATGGATGATGAAGGAGTTTGGAAAGCCAGGCTCACCATAGCTGGGCCTGGCTAATCACTAAGCACTGGGGAGCCTTTCTCTGGCCGCTACAATCTTCCCAGCCCACACTGGTGGGAGTTACCAGTGCTGCACTGGTGCAGAAATTCCCTGCCTCTCTTCTGGGCTGTTCTGCAGGACTCTAGAATTCCCCAGTGGGCTGAAACTCCCTTTACTGTGGGAGGCAGCTGGTTAGGAAATGTCCTCTCCATTGGCATCCTGCCCTCCTCTCACTCCCCCACTGGTGTTTCCCAGGATCACTTCCACAAATAAATGACTTGCACGTAAACCTTTATCTCAGGATCTGCATCTGGGGAAACCCAAATTAAGACAGATGGACAGCGTCCTGCCTCCCAGTGAAGATTACTTCACTGGTTGAGATAGTGTACTTCCTCTACCAATGTTTTATTTAGAAAAATTTCTGACCAATGGAAAATTGAAACAATGTATATACGCTTTCAGCCAGTTTCAGCAACTGATAATGAGTTCCCACAGTTGCTTTCTCTCTTTTACCTCTTTCTCAGTACATATATTTTTATATACATATACATCTGCTATATATTATATGATTATACTTTTATTATATTTTATAATATACTCAGGACAAAATATGTATATATTTAGACTCTTCAGTGGGAAACATAAGACAAACATGACTTTCTCTTGTAAAATTCCTGATATATGTTATGTAAATATGTATGTATGTTTGTTCATATTTATTTATTTATTGTTTGAACCATCTGAAAGTAAGTTGAAGAACTTGATGTAATTTCGCCTATAAATCCTTTGGCACATGCCAACAAGAACAAGGGATATTCTCCTGCATAGCCAGACATTCCATGATCTCACCCAAGGAACTTAACACTGATACAATGCTATGTAACATGCAGCGACTGTATTCAAATTGCCGCAGTTTTCCTAAATCACCTCCTTTATAAAGCTGGACCCAACTGGTGAATCATGATCACACCCTCCAGCGTCCACAGTTCTTATAGATACATCGGCAGTTACACAGTCACTCTGTTACCCTGTAGCACACGTCAAGTCTGAGAGGCGTTTCCCACTGTAACCTTGCTCATCTTCGTGCTCATCAGACAACCGCTTTCCTAGATTCCAGAAACCCTGGCTTCCATTAGCGCTGGTTTAACAAGGCCATTCCTCTTCTGTGGCTGTGGGGCAAACTGCATCTGCTCCATGCCACAATGTCCCACTCTTCAGCTCCAGGTTGCATGGAACACTGCAGAAGCAGCATCAGCAGTATCAGGGGAGATGAGATTCTCTGTTCCCCCAGTTCCTTTCCTACAGATACACTATCCAGGAAAGGAGACTCAGTTCAGTTCAGTCGCTCAGTCGTGTCCGACTCTCCGCGACCCCATGAATCACAGCACGCCAGGCCTCCCTGTCCATCACCAACTCCCGGAGTTCACTCAAACTCATGTCCACAGAGTCGGTGATGCCATCCAGCCATCTCATTCTCCGTCGTCCCCTTCTCCTCCCGCCCCCAACCTTTCCCAGCATCAGAGTCTTTTCCAGTGAGTCAACTCGTCGCATGAGGTGGCCAAAGTATTGGAGTTTCAGCTTTAGCATCAGTCCCTCCAATGAACATCCAGGATTGATCTCCTTTAGAATGGACTGGTTGGATCTCCTTGCAGTATAAGGGACTCTCAAGAGTCTTCTCCAACACCACAGTTCAAAAGCATCGATTCTTCGGCGATCAGCTTTCTTCACAGTCCAACTCTCACATCCATACATGACCACGGGAAAAACCATTGCCTTGACTAGACGGACCTTGGTCGGCAAAGTAATGTCTCTGCTTTTTAATATACTATCAAGGTTGGTCATAACTTTCCTTCCAAGGAGCAAGCGTCTTTTAATTTCATGGCTGCAATCAGCATCTGCAGTGATTTTGGAGCCCAAAAAAACAAAGTCTGACACTGTTTCCATTGTTTTTCCATCTATTTCCCATGAAGTTATGGGACCAGATGCCATGATCTTTGTTTTCTGAATGTTGAGCTTCAAGCCAACCTTTTCACTCTCCTCTTTCACTTTCATCAAGAGGCTTTTGAGTTCCTCCTCACTTTCTGCCATAAGGGTAGTGTCATCTGCATATCTGAGGTTATTGATATTTCTCCCAGCAATCTTGATTCCAGCTTGTGCTTCTTCCAGCCCAGCGTTCCTCATGATGCACTCTGCATACAAGTTAAATAAGCAAGGTGACAATATACAGCCTTGACGTACTCCTTTTCCTATTTGGAACCAGTCTGTTGTTCCATGACCGGTTCTAACTGTTGCTTCCTGACCTGCATACAGGTTTCTCAAGAGGCAGGTCAGGTGGTCTGGGATTCCCATCTCTTTCAGAATGTTCCACAGTTTATTGTGATCCACACAGTCAAAGGCTTTGGCATAGTCAATGAAGCAGAAATAGATGTTTTTCTGAAACTCTCTTGCTTTCTCCATGATCCAGCGGATGTTGGCAATTTGATCTCTGGTGCCTCTGCCTTTTCTAAAACCTGCTTGAACATCTGGGAGTTCACGGTTTACATACTGCTGAAGCCTGGCTTGGAGAATTTTGAGCATGACTTTACTAGCGTGTGAGATGAGTGCAACTGTGCGGTAGTTTGAGCATTCTTTGGCATTGCCTTTCTTTGGGATTGGAATGAAGACTGACCTCTTCCAGTCCTGTGGCCACTGCTGAGTTTTCCAAATCTGCTGGCATATTGAGTGCAGCACTTTCACAGCATCATCTTTCAAGACTTGAAATAGCTCAACTGGAATTCCATCACCTCCACTAGCTTTGTTCCTAGTGATGCTTTCTAAGGCCCACTTGACTTCACATTCCAAGATGTCTGGCTCTAGGTCAGTGATCACATTATCGTGACTATCTTGGTCGTGAAGATCTTTTTTGTACAGTTCTTCTGTGTATTCCTGCCACCTCTTCTTAATATCTTCTGCTTCTGTTAGGTCCATACCATTTCTATCCTTTATCGAGCCCATCTTTGCATGAAAAGTTCCCTTGGAATCTCTAATTTTCTTGAAGAGGTCTCTTGTTTTTCCTATTCTGTTGTTTTCCTCTATTTCTTTGCATTGATCACTGAGGAAGGCTTTCTTATCTCTCCTTGCTATTCTTTGGAACTCTGCATTCAGATGCTTATATCTTTCCTTTTTTCCTTTGCTTTTCGCCTCTCTTCTTTTCACAGCTATTTGTAAGGCCTCCTCAGATAGCCATTTCGCTCTTTTGCATTTCTTTTCCATGGGGATGGTCTTGGTCCCTGTCTCCTGTACAATGTCACGAACCTCCGTGCCTCTATTGGCACAGTAATGCACCACAGTCTTCTCAAAGAAAGGAGCGTTTCTGTCATCTAGCTGCTTTCCCCAGAGGACTCTAAAGGACGGAACTGCTGCCACTACTTTATTATGGAACCAGGACCCAGGGAGGAAGAAGAGCAGAAAGGAGCAGAAGGGTGTAGAGACCTTGGCAGGACTGAAAGCCTCAGAGGGCAGTGGGAAGTGGCGAATCTAGGGAGACCAGAGTGCTAAGAGGTTCCCAGAGCCCAGTTTCCTGCCAAAGAATGACTTGCTGGGGAAAGTAAATAATGTTTTGCTCTTTCTCTGACTTTATATGTACACATCTAAGACTTCTTGTGTTGTTATAGCCTTTATGTAAAACCCCTCTCAGACTGAATGGGTATAACTGGGAGGATAAAGCAGAGACCCTTGGTGGTAGCCAAAATCAATGTGATGCCATGACCGGAAACTGACAGCACACTTGTGAAGGGCTGGAGGTCAAACACCCTCCCAGAAGTGTGTGGTTAAAAAATAACTCTGAGTTCACATTGCAAGGCTCTGTCCTCCACAGGGAGAGATCCAGAGCAGAGATTTCAACAAAAGTCAGGAGAAAATAAACATGGCCAGTGGGAGAAACTTGAAAATTCTTGTCAACAGGAAATGTTTCCTTTTTGGTCTGTCAGACCCAGAAGCAGTCAGAGACAGTGAGTGGAGCCCTAATTTTTCTTTTCCTGGATGTAATAAAAATAGCCTTTCTTTGGGAGTAAAGAAATTACTCCTTCTCTCTGCCTTAGCACCACTATTTAGAGCAGCAGTCAGGACTGAGCGAGGATTTTGCAGGATGTGTTGTGGTTGTTGCCGCTTACAGGGAGATTTTCAATGTGTTGTCTTTCTCCCTGACAGGAGGGATTCATGTCTGGGATAGACAGAAGAAGAGCTCCTGGGATTTGCAGAAGAAAGAGGCCTGGGGACAAACAGATGTCATCACCGGGGCCCCAGGAAGACCTTATCCGGCCTGTAGACTCTTCCTTTGGAGCCTTGGTCTTAGCAGTGCTGTTTTCTGGCCCTTGGTGGATGGCTACTATTCCTGGGTGTTACATGCCTCTGAAGGCCAGTTCACCTTAGAATGGTGGGTAATTAAGTCTAGAGGAGTGAGAGAGCAGATAAGTTCTCAGTTCATGGGTGAATGGGAGCAAAGGTTATTGTAGAAGAGGCTGGATGAGCTCAGAGAGTCACAGCTTAAAGAGAATTCCCTCCAATGGAGGGAGAGGCACATTTACTACCTGAAGTCTGACACTGAGAAACCAAACAGCCCTCGGAAGACCTAGAAAGTACAAAGGACCAGGCTGTGAGCAGAAAGGATGTGAGTGGAAGAGTAGGAGACAGGGCTGTCACTAAAGGAACACGTGCCCAGGCATTAACTGGAGGATGCCCACGTGTGTCATCACCACATTTAACAGAGTCAGTGTGTTTCTCAAGCACAAATCTCCCACAAGTGCTTAAAATATCACCATTGCTAACCAGAGTATGACCTCCTGGTCACGTGACCTTGAGCCAGTCACACTATCATTTTCTAAGATCTAGCTGTGGATCTACTGAGGCTTTGTATTAAGTTTGTGCTTCATCCTACCCCCATTCTCCGTGGCTTAAGAATTAATAGGACTCCAAAAGGCCAGGGCTGGGAAGAAAGGAGGTTTGAAATTTTCTAGTGAGGCTGCTGTCTTTACCTCCCACCTGAGGAAACTGAGACCCAGGACTTGCCCTGCCTGGAATCACACAGCTCAGGGCTGGCAGAGCCAGGTGGGCACTGCATCTCTGATTTCCTTGTCCAGGAATGCTCCACCATGATAAAAACAATAGCTTCTGTGCTTTGGCACCTCCTCAGATGCAGACATCAGACTCGGTGTTTATCCAAAGGAGCATCTCATTTATTCGGCAAAACAATGTTCCATTCAAAGATGAGGAACTGAAGCTCTCCGAGACAACCAGCTACCAGGGCCACAGAGCTCAGGAGCAAGCAAGCAGAACCCTGGTGGTGTCTGTTTTGCTGACCGCTATTTCCAAGGGCCCTCCTCCTTCTACTCCACAGCTGCGAGGAAAGCTCTCTAAAGAAGAGGCAAGTATGCAAGTGGGTGCTTCTTGGTATTAAGTGTTCTGTTTCTTGATCTGGATGGTAGATACAGGGGGATTTATTTTGTTATTGCTCTTTAAATGGTACAAATACATTTTCACACACACATACATACGCATACATGTGTTGTATATATCACATACTGTGCACTCATAACTTAAATAGAAAAGAATAGAAGGGGAATCTCATGGTGTTTGAAGACCATCCTGGGGTGGTCTTTAGGTAAGATGAAGGGGACTTGGGCTCAACATAAAAGCAAAATAAAACCATCCAGGGTTTAGTTTGGGAGCCAAGCCCTGTGGTTAGTGTCTTGACTCAGGACCAGGTAATTAGTGCTTGGCAGGGCCTGAGGGAACAGGGTGTGTAGGACCATAGCACTTACTAATGTTTCTAGAACTGGGCCATGAGGAATTAGTCTTCTGCTTCACTCATCCCAGGTTAGCACAGGTGAATCAGCTTCTTCTCTTTCATTGATTTCTCAAAGCATCCAGAGAAGCTATCTATGATTGTATTAACAATAGGGTCATTGATAAGTATGGAAATTCAGAACCCCCCCCAAAGTCCATCCTCGGAGGCAATTTACTAATGTATGGTATCTTCCTATGGAGGATGGCCACTAAAAGCCATTAAAAACCCAGGACATGATGGTCATAGCAAGGACTTGAATGAAAGCTCTGGTCCTCTCTTGAGAGCATTCTCTGTGCTGGGCACAGGCACCCATTCTGGTATGTCATTCTCCCAGAACATCCCCATTCTACAGATGAGCAAGTGGAGTTTAGAGAGGTGGGATAATTTGGTCAACACCCCACAGCTATGATGTGGATAGATATTCATGACATCTTAAATTTAAAATGAGTTTATCATGCAGGGTGTGCCGTATAATTTCAGTTTTACACAGAAGATCCAATAATGGGGGATTGATGACATAAATTACTTCACATGAGTCCAGCTGATGGATAGTTCTGTAGACATTGCAAATAATACAGTAGGTTTTTAATAGTTGACACGAAACAAGTTCATGGCATAACTTGTAAAAAAAAAAAAAGACACGGCTGTATTTGCAATATGATTCTATTTTGTAAATGTGCGTATGTGTGATCAGTGATTTTAAACTGAGGGTGATTTTGCCCTTCAGGGTACATTTGGCAATGCCAACAAATATATTTGGTTATCACAAATGTAGAGACCAGGGATACTGCTGAACATCACAACAAAGAATTATCCTACTCAAATTGTTGGTAGTTTAATAGAGTTGACCCTTGAACAACACAGGTTTGAACTTTGAAATTCCACTTATACAGGAATTCATCCATACATGAGTTTTTTTCAATAAATATAGTATCTATATTTTCATCTTAGAGATCCTTAGGATAAATGTGAGGAAAAGTTTGTATTCAGTTAGAGATCACAATATGTGGAGTCAGAAGAACTAGAGTTCGAGTCCTGATCCCATCCAAACTGTTTCGGCTTCCTGCACTTGGGTGAGTCATTTATAAATTCCTTTGTTTTTGAGGCAGAGACAGCAGGATGAAGATTTTCAACGGCACAGGAGGTCAGTGTCCTTAACTCCATGTTATTCAAGGATCAACTATATGCACACACACACACTCACAAATATATACTTGTGGAGAGAGAGAAAGCATCCAGAAGAAATATTTCAGGATGTTAATAGTCATTATCTTTGGGTGTAAGGTGAATTTTTTCAATATCTCTATTTTCTAACCTTTCTTTTTTTTAAAAAAAATAAAAACCAGAACATGATTGAATGTGGGAGGAAGGGTAGAGAAAACTATATAGGCATATTTGCCTTAGAAATGGATCAGTGGATTATAAGCAGCAGAGGGGAAGAAGAATTGGGGAGGGTAGGTCTTTCAGGGGTTCAAGCTCTTGCCATTTCAGGTCATTTTCTTGGGGAATGGTTTCTCTGATTCTGAAAATTGGGTTAAAACCCCCCAGCACACAACAACCACAAAGACCTGTGGTTGAAAGTGCCCAAGGCCAGAGTCTGTGAGAGGTCGGATCCCTGAGGGCTGGAGGTGAACTTGCAGGAGGCTTTGCCACAGTGTTGATGACAGGGTCTAACACCATCAGCTTCTCCTCACACTCTGTGTGGCTCTGTGTGCTCCTTGCCTTTTAATGAGCCAATAACACCGCAGACTCTCGCGGCAGTTTTGTAGCCACCTGGGTCACGGCTCCTTATGGGGATAAAGAAAGAGACAATAGCGGCCCAGCTTAAAACAGAAAGGCTCCAACAGCTGCTTAGCAACTCCCGGGGCCGAGGAGCAGACATAAACCATCCCATAAAAAGAGGGCAAGAGGGGCCCAGACAATGGCTGGAAACTCACAGGGGCTCCTGGCAAGTTTCCTGACAATGTGGGTGAAGAACCAGACAGCACCAGACAAAGAGCCACCTCAGGGGCCACCTTACAAACCCTGCTCCTCATCGAGGGGAGTATTGCTTCTGTGCTGAGTGTCCCAGCATTTGACTCAGACTACAGGTTCCAAGGGCTAAGTGCTGGTCAAGTGCCACTCCTGCCCGCTGAGGTCCCAGACCCTCCCAACCATCATCCCCATTCAACTGTACAATGCATAATAACTCTGCTCCTTCCCCAAGCACACTGAGGAAATAGCTTTCTCGCCAGGAGTTTCTGAACCAGACAGATTCCTGGACAAGGATGGCAAAGAAGCTTCAAGTCTTATGGAAACTCTGAGTGATGGAAGGTGGCTGGCTGGAGTGCTGGACCAGGAAGCTTCCAGGACTCTGTCCAGGAGAGTGGGCAGTAGGTTGTGATTGCTCTATCAGGGGCATGTGCACGGAGAGTTGGGTCCAAGGCCTCCTCCATTCCTCTCTAGCCTTTGACCTGTCTATCCACGTGGCTACTCCGAACTGTACTGAAATTTCTGACCCTACTGTTCCAGTGGGCAATTATCACCAATTCCAAAGGCATTGTTTTCACAGACTACCAGTGTCAGAATAATTCTGTGAGACTTATCAAATGGAGAGTCCTGGATCCCAAAAACCTGCATTAAAATACTCTAAGGGACTTATCAAAAAATGCCAGTTTCTGGGTCCCAGCTCCCAGTGTATACTCTCTTGGAGGTGGGTATGGGAAGGAATCTTAACTCTTAAAAAGCACCCCTATGTGGTTCATATTCACACCCAAATCTGAGAACCATTAACCTGGACATATTGTTTCTGCCTAGCCTGTCCTACCAAAGAATATTCCTAAAACCACTACTCTAGATTTGCTTATAGTGGTTTTAAAATATGTCTAATATTTTTTAATATTTCTCCCCTCGATAGAGGGAGCCTAGGGGACTTCCCTGGTGATCCAGTGGTTGACACTTTGCCTTCCAATGCAGGGGGCGAAGGTTCTATTGCTGGTGGGGGAATTAGGATCCCACATGCCACCAGGTGCAACCTAAATAAATAAGTAAGAGAAAGTCTTAAAAATAGATGGAGTCTAATTCTTCTCCCTTATGTGTAAGCTGGACTTTAAAGACTCTTTCTGTTCATATAGAATGTGGCAGGTGTGATACTGGATAACAGACAATATTAGGGATAGGAGGCACCATGGCCTCTTCCTTGTTTTCCAGTCACCCACACTGAGAGAAGCTGGCTGCCATGCTGTGAGTTCACTCAAGCAGCCCTACATAGAGAGGCCAGTGGGTGGGAAACAGAGGCAGTGAGCCAAGAGCCACACATGAGTGAGTCATCAGAAGGTCCTGACCAATTCTTCACATAGTAAAGCCCAGATAACATTTTTTTAAAAAATTTTATTTTATTTTTGACTGTGCTGGATCTTCATTCCTACAAGGAGGCTTTCTCTAGTTTCAGTGAGCGGGGACTGTTCTCTAGTTGCAGTACACAGGCTTCTCATTGCAGCGACCATTCTTGTTGTGGAGCGCAGGCTCTCGGATACACGGGCTTCAGTAGTTGTGGCTCAGAGGGTCCAGAGTGTGGGCTCATTAGTTTTGGCCCATCAGCTCAGCTGCCCCAAGTCATGTGGGATCTTCTAGGATCAGGGATCGAACCAGCGTCCCTTGCAAGGCAGATTCTTAAACCACTGGAACACCAGGAAAACCCCCAGCTAACATCTTGTTTGCAACCTTAAATGAGACCCAAGTTAGAAGCTCTCAGCTAAGCAGCTCCTAAGATCCTGACCTACTGAAACTGTGAGACAGTAAGTGTTTGTTGTTGGAAGTTTCTAAATTTGAGGATTAATTGTTATGCAGCAATAGATAGCTGAGTTAAAAGACTGTTTCCCTTGATTTCTCGCTGGGCTACACCATTAACCCAGTAAGCCACTCCTGGATGAGTGAACTTAAGTTCTCCAATGGGGTTTTCTCTGGCGGCTCAGTGGTAAAAGAATCTGCCTGCAACTCAGGAGACTCGGCAGGAGCTGAGGGTTCAATCCCTGGATTGGGAAGATCCCCTGGAGAAGGAAATGGAACCCACTCCAGTATTCTTGCCTGGAAAATCCCATGGATAGAGGAGCATGACGGGTAAAGTTATGGAAGTCAGACACGACAAAAGAATTCTCCAAGAAAAAACCTTTTATTTCCCTCTAGCCAATCCTCTGGGTAGAGTCAGAAGAATTCCACAGTCCCTAGGCCATCTGAGACCAAGCCAAGCTGTGGTCCTTCCAGAAGGCCCAGAGCTGTTTATGCTCAATGGAGCCTGTTTGACATCCCACCTGAATATACGTAGTCTTTGCCCTGCCTTCCAGTGTGAGTGCTCTTAACAAAACTCACAGAGCCTGGAACATTCAGCCCCATCCTTCTCCCCACTCTCCTCTCCCAGCATTTCACCTCTCTCCAACCCCTCTGCCTAGGGTGTCCCCCTCATGTCACCTCCTTTAGAACCTTTCTCTGCTTCCTTCATCTTCAAAGGGCTTCACTCCAACCTCTAGTTCCATGGTCACTTCTTCCTCTGACTTGCTTCCTTATTTTAAGGCCCTTGTGATCATATAGGACCCACCTAGATAATCCAGGACAATCTCTCCATCTCTAGATCCTTAACCATATCTTCAAAGTTGCTTTCGCCGTGTAAGGTAACAAAGCCATAGGTTCTGAGGATGAGGATGCAGACATCTTTTTTGGAGGGATGGGAAGGTGTTATTTTCAGCACAAAATAATATAATCAACATAAAAGCATGTCTCATAGAGCTGGGTACATAGGAAGCATTCAATAAATGCCATTATTATCATTTAGGCACCACCTACTGTGTGCCCAGCATGTTAGACATGGAGCTGCCACAGGGATCAAAACAAAGTGGAAGCTGCCTTTCTGAGACTTATCTAATCTCATGAGTGTAACATTTGAACTCTCGAATTCTTATACTCAATAATCTGCTTAAATCTACTTCACGTATGCTCAGTGACTATATCAGTCGCCTTTTACTATATAACAAACAACCCCAAAGCTTTCTAACTCAAAACAACTATTTAGTTTTCAGGGATCTTAGTTCCCCAACCAGGGATCAAACCCACGCCCCACTACAGTGGAAGCACCGAGTCCTAACCACTGGATGACCAAGGAAGTCCCCCAGTTCTCAGCTTTATCTCATCAATTTCGGTTCTTCTGAATTGGACTGGACTCAGCTGATTTCAGCCAGGCTCACCATGATCTGCTGGGCTTGCTGGTTTATAATGGTGTTGGCTGGAATACCTGGAGCCTTTCTCCATGTGGTTTTTCATCACCCGACAGGCTAGCCCAGGCTTGTTTGCATGTTGATGGCAGGGAACAACAGGAGGAGAAGTTGCGAGGCGTCCTGAGTCTGTGGCTCAGAACTGACCCGCTGTCACATGTGCCACTGCCATTGGCCAAAGCAAATCACAAACTCTGATTCCTAGGGTGAGGAGATAGACTTTCTCTCTTGACGGGAGAAATAATAAAGTACTGTGGCCACTTTTTACCATCTACTGTAGTGACATTGCAGGAAAGAGAAAGAAAGAATGGAGGTTATGTCCATGTGGAGTAGTTAGCAGAGGAGAATTTTCCCCAGGGAAGTTACTCAGCAGAGGAGGCTGCAAGGCCACAACCTGTTCAGAAGTGGCCTTGGGTGGCTAATTATTCTAAAGCTTTCTGTGAAGCACACAGCATTAAGCATATTTCTTTCTCCCTCTGCTAAAATACCAAGCCCCGAGACTTCTATTATAAATGACACAATTAAGTCCTTGGCAAGAAAAAGTCAAGTTCTCTTTTTTTTAGGAAGCTGGTGAGAACAAGCAGAGAGACTACAGAAAGTCTGCACAAGTGACAGGAGACATACATTTTGAGAAATTAAGAGAGGTCATGAGAAAGTAAATTCCTTTTCTATTTGTCGTTGGCAAATGTGACTGAGAAAAAGCAGGATATGAAACAATTGATCCAGCCTTATCCCAACTTTTTAAAACGAAAAATGTTTACTTATTTGTAGGCCTAGAAAAACAACTGAAAAGATAAATACACTGCAATATTAACAATAGTTGGTCATCTTTGCTCAGATTAGAGGTGATTTGGAGTTTTCCTGTTTCTGCTTCTCTGAATTTTCCAAATTTCTATAATAAACCCAGGTTAATCAGGAAGAAAGGTAATTAAAAGAAACCCCACAATGGATTCTAACTGTTTCAACATTTAAAAATGAAACTCTAAGTTACTTGATTATGTTGTTAATGGTGTTTGCTGGAATTGGAACTTCTGTATTTTTCTCCTATAAAATTATCCTGGCACTAACTTATACACTAAGGTCATGAACTCTTAGTTTCAAGTTTATAAAATAAAATGTATTTATCAGTGCAAGTTCCTTCCATTTGTATCCAACCCCTCACTTCTCTAGACGCCAAGAACTCAAAGCTCTTCAGCAAATGAGAGACCCCAAGGCCATTATACAGACTTCCTTGCACAAATGACTACACAGCTGTGATTTAATATCTTTTTCTCAGCTCTTTCAGAGGTCAATACACAGAACAGTCCCGCAAGAACATTTCTGCTTCTTTTATAAAACTATTGTCTGTCTTTGGTTTGTGGTCCTTTCCATAAAGATTCCCTCGGTGGAATCCCTCGTATACATGATGAGAAAATTTGGTTTCCATGCTGCACAGCTCTGCATCCTGTTAGGAGCAGTGAGATGAGGTCATTTATTTTGGTTTTTCTTTGCCTTTGCTGCTGGGAAGCTTAGAATCAAATTTTGTGCTCAATTAAGAGGACTTCCTTTAGCCAAGATTTTCTATCTTGTTGAATAGTGCCTCCATCTATTTAACTGGCTGAAGCCAGAAATCCCAGACAACATTCTAAATTTTTCTGTTTCCTTGTGGCAAGGACCCATCCTGAAGGTTTTTATTTGGAAATCTTTCCCTACTCTGTCTCTTTTTCATCCTTGGATTGCTGGAGCAGCCTAACTGGACTTCTCATCTTGTTTTCCTCCTCCACTGCACTCCCAAACCAAAAAAAAAAGTTCATCTTTCATGCTCATAGGGCAAGTGGTCTTTCTAAATACCGATCGGATCTTTCCACGTGAAGATTCAGTTCCCCAGTTTCTCTTGCATCTCCATTCATCCCTTCAACTCCCATCTTCCTTCCCTCCAGCTGTATTGAATCCACAAGTCTCACCCTCTTTTTTTTTTCAAGACTTTTTTGACATGGACCATTTTTAAAGTCTTTATTGAATTTGTTACAATATTGCTTCTGTTTTATGTTTTGTTTCTTTGGCCATGAGGCATGTGGAATCATAGCTCCTTGACTCGGGGTTGAACCTGCACCCCTGGCATTGGAAGGCGAGCTCTTAACCACCAGACTGCCAGGGAAGTCTCATAGTCTCACCCTTGTGTCTGGGGTTCTACACATGCCATTCCCCTGCCTCTAGTGTTCTTCTCTCTTCTGCACCCCTCTGTAGCATCATTAGTTCTGTGGACCTTGTTTTGGGTTTCAGAGTTTATTCCCTGAAGGCATCTGTGTTTCATTCCCTGACCCAGACAAGTTAGGCTCCCCTCCTATGAGTTCCCACAGATGTCCACAGATCCCTTGCACTGATCGTGGTGAAGTAAAAGGTGGCCTTGCTGATCTGTCTCCTGCTCCAAAATGCCCCCCAGGGAGAGTGGTTCCAGATCCATCTCCACTCTCATCCCCAGGACCAGCACAGTGCCTGGCCTATAGGAGATGCTCACTGAATATGTGTTCAAAAGATAAACTAGGTTTCTGGCATAGGACTCTCTCCTCTACCCACTTCATCTTTCTAACCCTCATTATTTATCTATCGCTTGGCCTACAGCTTTATATTGTGCGTGATCTATGGCAAGCCACTCCAGTACTCTTGCCTGGAAAATCCCATGGATGGAGCAGCCTGGTAGGCTGCAGTCTGTGAGGTCGCTAAGGGTCGGACACAACTGAGCGACTTCACTTTCACTTTTCACTTTCACACATTGGAGAAGGAAATGGCAAGCCACTCCAGTGTTCTTGCCTGGAGAATCCCAGGGACGGGGGAGCCTGGGGCTTCTGTCTATGGGGTCACACAGAGTCGGACACGACTGAAGTGATTTAGCATCAGCAGCATTACCCTAAGTCAGCCTGTTTTTTTGTTTGTGTCTCAAAAATGACCACAATGCCTGTTTCCTTGCACCAAATCCTTGCAGTAAATCCTGTCAAGGTGTAGGATCTATTTTCCCACCCCCTTGAATCTGTGCTGGCCTCCCAACTAATAACATGCAGCCAATTGGCTGACTGTGCATCAACTCAGGCAGCCTGGAATGCTTCCACTGCTGTCTCGGAACTGTGCTGCAGCTGCTGCATGGACAATCCAGAGCTAGCCTGCTGGATGATGAGGGACACAATACCCCAGCCTCTCCACCGCCCCATCCAATAGCCTTCCAGACATCTGACTGAGACCATGGTAGGCTAGCCAGCCCCAGCACCCCACCTGGGACTCTGGCTGCCTTGGTGAGCCCAGAGACGATCAGCTGAGCCAGGCCCAGATCAGTGGACACACCTAGTTTGACAAACAGTCCAGACAGCAGTAAGAAAGGCTTATTGTTTCAACCCCTGTGTGTTAAGGTAGTTTCTTACAGTACATCTTGGAATTTTTCCTAGTAGCTGACCTCAAGTGACACTATCTCCATCCAATAGACAGGTTAATACTTTGAAGTCTCTGGAAAGGAAGGATCAGTCTGGTCTTCTTTTTCTCTAGCAGCTTGGGGTACAGATTCCAAATCTGTTTTTAAGGACAGAATTAGAACGTGTACCCACATTCTTAGGTGACCAAAGTTGTCTTATATCCTTCTCATTTCCACTCTACTACTTCCAGAATTTTTCTCCTAAAAATAAAACAAAATTAAATTCTTATTCCTCAACTGTACCTAAAGTATCCATATTTTTGTGTGCACTGAGGTCCTTATTTTAAAAAATTGAAATATAGTTAATTTAAAATGTTGTGTTAGTTTCAAGCATACAGCAAAGTGACCCAGTTAAATATACATGTTCCTTTTCAGATTCTTTCCCCTTACAGGATCTTTGAGTATAGTTCCCTGTGCTATACAGGAGGTCCTTGTTATTTACCTGTTTTATATTTAGTAGTATGTATCTTAAAAAGCAGAGACATTACTTTGCCAACAAAGGTCCGTCTAGTCAAGGCTATGGTTTTTCCCGTGGTCATGTATGGATATGAGAGTTGGACTGTGAAGAAAGCTGAGCACCGAAGAATTGATGCTTTTGAACTGTGGTGCTGGAGAAGACTCTTGAGAGTCCCTTGGACTGCAAGGAGATCCAACCAGTCCATTCTAAAGGAGATCAATCCTGGGTGTTCATTGGAAGGACTGATGCTAAAGCTGAAACTGCAATACTTTGGCCACCTCATGCGACGAGTTGACTCACTGGAAAAGACTCTGATGCTGGGAAAGGCTGGGGGCTGGAGGAGAAAGGGACGACAGAGAGTGAGATGGCTGGACGGCATCACCGACTCTGTGGACATGAGTTTGAGCGAACTCCGGGAGTCGGTGATGGACAAGGAGGCCTGGCGTGCTGTGATTCATGGGGTTGCAGAGAGTTGGACACGACTGAGCGACTGAACTGAACTGAACTGAAGTATGTATCTGTTAGTCTCATCCTCCTGATTTATCTCTCCCCTCTTTCCCCTTTGATAACCATAAGCTGGTTTTTGATGTCTGTGAGTGTGTTTCTGTTTTGTAGATAAGTTCATTTGTGTCATATTTCAGATTCCACATATAACTGATGTCATATGACATTTGTTTTTCTCTGATTTACCTCACTTAGTATGATAATCTCTAGGTTCATACATGTTACTGCAAATGGCATTATTTCATTCTCTTAAATGGCTGAATAGTACTACTCCATTGTATAATGTACCACATCTTCTTTATCTATTCATCTGGCAATGGACATTTAGGTTGCTTCAATGTCTTGGCTATTGTCAATAGTGCTGCTGTGAAATTGGGGTACATATATTTTTTTAAATTAGAGTTTTCTAATATGCCCTGGAGTGGCATTGTGGGATCCTTTGAACAAGCCCAGTGATTGACTCTAAAGCCTGTGTGCCCTGATGCTAATAACTGACTCTTGCATGACCTCCTGCCTCTGAGTTTCAGTTCTTTGTCTGTAAAATGGGCACTATAATTCTACCGACCTCCAGATGCCTTGAAAATTCATTTATTCATTCATTATATGAATATTTACTGAGGGCCTCCGTGCTGCAGGCAGTGTTCTAGGCACTAGGGACAGACCCATGAGCAAATGGAAGAGGAAAGTTGTCTATTTTGCTCCTGTTTATATTCTACCAGAGGGAGACAGACAATAAGGAATGAGGAGAATAAAGAGGAAAAGTATGTGGTGTGGTAGAGGCAAATTCAGTTGCAAAAAAAAAACAGAACAAGACAAGGTGGGTGGAGAGGGAGCTGGAAGCATGGGTCCTGGTTGTAATTTTAAACAAAACTGCTACCATAGGTCTCAAAGAGAAGACAATATTTGAGGCAAGACTTGACGGGGGTGGGAGTTAGTCTTGCCAGGGTCTGGGGGTAAAGCACCAGGAGAGGGGAATAGGCAGGGCAAAGACTCTGGTATAAGAATGTGCCTTGAGTATCAGAGGAGCTGGTGTACCTGGTGTGGAGGGGACAGAGGTAGAGCAGGGAGGGGAAGAGCCCCAGGAGAGGTGGGCAGAGAGAAAGTGGCCACAGGGCGAATTGCCTGGGAGCCTGTAGGCCTTGGGTTTTACTCTGAGTCAAATGGGCAGTTGGGGAGGCTGTGGGCAGAGAGAGAAAGCCTGCAGTTTGACCAGCATGATGCTGGCATGGAGTACGGCTACCTCAAAACTCTGTAGTTAGTTTTGGAGCAGGGGGTGACTTTTTAAGTTGCCAACAATGCATGGGTCTAGAAGAAAGCTACAAGGACCCTCTGAGAAACAGAAGGTGGGGGCCCCTTGGCCCTGCCAGAGGCACACCAGGCCTTTGTATGGCTGATAATGCCCACCTGTCCCCTTCTGTGCCTCCTGGTATACTAAGCTCTGGGACAGGGTAGGCAAATTTGCATGAAGGCCGTGAAACCTCTTGGGAGAACCAGGGAACCCTCATAAGATTGAGCAATGCTAAACTCTTGTGTTGATGGCATTGGTGTCATCTCAGGTCAGCTACTAGGATAGATACCAATGATTACCCTACCCCCCACACCCCACTAGGGGAGCTCATCTTGGGATAAGAGCTCCTTCTTGTCAGCTACTCTAAGTTTAAGGTTCAGCTCCATCAATACAGAACCCTGCTTGGGGTGCTGTGGTCAAGAGTGGCTGCATAAAGACTGTGAGATTCCCTCTTAAGACCCTGGGAGGCTGCACCAGGCACCTGGATCATCAGGGGCTCTATCTGGCAGCAGTCAGATGTAAAACTTTGGGCAGGATGGACTTCCTCCATCAACTTTGAGAGGGAAAGCAACCCTAAACTGGCTCTGAGTCAACCCATCAGTTTCTCCATTCTTGGGCACAGGTTTGATCCCTCTGGAGAGGTAAGGACCTGCAGTTTTTGTAAATTAGGGGTGCAGGGAGGGCAAAGGAAAGAGAGAGAGCAGTGAGTATGCTGCGAGCTAGACAGGTGGGAGCTTAGGACCAACAATGTGTATAATAAGAATGGATGTGACCTTGTTTGTGCCCTAAGTCAGGAAGATCCCCTTGAGTAGGAAATGGCAACCCACTCCAGTATTCTTGCCTGGGAAATCCCATGCACGGAGGAGCCTGGCAGGCTACAGTCCATGGGGTCACAAAGAGTCAGACATTACTAAGCAACTGAGAACACACACTCACAAACTGCCAAATATGGTCAAACCCATTAAATTGATCAATGTTGTTTTTATTCTCATGTACCTTGTGAAGAGTATATGTTCAGTTCAGTTCAGTAGCTCAGTCGTGTCCGACTCTTTAAAACCCCATGAACCGCAGCACGCCAGGCCTCCCTGTCCATCACCAGCTCCCGGGGTTTACCCAAACTCATGTCCATTGAGTCAGAGATGCCATCCAACCATCTCATTTTCCTCTGTCATCCCTTTCTCCTCCTGCCCTCAATCTTTCCCAGCATCAGGGTCTTTTCCAATGAGTCAGCTCTTTGCATCAGGTGGCTAAAGTATTGGAGTTTCAGCCTCAGCATCAGTCCTTCCAATGAACACCCAGGACTGATCTCCTTTAGAATGGACTGGTTGGATCTCCTTGCAGTCCAAGGGACTCTCAAGAGTCTTCTCCAACACCACAGTTCAAAAGCATCAATTCTTCGGTGATCAGCTTTCTTTATAGCCCAACTCTCACATCCATACATGACCACGGGAAAAACTATAGCCTTGACTAGACGGACCTTTGTTGACGAAGTAATGTCTCTTCTTTTTAATATGCTGTCTAGGCTGGTCATAACTTTCCTTCCAAGGAGTAAGCGTCTTTTAATTTCATGGCTGCAAACACCATCTGCAGTAATTTTGGAGCCCAGAAAAATAAAGTCAGCCACTGTTTCCACTGTTTTCCCCATCTATTTGCCAGGAAGTTATGGGTCTGGATGCCATGATCTTAGTTTCCTGAATGTTGAGCTTTAAGCCAACTTTTTCACTCTCCTCTTTCACTTTCATCAAGAGGCTCTTTAGTTCTTCTTCACTTTCTGCCATAAGGGTGGTGTCATCTGAGTGGCAATCTTGATTCCAGCTTGTGCTTAATCCAGCCCAGCATTTCTCATGATGTTCTCTGCATATATGAGGCAGCCTTTTTTTATCCCTTTATCACACCTAGCCCCCTATTTCAGCCTACATTATGGTACCTCCAAGTGTTAGCCTGCATGGTTAGCTAGGACATCCACCTTGGGGACCTACTGAGGCGACACACGACTGGGAGGCCCTGCTGGGGCTCTCATCAGCCAAGTGATACTGGCCAAGCCATTTAGAAGCAGTCAGCTTCACAGACTTGACTTGCAGGTGGATCCCTGGGGGATGTTGAGCAACTGCCATTCTCATTCAGTCAGTAGGGCTCAGATGGAATGAGCGCATCCTTAGTGGGACAAGCCCCCAGGTGATGCTGATGCAGAATGAGAACATCTGTCGCTGGTCGCAGCCCTGACCGCACTGAGAATCATCGAAGAAGCGCCAACCAAATACAATGCCTGGTCCCACCCCTGCAAATATTCTGACCTGTTTGGTTTGGGCAGTGTCTGAGCTTTGGAAGCTCAAATAATCTCCCTCAGTGATTCTGTTGTGCAACCAAGATTGAAACCTGGTGGTTTGGTCTATGCTCCTCACGATCTAGGGCTTTTGAACTGTATAATTTATCTTTCAAGTTGGAACACATTTTTAGAGTAAAATGATAATTACACAGGTTAACAGGTGCAAACTGGGATTGTCCCGGATAATTCGGATGTGCAGTCAACTTAACTGTAGCCTGGTGGGGCCCCAGCACTGCCCAAGGTCATAAAGATGTAGTAGAAACTGGGCTTGGAACTCAGGCTCCTAACACTTCTCATTTCATTTCCTTATAACCTCAACTATTCAGTCTGTGAAATGGGGATAAGAATGCCTGTCAGCCCTAATCTAGGGTGACTATGAAAGTAAAAGGAGGCCATAACCCACACAAATTCACTTTAAAATTTGAGCTACTATGTGGAATTGGAAGGCATTTTTATTATTGTGAGTCTGTGGTTACCAGAGCCAGTCTGGGATCTACCCATCTTGAGTTAAGAGTGACCACAGCTATTTGAATAATAAATAATACATGGGCCTTATTAGCTAAAATAATCTTGACAAAGTAGAAAAATAAGGCGACGGGAATGAGAAAGGCATTTAATAGAAGTGTCATTCCCTGGATGGAGGCTGAGCCAAGGCAGGCTCTTCGGGTGAGTGGAGATAAGAATCTCAGAGTGGCCTACAGGCTAAATGGGAATCAATAATATTGTCTCTGGAAACAGTGAAGTGAGTGTGATACATACACAGAAGCATGGTTTGTCTAAACCATCAGGTCCCCGTACTGCACCTCTTAGATTTCAGGAGGGTGTCAGCGTGGAGAAGGGTAGAGATGACCCTGGAACTGACACGGTCAGGGTGCTGGGGTAGGAGGTGGGAGGCTGCAGATGAAACCGCTCCCATCCTGCGCATTTTGCAGATGAAGATGCTGAGGCTGAGCCACGCTGAGTGCGATACCCAACAACCAGTGATGTACTGGTGGAGCCCGCACTGGGACCAAGATCTTGGGTTGCTTCTGAGTCTGTCCTGTGTGTTGAGGTCAAAAGAAATGCTTCTTTGGTTGTTGTTATCAGTGTTGTTTAGTCGCTCAATCATGTCCAACTCTTTTTCAACGCCATGGACCATAGCCCGCCAGGCTCCTCTGTCCATGGGATTTCCCAGGCAGGAATACTGGAGTGGAAACAGAAATGCTGGTGAGGACCTAAATGATAATAATGACCACCATGCCATTATAATACTAACCCCCACTCCAAACTAACAACAATCCTCTATTATCATTTAATGCCCAAACCCTTTATGATTGGGTTATTCCCAATAAAAACTTCACTTTTCTCCTGATCTCCACATTACATTTGGTTGATAGGTCTCATTAGTCTGTTTTAATCTGTAGCAGTTTTCCATCCTTTTTTATGGTATTCATTAGTTAAAAAAGAAAACTGGGTTATCTGGCCTGTAGAATGTCCTCCCTTATAGATTTAACCACTTCTAGGTGGTGATTTTGAACATACCCTGCCCCCACCCATTCCCTGTAGTTGCCGTAAACTCTAGAGCTTACTTCAGTTCAGGCTCAGCATTTGCGGCAATACTCCTTTGTAGGTGGTGCCCAGTGCTTTCCACAGCATCCCATCAGAAGGCTCATGTCAGGGCAGGTGGTATCTGTCAGAAATACACACTGTGGCATTCAAAAGGGGAACAGTTACATGTCACTATACAGTTGTCCAAACCCACAGAGTACACAACACTAAGAATGAACCCTAGTGAACTATAGACTCTGGGTGATAAAGATATGTGGACGTAGTTTCATTGATTGCACAAATGTGCCCCTCAGGTGGGGGTTGTTGATAGTGGGGGAGGTTATGTATACAGGGGACAGAGGTTATAGGGAAATCTCTGCATTTTCCCTTCAATTTTAGCGTGAACATAAAAATGCTCTAAGGAACAAAAACAAAAGTGGAACAGTTGATTTGTACTACTCCAAGGTTGTGGGCACCAAAGGTGGTGACGAAGGGAAAGAAACAAAATACGAACGGCGAAAGATGGTTGTTGCAACTGGGCCGTAGTCCGTGGGGCTCACTGTGCTACTCTCTCGACTTGCGAATCTTTAACAAAAATTAAAGAGCTTCCCTGGTGGCTCAGATGGTAAAGAATCTGCCGGTAATGCAGGAGACCTGTGCTCGATCCCTGGGTCAGGAAGATCCCCTGGAGAAGAGAATGGCTACCCACTCCAGTATTCTTGCCTGGAGAATTAAACAAAGCACTCTGAGATGCCTGAAGATGTGGCAGGCATGGTTTCTTCTAACCCAGTATTCATCCCCTGCCACCCACTCTTTCTCTCCCCTCAGAGAATCTCAGTTCTGTGCAGGTAAATCTCATTTGGCTACCTGGCCAGGTGTAGTCGCCGCTTCAACCCCAGGGATTAGGCCCTTCATTCTCTGCCACAGCCTCCACCTGCAGTGCTGGCTGCTTTGGGAGAGGCCCAGCTTGAGCATTCAGCAGAGGGGGTGCTCAAAAAATCTCTTATGTTTACTCCTGTCTTTAATCTTCAACACAAACCAATGAGACTATTACTATCCCCACTTTACAGATGATTGTGAAGCTTAGGTAAGTCACAGAGCCCAGGGTCACCAGCCAGAAGGCTCAGGTCTGTGCAGTAGCACCAAAGCCCACATTCTTAACTCCCAGTCTGGCATTGCACAATTTCACCAAATCTTCTCTTTAGGTTGGTCAAAGGAATTTGTGCTTAGGGGACAGACTTTGGGGAAATAAGAGAATTTTTGACATTGGAAAGACACTGTACCTTATGGTGATATTTTCCACAATTTACTGACTGTAAGAATCTTCTAGAGTGTCAAAATGCAGATTCTAGAGAAGGCATCTGATAATCTACGTTTTTAGCAAAACATCTTCCTTCCATACGTGAGTCTTAAAGTCAAGCAAGTTAGAAAAGCTACACCTCCTGGCATTAAAATATAGCCCCAGAAAGAGTGAGTTTCCAGACAGAGTGGAGTTATTAAATCCAAGCAAGAGAGAGGGATCTTGAAGTTCTATTGATGCCCCATTAGCCACGAGCACTGGACAGCCAGTTCTGACAACACATGCACTGGATCCATTTAGAGGCAGGTCCATCAGGGCACCACAACCTTCCATGGGGGCCAGGTCATCCTGCGTGCACCTGGTAACTAACCATCTGGTGATGAACCTTGCCTCTCAGCCCACATCTGATTGGCCACCTGACCAGGCTATCCCAGCAAATCCTTTTACCCAAGAATTTTTAATTAAAAATTCTAGACTAGCTGTTGCTGGATATCAGCTCTATAAAGTTACATGACATTGTGGTCAGTAGAGAGGTGAGGGGAGAGAGTGGTGGCAGGAAGGAAGGAGGGAGGGAAGGGGAAAGGAGAGGCAAAGGAAGGAAGCGGTGGGGAAAGGGCATGGAAATAAAAACTGGGCCAGTGGAGAAAGAGAGAGAGTTTAGTGGGTTAAGTAGCACACTCTCCAAAAAGATATATATACTCACCCAGAACCATAAGTTCAGTTCAGTTCAGTTCAGTCGCTCAGTCGTGTCCGACTCTCCGCGACCCCATGAATCACAGCACGCCAGGCCTCCCTGTCCATCACCAACTCCCGGAGTACACCCAAACTCATGTCCACAGAGTCGGTGATGCCATCCAGCCATCTCATTCTCCGTCGTCCCCTTCTCCTCCCGCCCCCAACCTTTCCCAGCATCAGAGTCTTTTCCAGTGAGTCAACTCGCCGCATGAGGTGGCCAAAGTATTGCAGTTTCAGCTTTAGCATCAGTCCCTCCAATGAACATCCAGGATTGATCTCCTTTAGAATGGACTGGTTGGATCTCCTTGCAGTATAAGGGACTCTCAAGAGTCTTCTCCAACACCACAGTTCAAAAGCATCGATTCTTCGGCGATCAGCTTTCTTCACAGTTCAACTCTCACATCACAGAACCTTATTTGGATAAGGTGTTTCTGTCAATGTAATTATGTTAAAGATCTAAAGATGAGATAACCCTGAGATTAGGCGGGTCACTAAATCTGATGACTGCTGGAGGGAGATTGGACACACAGAGGGGAAGGCCATGTGAAGGCAGAGCAGCCATTGAGGTGACGTGCTCTGAAGCCAAGGAATGCCCAAGGGACTGGCCACCAGAAACTGGGAGGAAAGGGAGGAGCGAATTATCCTTCAGACACTCCAGGAGGCACCACCCTGTAAACACCTTGATTTCAGACTTCCAGACTCATAACTGTGAGGGGATCCATTACTATTGATTTTAACCATCAAGTTTGTAGTGACTCGTTATGGCTGCCCAAGGAAACCAAGTCATCTTTGGAGATTCAGACTACTAATCACCCTGGAAGGGTAAAGGAGGAAGGTAGGGGTCTGGGAGGGGAGGGAAGAGGAGGGAGAACCAAGCCGGGATGCGGGGAGCAGAGGGAAAGAGATTATCCCTCCCGCTTGGCCCATCCCCAGTGTCCATGCCTTTGGATGTCCTGGTTCACCTGAGGATCCAGCCTCAGATTCCCGAGGTGTCCCCTGCATCCTGACATAACACACTTACCTCATCCCAAGTGTCTTCCCCACAGCCTGATCCCATGGTGAGGGGTGCACAGCTGCAACTGAGCCATCACCCAGGCACCTAGGCTGGCCCTGGGAGCAGGAACAGGGAGGCCCACAGTGGTCAGGCGCCCAGGATCAGGGTCTGTACATGGAGGGTGGGTGGGAAGGGGTGGGGTGGGGACCAGCTGCTCTCTGTCAGATGACGCAGCCCCAGGAAGGCCCACATCCCTCCCTAACACTCCAGTGGCCTCTTGGCAAGGTGGCTTCCCTGGGACAGTTTCAGATGATGAGTCCCCTTCTCCTGCTACTCAGCCCCACTGAGGGCTCAGCGGTTGCCCCTGCAGCTGGTGCTGTCCAGGTTAGCGTCCTTGGAAGGGATGCTGCTGCTGCTAAGTCACTTCAGTCATGTCCGACTGTGTGTGACCCCATAGACAGAAGCCCACCAGGCTCCCCCGTCCCTGGGATTCTCCAGGCAAGAACACTGGAGTGGGTTGCCATTTCCTTCTCCAATGTGTGAAAGTGAAAAGTGAAAGTGAAGTCGCTCAGTCTTGTCCAACCCTTAGCGACCCCATGGACTGCAGCCTACCAGGCTCCTCTGTCCATGGGATTTTCTAGGCAAGAGTACTGGAGTGGCTTGCCATTGCCTTCTCCGTCCCTCGGAAGGGCAGTCAGTGGGAATTTCTTCCACATCTGCTGGAACATTCTCCAGCAAAGGCCGCAGGGCACACACTTGAGGGGTTTTCAGAGCTGAAGGTCCACCCTCACTCTCTCATGCAGTGTTGTTTTTTACTGATGATAAAAAAGTTTTTTGAAATGTTTAAAATAAGAAATTATTATTTTTTTTAATTAATGAAACCCCTCAGAGTGCCAGGCACTGTGCTGAATGTTTTGCATACATCATCTCAATGGATTCTCCCAACAGCTCCAGGAGCAGTGGGTGCTGTCACCACCACCCTCCTCCCCACCATTAAAGGGAGACGCTGAGGCAGATCGGGGTGGTAGAGACCCTGCCCAAGGTCCTTGAAAGGAGAGGGACACATTCGGAATTTGAACCACTGTCTGCTGTTTTCCTGCTAAGCTCCATGCATGTACCCCTGACTGAGGAGAATCTTTAATTCCCAGAGTGTTTTCACATACTTCTTTTTGGTTAGTAAAACTTTAGATTTTTCTCAGGGTTTTAGTTAGGAAGAATGAGGACCTGAATGGTTCTGACCTGGGGTCCTAAGCCCCAGGTGCTTCCATCCACTCTGCACCTGCGTGTGGAGGGCTGGATAGGTCAAAAGAGCTGCGAGAATAGAAGGAGGCTAGAGTTTTGTTTCACTCTGACTTGAAAGCCTGGGAAACAAAGTCCAAATGTAAGCTGATTTCTTCCTTTCCCTCTGCTCCCCACAGACTTCCTGGGATCCAGGTTGGAACCCAGCGCTGTCACCCCAAGCCCTCCTGACAGACTGTACCTCCCCCACCCCAGCCTTGCTGGGGCTACAGTGGTGTCGCCTAGGGTTTCCCATATACAGGTCGGAGATAGTGGAATGGTGGGGCAAGGCTGGAGCCCTGGAGGCTAAACCTCCTCCCAGTGTATGTTTGTGGGAGAGGGGGGGTGGGACCCCTGAAGAGCCCACCTCACCTCTTTGTGTCTCCCTGTTCTCACCTGAAAAATTGAGATAATAAAGATGTGTGTGTGTGTGCATGTGCTAAGTTGCTGCAGTTGTGTTTGACTCTTAGTGACCCTATAGATTGTAGCCCTCCAGGCTGCTCTGTCCATGGGATTTTCCAGGAAAGAATACTGGAGTGGGTTGCCATGCCCTCCTCCAGGGGATCTTCCTGACCCGGGGGTGGAACCAGCATCTCTTATGTCTCCTGCGTTGGTTGACAGGTTCTTTACCACTAGCACCACCTAGGAAGCCTGGTAATAAGGATATTCATCCCCAAATCTGCATTTTCAATACATGCTGTTTCTTGTATGACAACTATAGTTTACTAAAGAGATTTTCAAAAGCACAATACTCTGTTGTTTGGGGAAGCACCCTTAGGTGTCTTCAAAGAAACAAGGAAGCACTTACCTGAGGAGCAGGGAGAAGCTTGTGGCCTGATTGGTCCCGGAGGCTCTGGAGTGGAAACTCACCTTACCCAGCTGACTGGGGGTTCAACAGTTGTTTGTGGCCTGTACTGTGTTAAGCTCTATATTTATGCTTTTGTTGTTTGCCTATTCAAATACTGTATTTCACAACTTTATAAGGGTTAAAAAACAATGAACTTGGCCTCCCTGTATGGTGGAGCATTTTTTGAGATGCACATGAGCCCTTGACATGGCTTTCCCAGGTCCTCATTCAATCCAGGGATAGCTCAGCAGGTGATCAGGCCCAGAACCCTGAAGAACCCACCAAACAGAAGAGTCGGTAGATGTAGGGTGAGGAAGAGATAAGTTATTGACAGATTCATGGGACAGTGAGAACTTTAATGAAAATTACCTGCATCCCAGTCCACAGTAGTTGCAGAAAGGAGCTGTTCTGACAGTTTTTATGTTTCTTGTTTGTTCATCCCTTCCACAAATATATACTGAGCATCTGCCATGTGTCAGGCAAGGTGACAGCTGAAGAGGATACTGTAGGCAAGAGAAATCCCCTCCCCTGGGTGCTTCCAGGCTAGTAGAGCAATGGACATTTAAATGGAACTATTCCACGCATGGTGACCATGATGGAGAGAGGGAGTTCAGAAGCACTGGCTGAGCCTGTAAGAGGGCCACCTCACCTAGTTTTTCAAATTTTGTTTTCCTTTGCAGGCAAGGGATGTTAGAGAAGCCTTCCTGAAGGACACAGCATATTAACTGAGCACTGGGGTTACCTGGTCTAGCACATTCCAGGCCAAGAAACAGAATGTGCAGAAGCCCAGAGATGAAAAGGAGAGGGTAGTGGTTTGACTGTAAAAACTACTTTTGAATGGCTGGACGTGCCTGGAGGAGGGCAGTGGGGGATGTTTTAGTAGGTAGGAGACCAGAAAGGAAAGCCTGGGTTAGTTCACAAAGGGCCATCTCTGCCCTGGTAAGGAGTCTGGAGGGTGTAAAGCCGGGATGTTTCACTGGTTTGCACTTCAGAAGAAGCATGGCACCGCCATGTCTATTAGAAGTGGCCGTTTGCTCTGTTCGAGCAAAGCCAGCCTCCCACTCTGAAGTAGGAGCTGAACTTCTCAGAAGAATTTTCCTCACCCTCCTACCAAAGCCCCTGTTCATCACAGGACCAGGGAAGCCCTTTTCTGCCCAATTCTGAGAGACAAAACTGGCTCTGTCAGGAACTCATGGATGACAAGTCTTGGAGGATTGGGGACTTTCAGTGTTGGTGCAAGGAATTCACCTACAGCATCTGGCCCAGTGCCTTTAATAAAGCAGGAACACAAATAAATGCTTCCTGATGAGCTGCTGAGACTACCTCTACCTTGCTTTGAAAGTGAAAGTCAGTCGTGTCTGACTCTTTGTGACCCCATGGACTATACAGTCCATGAAATTCTCAAGCCCACAGTACTGGAGTGGGTAGCCTTTTCCCTTCTCCAGGGGATCTTCCGAACTCAGGGATCAAACCCAGGTCTCCCACATTGCAGGCGGATTCTTTACCAGCTGAGCCACAAGGGAAGCCCAGGAAAACTGGAGTGAGTAGCTTATTCCTTCTCCAGTGGATTTTCCTGTCCCAGGAATCAAACTAGGGTTTCCTGCATTGCAGGCAGATTCTTTACCAACTGAGCTATCAGGGAAGCCCATCTACCTGAGCTAACTTGTTTTAGTTTTCCTTAATTTCTAGGACTGTGATAGACTGAGGAAGTAAGATTCATATGTATGCTGTACTACTGAAACCTAAAACTCTAAATGTCTATTTTGTGGGCAGCATTCAACTCTCAAGGTGATAAGAGCCTCACTTCCCAAAGAGGATTCTTTGCTCAAATGTTTTTCATGAGAATGAGGGTCACACAGGGAGCATGTTAAAATGCAGTTTGCTAGGATCCACTGTCTCCTCTGGAAATTTTTATTCAGTAGGTGTATTAGGCAGCTTTGGCTTGGTTATGGTGCAGTAACAAATAATTCCCCATATCTCAATGGCTTATAACAAGAAAAAGTTATTTCTCACTCACATTACATGTTGACCATAATGTGAAACAGTAATATTTTTATCAGTCAGTCTGATACTTTCTTCACTTAAGGACACAGAAGAAATAGCCCCATTAGGGGACACACCACTCCTATCAAAGGTGAATAATTATCTTAGAGGAAAGAAGGAGCAAATAATCATCTTAGAGGAGAGAAGGAACAGTAATACTTTCTGCCAGAGGTGGTCTAGGATGGGGCCAGGACTGTGCATTTTTAGTAGTATATGTCGGTGAATCTGTTGCAGGAGGTCTGAGGGCCACATTTTGAGGATCTCTGGGTGATCACATGTTAGGATAACAAAAGACGTTAGTCTGGATTAGTTTCCCAAAGCTCAGAGTTGGGCAGTTTCCTGCCTTTCTGCCTGACACCTTAATCTCTCACTGCTCCCTTTCTCCTTTTCCTATTTTATCTTAGAAGCTTTCTAGGCTCTTAGAGCTCCACATTTAAGTCTTTCATCTTAGATCTTTGTCTGATACCTCCAGCTTTGTCTTCTGCCGAATAACACAAATAAATCTGGTTTCAAAAAGTAATGTATGTAAATGGGCATGCATGCGTTTATGTGTTCTCCCTGCCTGAGTAGGAATTTGCATTTTAACCAGGTTATTTTCATGATGCAGAACTCCTGAGATGATGAGAATTTCATGAATGATGAGAACATCAGGGGCCTTAACCAGTTGTAATGGATGGTGATATTAGGGCCCTGTTCTCCAGCTGCCTTCTCCAGAGGATAGTGCATATCTCTGCTCCCTTGTGAGTGTCTCTGGCACTACATCTGCCACCTGATGTTATAATAATCCATTCAGGTCTTGCTCTCTTGCTAGATGATGAGGTCCTTGAGGGCAGAATCTTTGAGTTCTTCTTTCTGTCCTCTGCATGCAAAAATTGTTTAATAAATGAATGTATGTTTGTTTCCTGCATATCATTACAACCCACTCTTGGAGCATTTTTTAAATTGGTTCTTTTTTTGGCTCATGTCCTGGCATCTCTTTTTGAGTCTTTAAAACTGCATTTTCCAACATGGTAGCCACCAACCACATATGCTTCTGAGATGTTGAAATGTGACTGCTCTGAACTGACGTGTAAAATACTAGACTTAAAGCACTGGATTTTAGAGACTTAGTGCAAAAAAAAAGGTAAAATATTTCATTGCTTTTCAATATCAACATCCCATTCATAATTTTATATTGATTATAGGTTATAATGATATAATTTATGTTGTGTTTAATTAAAATATTGAAATTAAATTATTAATTAATATTTAATTATTAAAATGGTTAAAGCATACACACCAAGGAAACCAGAATTGAAAGAGACACATGTACTCCAATGTTCATTGCACTGTTTATAATAGCCAGAACATGGAAGCAACCTAGATGTCCATCTGCAGATGAATGGATAAGAAAGCTTTGGTACATATACACAATGGAGTATTTTTCAGCCATCGAAAGGAATGCATTTGAATCAGTTCTAATGAGGTGGATGAAATTGGAGCCTATTATACAGAGTGAAGTAAGCCAGAAAGAAAAACACCAATACAGTATACTAACGCATATATATGGAATTTAGAAAGATGGTAACCTTAACCCTGTATATGAGACTGCAAAAGAGACATAGGTATATAGAACAGTCTTTGGGACTCTGTAGGAGAGGGTGAAGGTGGGATGATTGGGGAGAACGGCATTGCAGCATGTATATTATCATATGTGAAATGAATCACCAGTCCAGGTTTGACGCATGATATAGGATGCTTGGGGCTGGTGCACGGGGATGACCTGGAGGGAGGTGGGAGGGAGGTTCAAGAAAGGGAACACATGTACACCCAGGGTGGATGTGTGTCAATGTATGGCAAAACCAACCAATATATTAATGTAAGGTAATTTGCCTCCAATAAAATAAAAAAAATAAATAAAAATAAAATGGTTATAGCTAATTTACTCTTTGTCTCATGCAGCTACCAGAAATTTTTAATATTTCTTTATTTTTGGTTACACTGGGTCTTCGTTGCTGCTCATGGGCTTTCCCTAGCTGTACAAGCACGGACTACTCCTCATTGTGGTGCACAGGCTTCTCATTGCAGTGACTTCTCTTTGTTACCGAGCATGGACTCTGGGCATTCAGACTTCAGTAGCTACAGCATGTGGGCTTAGTTGCTCCGAGGCATGTGAAATCTTCCCAGACCAGGGATCGAACTGATGTCCCCTGCATTGGCAGGAGGATTTTTACCCACTGTACCACCAGGGAAGTCCCAGAAAATTTTAAATTGCATAATGTGCTTGAATTATGTTTCTGTTGGAGAGTGCTGCTTTAGAGAATTCTGAGTTTCCCAATCGCATCTGCAGGTTTTCTTTACATCCCTGGGGAGTGACTCACTTGAGTCCAGAAGCAGAGACTTATTTCAGGGAGCAAAGGAGCACCCGACAGTAGCTTTTCCTTTCTTAGCCTTCGATTCCCTTGAACATGGGTTTTTTTCTTCCAATTATCTCGTGGAGAGGATGCCATCAAGCTGCAAATTCCAGCAGCTCAATCCTGTTTGAGCCAGAGCATCATTTCTATCAGTACCAGGTCTGTAGCAGAGGTTCTTTTCAGTCCTGGTTGGTTGAGCAGGTCTTGTTCCTAAGCCTGAAAATCCCTGTTGTGGGATGACTTCATAAGTGAGGCCGGCAGGCATGAAAAAGTTAGAGAAGACAAGTGCAGCTCTGCCAGCAGAGTGGGCACCTTTAGTGGGTGGGGCGCACAGTGACTGCCAGGAAGCAGGAGGGGGCTTCATGGGAATGTGCTGATCTGAGTGCTGGTTAAGTGGATATGAAAGGTCATCTAACAATATATGCATTTATGATTTATTCTCTTCTCTGTAGGTGTATTTATACATCGTTAAAAATTTTATATAGTAAAATAAATATGAGTAAAAGTCTCAAAACATACAAAAAAAAAATTAAAGCCCTGTGAAAATAAGTCTCTAGGAGAGAATATGAAAAAAAATCTTCCATTATTTCATTTTTTAAAATATGCCACATATGATAAATAAAATTAAATACAGTGTTTGTGACCAATGCTTAAGGTGGCTCTGCAATTCACCTCTGGTTGTGTCCTGTGTGATGCTCTCCCCTGAATGTGGGCAGAACTTGTGACTTGCTTCTAACCAATAGAACACAGCGCAGTGACAGAATGTACATGATTACAGTACATAGATGTTGCTACAATCTCTGCATCCCTTATTGGCTTGGAGGAAACAAGAATCCAGGTTGGGGAACCCTGTGTGGGAATGACACCCCACGATACCTCATGTAGTCCTCTAGGAGCTGAGGGTGGCCTCTGGCCAACAGTTAGCAAGAAATTGAAACCTTCAGTTCTATTGATAAATGACAAGAAACTGATTTCTGCCAACAACCTGAAGAAGCATGAAAGCAGATCCTTCCCCAGTCAAGCCTCTAATGAGACGTCAGCCCTGGCTGACATCTTGTTTGCACCCTGGGAAGACCCAGACATAGGACCCAGCTAAGTCAGGTCAGGACTCCTGACACATGGAAACTGGGAGTCAAGTGTGCATTGTTTTAAGCTGAGAAATTTGTCACAAGATTGTTATACAAATAGAAAACTATTACTACACTAAAGAAAAAAAATTAGCCCCCCACCAGACCTCGATGGCTTCTCAGTTACAGTTTGTTGAGCGAATTCTAAAATATGAGGCCTCTCTCCTCCTCTCTCTTACAAATTCACACATATGTGCACCCCCCCCAACACACACAAAACCTCCATACACTCAGATGGATGATTTCACATGGAGGGGGACAATCTCTTTGAAAATAACTTTTAAAAATGAAATTAATATGTACTCGTTGTAGACTTTTAGGAAGTACAGATTAGCAAAAAAGAATATAAAACCACTAATTTCTTCAGTGAAAGTGAAAGTTGCTCAGTCGTGTCCGACTCTTTGCGACCCCATGGACTGTCTGGAGAGAGACCTCATATTTTAGAATTCTCTCAACAAACTGTAACTTAGAAACCACTGCAGGTCTGGTGCTGCTGCCAGGCTCCTCTGTCTATGGACTTCTCCAGGCCAGAATACTGGAGTAGGTAGCCATTTCCTTCTTCAGGGGATCTTCCCAACCCAGGGATCAAACCCAGGTCTCCTGCATTGCAGGCGGATTCTTTACCATCTGAGCCACCAGGGAAGTCCATTCCTTCACATCTGTTCAGTTCAGTCACTCAGTCATGTCCAACTCTTTGTGATCCCATGGACTGCAGCATGCCAGGCCTCCCTGTCCATCACCAATTCCCAGAGTTCACTCAAACTCATGTCCATTGAGTCGGTGATGCCATCCATCCATCTCATCCTCTGTCATCCCCTTCTCCTCCTGCCTTCAATCTCTCCCAGCATCAGGGTCTTTTCATATAAAGATAACATCGGTTTTATGCATTAATAAAAATAGATCTTGTTCATTGTAACAAAGTCTAGAAAACATTAAAAAAAATTAAAAAGCTAAAGTCATCAGTAATCCTCCTCACAGAGATAATCCCTGTTAACGTTGTTTTATGTAATCTATGTATATGTGCATATTAGTCTTCTCGGGCTGTTGAAACAAAATGTCATATACTCAGTGGCTTTAACAACAGAAGTGTATTTTCTTTTTCTCATAGTTTGGAGGCTAGAATTCTGAGATCAGGATCAGTTCAGTTCAGTTCAGTCGCTCAGTCGTGTCCGACCCCATCAATCACAGCACGCCAGGCCTCCCTGTCCATCACCAACTCACGGAGTACACTCAAACTCATGTCCATCAAGTTGGTGATGCCATCCAGCCATCTCATTCTCAGTCGTCCCCTTCTCCTCCCGTTCCAACCTTTCCCAGCATCAGAGTCTTTTCCAGTGAGTCAACTCGTCGCATGAGGTGGCCAAAGTATTGCAGCTTCAGCTTTAGCATCAGTCCCTCCAATGAACATCCAGGATTGATCTCCTTTAGAATGGACTGGTTGGATCTCCTTGCAGTATAAGGGACTCTCAAGAGTCTTCTCCAACACCACAGTTCAAAAGCATCGATTCTTCGGCGATCAGAGCTTTCTTCACAGTCCAACTCTCACATCCATACATGACCACGGGAAAAACCATTGCCTTGACTAGACAGACCTTGGTTGGCAAAGTAATGTCTCTGCTTTTTAATATACTATCAAGGTTGGTCATAACTTTCCTTCCAAGGAGCAAGCGTCTTTTAATTTCATGGCTGCAATCAGCATCTGCAGTGATTTTGGAGCCCAAAAAAATAAAGTCTGACACTGATGGGAAAACAGTGGAGATCAGGATAGTTGGGTTCTAATAAGAACCCTGTTCTGGGCTTGTAGACAGACAGCTACCTACTCACTGTGTGGTCACCTGGTGGAGAGAAAATGAATTCTCTGGTTGCTCTTTTTAGGAGGAACTAATCTTGTTGTGTCAGAGCCCCAGTCCTATGACCTCAATTAACCTTAATTACCTCCTTACAGGCCCTGTCCTCCAATTTAGTAAATATTAGGGGTTAGGCCTTCAACATAAATTTTGGAGAAACAGAGTTCAGACTATAGCAGTGTGTGTACAAATTTTTTTTAATTAAAAATAGGATTTTACTAAGTTACCCCTTAGCAATATATCTTATTTTCTCCCATCATTCGATATCTTCTCTACTATTTTTCTTGCTTGCATAGTAATTCCTGTGTAAGAGCTGCATAATGGCTATATGTATGTATCATTAATTGTTTAACCAATGTCATATTGATATTTAGATGGTTTCTAACTCTTTTCCATCATAAATGACTTAGGAGTTAATATGCTTGTACCTTAATATGCTTCGTGTGTTTATACATGATTAATTCCTTCAGGGTAGACAGAAGACATCACTTGAGGAATTTATCAAAAAGGAGCCACCATGCTTTTGTCTTTATTCTTTTTGTTCAGTCACTAAGTCATGTCCAACTCTGCAACCCCATGGACTGCAACACACCAGGCTTCCCTGTCCTTCACTATCTCTCAGCGTTTGCTCAATCTCATATCCATTGAGTCTTTGTTCTAAGCTAAGTGATAACAGAAAGGCAGGTATTATTTGGAATTTGGATATTGGTTTTTTCCTATAGCTTCAGAAGCCCTGAGGCTCAAGGAAGCAGTGCTATCAAGGAGCCACGGAGTTATCCAGGAGGCTCTGCATGTGTGTATGTCTACTTAGTAGTGTCTGACTCTTTGCGACCCCATGGACTATAGACCACCAGGCTCCTTTTGTCCATGCAACTTTTCAGGCAAGAATACTGAAGCGGGTTAACAACTCCTCCTCCAGAGGACCTTCCCAAACCAGGAATCAAACTACATCTGAGTCTCCTACATTGGCAGGGGTGGGTTCTTTACCACTAATGCCACCTGGGAAACACCCCCAACCCTCTAGCTTCCATAAAATTCTTGACAGGCAGCTGCTTTGTGCCCTAAGGCCATATGTGTAGAGTATGTCATAGAGCAATGCCACTGAGTCTGAGTGTCATCTTGCAAATTAGAGAAGGAACTGTCAAAGGTATGGTAGGCCCTTGAGCTGTGTTCTAAACATGGGAAGAAGTGAAGGTAGAAGGGAAACTATGCCAGCAAGCACGTGCCAGGCACAGGTAACCTATAGTGTTGGATGGTGTTGAGGAGATGGTTTTAGGCCAAGACTACCCTTCCTTGGGAAAGATAAAGGTGCAGAAGATGAAACTAAGGAATACATTGTAGTTTGTGAATCAGTTACACATACATCTATTCTTTTTTGGATTCTTTTTGCATACAGGTCATTACAGAGTATTGAATAGAATTCTCTATGTTATACAGTAGGTCCTTATGAGTTATCTATTTTATATATAGTCATCAAGGTGTTTTGCTAAATAAAAACACTCGCCTCCTAAAACAGGAATTCAGCCCCAATTTTTCTCTTCTTTTCCCTGCTACATAAACAAAACTTCTAAAAGCACCAGCTTTTGAGGCAGATGTTCAGAGTTAATTTCTTAGGTTTTCCCTTTGCTGGTAGTTGACTTTAGCCAGTACATCTTGCTACTTCAGATGTAATCCATGAACCAGTACCATTACCATCAATTGGGAGTTTTTACAAGGTACAGATGCTCAGGCCAGCCCTGGACGTACTGAATAAGGATCTGCATTTTAATAAGAACTCCAGGTGAATCATTTGCCCATTAATGTACTGGAAGCGCCATTCTAACCTCTCTGAGCCTTAGCTTCCTCGTTTGTAAAATAGAGATAATACCTGGGGTGGAGGTAGGGTGAGAGCTGTGAAAATTACATGAGATATTGTATGCAAATATCTTGGAGTCTTGGAGAACCTTCATTAAACGGTAGCTAATATTATTAGCTATTAAACTGTAACAGCTCTATTTCTGCATTAGGGATTGCTATTCTAGCCAAAAATAGAACCTCTCAAGATGCCAGGACCTCAGAGTATAGTGATTACTCTGTTCTGGGGCTGGTGGAGAGGAGTTGCAGGGAGGTAAGGCCTGAGGTTTCAGGACTTCAGAGCGGGGGAAGGGAAAGATTCACCTGGCCGCTGCTAAGCAAACAACTGAAGTTCACATATTTCGGCTCTGTAAACTCACATCAGGGCATTCAGGTGTGCTGGGGGTGATGCAGAGCCACAGGATCAATGCACTGGATCTTCTCAGTGTGACATGTTTACTCATGGCAAGTAATTGAAAACATCACTTGCATATTAAAAACAGATCTAGAGAGAGTACATACACTATGGTTCTATTTATGACAAGTTTTACAACAGACAAGTCTAAACAAAGATGATAAAAAATCAGAATATTGCTTGCTTGTTGGAAGGTGGGGGGAATGACTGGAAAGGGCTTGAGGGAACTTTCCATGCAATTGGGAATGTCCTAGATCTTGATTGGTATGGTGGTGATATTTGTCAAAATGCATTGAAGTGTACCTTGCAATGAGTTAGCCAAAATTTAACTCATTTGAAACAGGCATGGGAAACAGAGAGACCACAGGACCCTCCATTTTCTCTGTGTGGGAATTAACCAAACCCTCATCACTAAAGGCCATCTGTCCTAAACTCAACCTTAGCCAGTCACCTACAACCTGGGGCCAGTGTCGAAAATGCCCAGGGCCAGTGTGGATGGATTGTAAGGGGGTGAAATCTTAACTCATTCTTGCCCAGGGACCTTGGGGCTGGATTCCCAGCAGCCCTGGACTGTGGCTCTTGCATCTCAATGAGAAAGAATCTGAGGGAATTTCCTTGGCCATCCATTGGTTAGGACTCGAGTTTCTACTACAGGGTCCCAGGTTTGATACCTGGTCTGGGAAATAAGATCTTGCATGCCACATGGTACAGGCGAAAAGAAAAAAAAATGGAGCTTGAGAGGGAAGCCACCTGGACAGGCTCCTTTCCTAGGTACCTGTTTGTCCCAGGCCACACAGCCTGTGGCTTCAGTTTGTTCCCAAATTATGATGGCATAGTTCACAATGGAGTCTTGGCAGGACATCTGTTCTCCTTGGTTTCCCTGTTGATTGAGCATACTTCCCAGGGTGCTGCTTTGCTCCTCCTTGGGCACAAGTCCCCCACATTTTTCCTCTCAGGACTGCTGGCCTCGCCCTGTCACTCCATAAACTTGACATGAGGCAGTCACCGTCAGACTGGACTGTCTTCCAGTTGTCACCTTCTTCCATGTCTGCACTTTGGCCTGGAAAGGAGCCCTGAATTCCCACCCCTCCCTCCCGTTGTGTCCTAGGCCCATCTTCCAGCTCCAGTGAACACCCTGGAGACCGTACTTTATCCTATCTTCACCTCTGAGTCTTGGTCCTATGAAGAGTTTATTTTCCCTTAAGTCTTTATTTCTGGGTCTCAGGATTAACCACTTTCTGGGAGAATCAGCAGTGGGTTGTCTGTTGTTTCCAGGGAAACTCCTCTTCAGCCTTCAGTGGGAAAAACCACAGAGGGTGGATGGATTATTCAGACCCCACCCCCCAACACTCACACACATGCACTTACAGAAATTGGAAATGACTTCTAGTCAATGGTTAATGGTAGGACACAGGTCTCCCGACTTCCAGGCCAATTCTAGTTCCCTTGATTGGGGTTGAAATTCAGGCTCCACCCGGGAACTTAATCTGCTTGCGACGCCACTGCATGATCCTGGCAAGCCACTTAATGTCTCTGCAACTCCAGCTTCTTGACAGTAATTGGGGACGATAATGGTTACCTACTTCATAGAGATATTTAGCGGCTCAATTAGTAAAAGCTTCTGAAGTGCTTGAGTCCCATTATTAGTTGTAATGGAGTACGTCTGCCGGTGTTGGCCGAGCTATTGGCTCTTGGTGGAAAATGCTCTTTTCAAGCAAGAATCAAGATGCAAACGCTAGGGATTTGGGAAAATAGGAACACAGCCCAGTGCTCTCAGGTGTTTCCAGATCCTCCTTGTCATTTGACTTTTAAGGGAAAATATTGGCATAGGGTGCTCAACTGAGAAATTTCTGCCTGACAAAATGATTCTTGAGTTTATAGCCATGAATAGGCACATCATCAAAGTGACCACATTGCGTGGATTCACAGGTGTCATTTGGGACAAGAAGGTGATGAGGAGGGGCTACCCCAGGTTTTTGGAAATAAAGTTGTGACGAGAGTTGCCCAAAGTAAAAGTTATACCCTGCGGTTACAGGGTTGCTGCTGCTGCTGCTGCTAAGTCACTTCAGTCGTGTCCGACTCTGTGTGACCCCATAGACGGAAGCCGGTTACAGGGTAGCCATCTGTATTAGTTAAGAATCAGGGTAAGCAGCTGAACAGAGAGTTCCAAGCTTCAGTGGCTTACACAAGGTGCAATTCAGGACTGGTTGGATGACTTCAGTCTTACCTTATGGCTTCCGTGTGAGTCTGTTTCTGACCTTCCCAACCAGCAAGGAGGGGGAAAGGAACCAGGAAGACACCTCCATTTTCTTCTAAAGACAAAATCCAGAATGAGTATCAGCATCACCCTTTCCAGCTAGAACTTAGTCTAATAGCCATAGAGAACTACACAGGAAGCTGGGAAGGACAGTCTTCCCCTGGGAAGTCTTTATACTGAAAGGAGGACTGCTTAGATTGGGGGGGACAACATACAGTCTGCCGCCCCATCTTTAAGAACGACCACAAAATGTTGGCAACCCTGAAGTTAAGGAGGGCCAGAACGTCCAAAGGGAGAAGACAATGGCAACCCACTCCAGTACTCTTGCCTGGAAAATCCCATGGGTGGAGGAGCCTGGTAGGCTGTAGTCCATGGGGTCGCGAAGAGTGAAGAGTCGGACACGACTGAGCGACTTCACTTTCACTTTTCACTTTCATGCATTGGAGAAGGAAATGGCAGCCCACTCCAGTGTTCTTGCCTGGAGAATCCCAGGGACGGTGGAGCCTGGTGGGCTACCATCTATGGGGTTGGACGGAGTCGGACACGACTGAAGTGACTTAGCAGCAGCAGCAGCAGAACATCCAAAACCACAGCTGATTCATTGGGAATCAGGAGTAGGTCTGGAACGTGATTATAATTTACTGAGTAGGAATCAGAAGAGGTAGTCAGGCTTCCTAGAAGGAAATGTGAAGATAGAAACTAGTCCCAGGCCATGGAGAACTTTTAACCCCTTAGGAAACAGTGTTCGCCTTTGCCCAGGAGTTTGACCAATGTGAAAAGCCTCCTTCTAGCTGGAGGTTTGAGATTTCTAGTTCTTGTTCTGACTCATCATGGAAGGCCAAGAGGGAGTAGAACAAAAGAAGCTCTCTCAGAGGATAGCTTCAGGTACTCATTCATTGAAAGAGGAGTTTGTCTACCTTTTGCAAAAGGAAGTTAGAGAGGGAAAGGAAAGGGGGAGGGAGCCTCGTCCCCACTGCCATTCAAAACCTCTCTAGGCTGACCTGCAAATTTTTAGAATAATGCAATTTGCATATCACTTGAATGATAGTCTGGTTAGTGGATTAGAATGCCCTTCAAAAAAGAAAACCTCAGCAGATAGTAAAGCATTGTAAGACCCATTGCCATTTGGGGAAATTTTCCTGCTAAGATTTCTAATGAAACAGCCCTGGGGTATTTTCAAAGACTGGTTTTCCCCAGAACATTCCTGCCTAAGTCCCTCTGCTTGTCAAAATTAGACCAGAAAACTGCTGACATGGACAATTTATTTTAAAAGATCATAGGATGGAGCTGGGAAAGGCAGAGACTGAATCAGAGAGATCAACTTTTTTACCCAACTACAGGAATCACCAACTCCTGGCCAGTCTGACCTGCACCCCTCACCTACTTCCTGACTTACCCCTGGATTATTTTGAGTAAATCCCAGCACAGTATCATTTCATCTTTAAAAATCAATAGTAATTCCTTAATTTAACCAAGAATGCCATCAGCGTTTTCCTCTACTTCCTCTCCCCCTGCCCCTTTAAAATTTATTTCTTTACATCAGGATCCAAACAAGACTGCTTGCTGCATTTGGTTGCTATGTGAGATGCCTCTGAGTTTTCATCTACTTCATCTGGTTTTGCCTCATGTACACAGTAAAGTTTCACAACGTCTGGATTTACTGGTTTTATCCCACTGGTTCCATTTAACATGTTCCTCCTCCCCTACCTTTCCTGATAATTGATTGCTAGGTCATTGGTTTCCTGATGATCTCAAGGCTTGGTCTCGCACAGGTCAGATTTGTCTTCACCAGCGTATGTTCCTGCAGTTGGAGGCCCATCATGCCTGTCCCTCTGTAACAATGGCATTCACTGACAGTCATTTGCTCAATCCATTATTTCAGGAGGTGTTTGCAAAATGTAATATTCAGATTATTTTCTTCCTTCTTTATTTACTAGCTGAAACACTTTTTATAGAAGGCAGTGTTCTAGTCTCAGCTGTTTATGGTTACCATGAGGAACAATTCCTATAGGAAGGACAGGATAAATGATTTTTTTCCCCTTTTACTTACCAGTTTTCAGAATAATGAATTGTTTCCTTACCACCTTTCAAAAGGACTGAGAGTTTTGTTTGTTTTTATTTTGTTATGAACTCAGAAGTTTTACAAATACAATGCGATGCAGTCCTTTGTGGTTCTTCTTACTAATGCTCATACCATCCCACTGCTGGCCAGTGGAAGCTTCTGTAAGTTGACTCCTGAGTCCTGAGAGCTTCCTTGGTGTTTCTGATATGACTAGATGGCCAGGTTTATATGACTTTTGCCCTAGACCTGGAATCAGTCATTTCTTTAAACAGTCTGGTTTCTCTAGTGGTAAATGATATGTAGAATGCACCATCTGGCAATTTGAATAGTTTTTAAGTAAACGTTTGTTTAAAAAAAAAAAATGTAGAAATAAGATATAAGCATTGCAAACACAGTTTTAATTCAAGGACTAAATGAAAAAGGTCAACAAGAGTGTTCCCAAATATCACTTTCCAATGGAACTTTCCTCGACGATAACTTGTACCTGATCTCTCCAATGTACTGGCCACTAACTACACAAGAGTTTAGGATGTGGCCAGTGCAACGGAAGAACTGATTTTTAAATTTATTTTTAAATTAATTTAAATTTAAACAGTCACATGTGGCTAGTGAATGCCTTATTGAACAGTGCAGGAAATTTAGAATTTATTGATTAAATTTCACAACTTTTTTTTTTAAAGCACCATCTGAAGGAGCTCCCCTGGTGGCTTAGTGGCGAAGAATCTCCCTGCCAATACAGGAGAGGCGGGTTCATTCTCTGCATCAGGAAGATCTCCTGGAGAAGGAAATGGCAATCCATTCCGGTATTCTTGTCTGGGAAATCTCATGGACAGAGGAACCTACAGTTGGGCTACAGTCCATGGGGTTGCACAAGAGTTGGACACGACTTAGGGACTAAACAACAACAAAATAGGCAAGGCAAGGGATAGGCACTGTAAGAGAATTGAAGAGAAAACTGTCGTTCCTGCCCTAACCTTCCAAAATATTATAGTAAAGGAAATAAGATGAATCCCCTAATAATTTTAACGTAACCAAAATGGTAATTGCTAGACAAACAGGAAATGTATTCTGATAATCTGGTTAGGGTGGTTAGAAGTGGATTCATGGAGAAGATGACAGAAAAAAGATACATTTAAAAAATTGGTAGGAAATGTAGCCTTGGTTATTTTATCTTATTTTACTTTTATTTTGGAGTTTTATCAAAATAGACTTTTTTGAGCAATTTGAAGTTCACACCAAAATTGGGTGGAAACTTACCAAGTTCTCACATAACCACTGCCCCCACACATGCCCTGCCTACCCCACTATTAACATCCCCCCCCTACCCCGCCAGTGGTACATTTGTTACAGTTCATGAATAGACCATGGCAAACATCATCATCACCCAAAATCCAGAGTTTACATTAGGGTTCACTCTTGGTGTTCTACTTTCTGTAGGTTTGGAGAAAAGAATAAGGGCATGTATCCATCACTATAGCAGCATACAGAATATTTTTACTGCCCTAAAAATCTGTGTTCCACCTATGATTTCCTTACCCCCACCCTCTGATCTTTTTACTATCTCTAAAGGTTTGCTTTTTCCAGAATGTCAGATAGTTGGAATCATATGGTATGTAGCCTTTTTAGATCACCTGCTTTCACTGCTGCTGCTAAGTCACTTCAGTTGTGTCCGACTCTTCGTGACCCCATGGACTGTAGCCTACCAGGCTCCTCTGTCCATGGGATTTTCCAGGCAAGAGTACTGGAGTGGGTTGCCATTTCCTTCTCTGGCTTTCACTGAGTGGTATACATTTAAGGTTTCTCTGTGTCATGGACAAGTAACTTCATTTTCTGGAACCTCAATGTCATAATGTGTAGAATGAGAATCATGATTGGCTGGTGTCTCTGGGCCTTTGCACTGCCATTCCTTGTGTCTGGATACTCCTGCCACAGATCTACAGGGCTCACACCATTCACATCCCTGCTCAATTGCCACCTCCTCAGACAGCCTCTCTGACACTCTCGCTGACTCCTGCTCTAAGTCTTTTACAGAATTTATTGCAATATCATATTTATCATACATGGACCATGGGCTGTCTCCCCCGCCCCCTCCCAAAAGTTCAAGTTCAAGAAGGCAGGGATAAATCTAGTCTGTTCATTGCTAGGATCCCAGCTCCTAAGATGGCACCTGGGACAGAGTAAACTGTCACGGAAGGAAACTGTTGAAAGGAAAATGCTAAGAAAGTCTTTTCAAGCGATAGAGAGCTCTAGGGCCAGAAGTGTGTGCAGGCAGTTTTGGGGCCTTCTAGAAAACAATGTGGAAGGCCTGCAGGTTGAATTCATCATGTTGATGCACCTAAAATGTATAGCATTTCTGAGAGAAGCATCTTTTTAGACCCATACCTAACCCTGTCAATTTGTGGTGATCTTTAAGTAACCCTGCCAGCCCCGGATGGAGACAAGCCAGCTATAGAGGATGTGCTGTAGCCAGTTCTGGTCACATCCCTCTGTTCTGGGCTCCTCCCACACCTGAGCAGAAGTCTTCTCTCTACTCCTTCCCCCTATATAAAGGGCACATAGAAATCTCCAGAGATGTCATATCCTCACATCATGACATCCCTGGATATGACTGTGAAGACCAGGAAGTTTGCTTTTTAGGGGAATCCCTGATTTGTAATAAGAAGTCTTCCTCCTGTTACCTTTCGGTTATGAGTAACTCTTTTAATCGTTACCTTAGCCAGTTATCCTAATAGTGATACAGTTAAATACATGCCACCTACTTTAACAATGGAGAAACTGAGGCTCTTAAAGCTTTGTCACTGGCCAAGGGTCACACACTTGTCAATGAACTCAGAGCCAGGCTCCTTCCTTGGTTTATAATTCCTCCTGTGAGCTGCACAGTTGAAGCAGAGGCTTAGAAGGAAGAGGACTGGGAACAAACACACAGTCCTTCTCTTTGGCCTCTCTTACACACAGTAAGGGGATATGTTTCCAAAAGACTGCTGGCAAATAATTTTGAGGGTTTGGCCAGCCTGAAATAACCAATCTATTTAGAGGTTTCAAGACCAGGCAGCAGAGGCTAAATAAGGTAACGTGTCTGTCAAGAGTGGAGGCCCAGGGAAGAGAATAGAATATTAGAAAACTCATGATGTCATTATCATGTTTTTCTTATGCAAAACTCTTTTAAAAGTGTGCTACAAATAAAAACTATTGCTCTCCTCACCTTAGGATACAGAATTATAAATATGTATATAGTGTATACACAATTTTGGTTGACAATATGCAACTACACAACTTTGGAAAAAGTAAGTTTATTATACATGATTTTTGGGGAAAATGGATAATTCTCAGCCAAAACTTGATGTCCAGATTGTATATGTATGGAGATTTAGGGATTTCTCCTTTAGAATGTTAAAATTTTAGTAATAAAAGTAGCTTCCACTTCCAAAGCACTTATGATGTGCCAGGAGCTAGGCAAATCCCTTCCCATACTTTTTGACACCTTAATCATCACCACTCTATTTCCATTTTTTCATCTTATTAATGAAGAGTTAGAAATTCAGAGAGATTAAGCAATTCACTCAAACTCACACAGCTAGTAAGGAGCAGAGCCAGCTTTTGGAATTACACAGTAGACTCCAAGATTCACAAGAGTAGGGAAAGTTGTGCTTGCCAGTATGTTACCTGGTGCGCAGAATGGAGCCAGTCATTGTAAATGTTCAATAAATACTGGAATGAATGAATGAGTTAATGAAAGGGTCCAACTCTTCTAATCTCAGCAGCCCTGCTGACTGCCCTTCTTACTTTGCTCAGCAGGCTGTCAGCCTCATCTCTTTGTAGCACAATTAGAAATGAATGTTCTCTGTATCTTTCCTTTATCAATTTTTGGTGGAAAGAAGAGGTTATGAAGGAATGGGTGTGTGTTTACATATCTGTATAAACGGGTCAGGGTAGAAAGTGTGGACAAACAGTGCTGGGTCCCTCTGGGTGTGTCTGATGGCAAGTTCTCAGGCTTGTCCCCATTGCTACTCTGGTTGAGGGAACCATGTTCTGGAACCACAGCATCTGCTAGCTCTCAAGAGAGGGAAAGAGGAAATGATGGGGCAGCTTCCACTGCAAGAAAGGAAAGCAGAAATTCAGTAAGAAACAGAAGTTCCCTGGCAGTTCCTTAAACCTAAACTGAAATCCAGTGGGGTGTCATAAAAGTCTCATACTGGTCATCAGGAGATCAGGGTCTAATCCCTGCTTGACCACTGGCTTGGATAAGTCATTTTTCTGCTTTAGGCTTTACTTCTCTTATCTCTAAAATAAACAGTTGGGGCTAAAACCCTGCCTTCTCGCATTTAGAACTATGGTTGTGTTGAAGTGGGGGCAGGGCAGGGGGTATTTTTGATGGTCTTACTGATTAATGAGTGACATTTATGTATGTGATGTGGGGATCAGAAGAGGGGTGTTTGATGTATTCAATGCTTAGGACCACACAAAGAGAAACTGTCCCACTTAGAATCTGGAATGATAATTACGAACCGCTTCATTGCTAAAATACTGTGATTCTATTCTAGCCACACTCATTTGAATCATCCAAGTCACACGATGAAAAGAAATCAAACTTTGCATGAAAGAAATAGAATAGTATGTAAAATACCTTTTTAATGCCACCCAATGTACCTGACTTTCCTGAATGGCAGGACAGTTTCTTGACCTGTAACCCATCTCCTAGGAAACAGGAGGGAGCTGGCCCCAAAGAGGAAATGTCACAGGCAGTTGCTACCAGACAGGAAGGTTAGAAGCCCTTTTTGGCATCGGGGAGACACAGCCCCTCCCCTAAAATCTCTGACTGGGGTGGGTGCCAAGTCAGTGGAATAGAAAGACTAAGAGAGGCATCCAGAGCTGTGGGCCTGCAATCGGGCCCCTTTCCTTAGGGCCTAGGGATTTCCCACCTGGAGGGAAGAAGGCGCTAAAATACACAGAGAGCAGTGAGCCAGAGAGAGGTCTGGGGTTAAAATGGGGAGCTCCCGACAGGAGGCTAAGGAAGAGGACGCTCGAGCCGTGTGTCTCCTAAAAGATGTGGAACCAAACACCCCTCCACAGATACCTATAAGGGACATTCCCTGTTCAGAGAGGAAAGACCCCCTTCAGAAGTCTCCACAGATGAGCTGGTCTTCTCCCAACTCCCAAAGCTAGTTAAACTTTCCCCCATATGCGGCTGTCATCTGTGCTGTTACTTTATTGAGATATAAAATACCCACAGAAAAGGATACAGAGTGTATTGCTTGATGGATACACACACCTGTGTATTCACAGCCCACAGTAGGATACAACCATGTTCGCACCCTTGGAGGTACGCCTGTGCATTCTCCCAGTAAGTCCCCTCCACCAAAGATAACCAATTTTTAACTTAACCTTTAGTTAGTTCTGGAATATCCCATAGGTAGAATCATACAGCATATAGTTTATGTTGTCTGGCTTTCTTCATTCAATATTATGCCTCTGAAATTTACTGCTGAGCCACCAGGGAACATGAATTGAGCAAATTTACATGCTGTTGCAGGTAACAGTTCACCTTTTCCCCACTGTTGGGTAGAATTCTGTGGTGGGATTGCATCACCATTTTTTTAGCCATTCTACTGTTGAAGGACATTTGGGTGGTTCGTAGATGCTATCTGGAAAAACAATACAAAACATGGAAACCTCTTAAGATGAAAGAAAGAGTTCCCTTAGGGAATTTGAACCTGAAAGAGACCATTTTAAACTAGAGAAGTAGAATGACCTCCAGTTGTCCAGTTTACATTTTCTCCATCTGCAGAAATGGGGACTCTAGAGCTAATGAGGTCAATTAATGGAAATTTAAAAAAAAAATTTTTTTTTTGCACATCTGAGTTAAAGAGTGTAAATTTTGGCCCTTTAACTGTGACTCTCTAGTAAGAATAACTGCCAAGGGCTGGCTTTAGAGTTATTCAGGGGGTAGTTGTTGTTCAGTCACTAAATTGTATCTGACTCTTTGTAACCCCATGGACTGCAGCACACCAGGCTCCTCTGTCCTTCGCTATCTCCCAAGTTTGCTCAAACTCCTGTTCCCTGATGGCTCATTGGCAAAGAATCTACCTGCAATGCAGGAGCTGCAGGAGACGTGAGTTCGATCACTGGGTCGGGAAGATTCCCTGGAGGAGGAAATGGCAACCCACTCCAGTATTCTTACCTGGAGGATCCCATGGACAGAGGAGCCTGGTGGACTCTAGCCCATAGGAGTTGGACACGACCAAAGTAACTGGGCATGCAATGTCCATTGAGTCAGTGATGCTATCTAACCATCTCAGCTTCTGTTGCTTCCTTCTCTTTTGCCTTCACTCTTTCTCAGTATCAGGGTATTTTCCAATGAGTTGGTCCTTTGCATTAGACGGCCAAAGTATTGGAGCTTCAACTTCAGCATCAGTCCTTCCAATGAATATTCAGCACTGATTTCCTTGAGGATTGACTGATTTAGACTCCTTGCAGTCCAAGGAGTCTTCTCAAGTGTCTTCTCCAACACCACAGTTTGAAAGCATCAGTTCTTCGGTGCTCAGCTTTCTTTATGGTTCAGCTCTCACAGCTGATGGTGACTACTGGAAAAACCATAGCTTTGACTAGACGGACCTTTGTCGGCAAAGTGATGTCTCTGCTTTTCAGTATGCTGTCTAGGTTGGTCATAGCTTTCCTTCCAAGGAACAAGTGTCTTTTAATTTCATGGCTACAGTCTCCGTCTCCAGTGATTTTGGAGCCCAAGAAAATAAAATCTGTCACTACTTTCACTTTTTCCCCTTCTATTTGCCATGAAGTGATGGGAGTTGATCCATAATCTTAGTTTTTTTGGATGTTGAGTTTTAAGCCAGCTTTTCACTCTTCTCTTTCACCCTCATCAAGAGACTCTTTATTTCCTCTTCACGTTCTGCCATTAGAGTGGTGTCAGGAGATAGACCAGTTGTCTTACTATTAAAATACTAATAACTCGAAAGAGTTATAGTCAAGAGGTGGTACATCAAAAACAGGAAGAGTTGTAGGGGAAAAATACTCTGAAGATGTGGAAAATCTGAGTGATGGGGAGCAGTGCTGGGCTCACTGGGGCCTCAGACAGAATTTGAGTTGGCAGCACAACAGTTGTCAAAAAAACCAGCAGCCTAATTCAGAAAGGTGCACAATAAGTCACCTTGCAGCAGTCAAAGGCTATTCTAATTATTCTGACTAATTTCAGCTTGTTTATCTTTAGAGAAATGGGAGGTAGCTCGAGAAGTTCTCAAATAAAATAATCTCAGTGACTTAAGAGATGAAAAATGAGTCAAGTTAGTAGAATTAAGACTGTTTTTGCTTTACCAAAAACCACAATTACCCTTAGAATGGGTATTTTGGTCCAAGAAGAAAGTGAAGGTATACTTTTGAGGTGATGGCAGGTGTAACTCTCTCTGAATGCCTTTATATACATGACTGGAATGGGAAGAAGAGGACACAGATGGAAACTGTGTGTGGTCAACTCTGTGGCACTCATGAGGGTGTACACAAACATTTTAGCTCTCTTTTTTCTGGGGACACAGTAGGACTGCACTTCCCTACCCACTTGAAGATACATACAGCCACGTGACTTGCATTGGCCAATGGCATGTGAGCAGAAATGACACTTCAGTAAGTTATGACCAAACTTGATAATATATTAAAAAGCAGAGACATTACTTTGCCAACCAAGGTTCGTCTAGTCAAGGCTATGGTTTTTCCCGTGGTCATGTATGGATGTGAGAGTTGGACTGTGAAGAAAGCTGATCGCCGAAGAATTGATGCTTTTGAACTGTGGTGTTGGAGAAGACTCTTGAGAGTCCCTTGGACTGCAAGGAGATCCAACCAGTCCATTCTGAGGGAGATCGACCCTGGGTGTTCATTGGAAGGACTGATGCTAAAGCTGAAACTGCAATACTTTGGCCACCTCATGCGTCGAGTTGACTCACTGGAAAAGACTCTGATGCTGGGAAAGTTTGGGGGCGGGAGGAGAAGGGGACGACCGAGAATGAGATGGCTGGATGGCATCACCGACTCTGTGGACATGAGTTTGAGTGAACTCGGGGAGTTGGTGATGGACAGGGAGGCCTGGCATGCTGTGATTCATGGGGTCGCGGAGAGTCGGACACGATTGAGCAACTGAACTGAACTGAACTGAACTGAAGTCAACTATACTCAAATAAAAAAAGTTTTTTTTAAAGAGGAGGAATGATAACTAAAAAGAAAGGAAGAAATAACACTTCAAAGCAGAAGCTTTAATAATGAGTATGATTTCTCTCCAAAGATTTTTGGAGGGTGAGTGCCTTTCCTCATAACTACATCACTGCAAAGTAGCTTGATTTTAGAATCCAGTCTTTCAACCAGTACACTATAATGAACTTCTGAATGTCATTGATGATGTCTTGTCACTTAAAGGAATTTTTTAAATTCTGCTTTAGCATGTTGAAAGCTAAAATTATTGTCACTTATTTTAGATGCGATAATATCACTTCAGTTTTCTTTTGGCAGTGCTTTCCCAACTAGGGTTTAAACCTGGGCCCGGACAGTGAAAGTGCAGAGTCCTATCCACTGGACTGCCAGGAAACTCTTGGTAATGGCATTTTTAAGTGAAGTATTATCTTTTAGAAAATGCATCCTAAAATATTTTTGGCTAAAGTATGATATCTAAAATTTGCTGCAGATAATGCAGGGGAACACAGAGAGTGGATGAGTGGCACCATAGATAATGTATGATTAGACACCAGCTGATCACTGTTGAGGACTGGGTGATGGATATGTAGGGATTATTCGGCTTTTCTCTCTGTTTTTGTGTATATCTGCAGCTTTCCATAATAAGGTATAATAAGCAAATAAGCAATAAGAGGAGGCATGGAAAAGACTGGAATTGGTATAAAATTTAAAGGGGACTTTTTATCTCATCTATACTATTTTTAGAGGGAGGTTGACAAACTATGATCAATGGTACAAATGTTTTTGTACAGCTTTTAAACTATGAATGATCTTTATTGATGACTGAAAATGTTTAGGTGGGAGAAATTCAAATTTTAGTGTCAATAAAGTTTTACTGAAACAGAGTCACACCCATGTGTTTCTACCTGGCTCATGGCAGCTTTCACACTCTAAAGACAGAGAGACTTGAGTAGTGTAGCAGAGACTGTGCACCACAAAACCTAATATATTTTCTTTGTGGCCCTTTACAGAAAAGTTCTGTTGTTGTCCAGTCACTCAGTTGTGTCTGACTCTTTGCGACCCCATGGACTGCAGCATGCCAGAAAAATTTGCTGACCTCTATTTTAAAAAGAGATTTCCTCATGCATAATTTTGTTTTTAACACAAGTAAAAAGAAAAACAATATTGTTTTCTTTTTTAATTAGGAAAGTAATACAAGACCCTTTTAGATGATGTAGGCTATACCAGAGTATAAAAAAGAAAATGAGTATTGTCCACTGGGTAGCCATTTCTGAAATCTTCTTTCTTATCTCTGATCAACCAACTGTTGACAAAATGAAACCTGCTCTAATTTCACGTAAAAGTGAGGATTGTCTTTCTGGGGCTGATTAGACAAGAACTGCAAGCAGACACTGGCTGTGACAGAAGAGTGTGAAAGGATTTGAAAGAGGCCACCTGGGATCTTATTGGGTTTAAATTGTACAATAGACCTGACACAGCATGTCTAAACTCAGGTATAATAAATCCTAGTAGGCGGGTGTTATAATAACCATTTAATATAGATACAAGAACTGATATTCAAGGTGGGAATCTAGTTAACAAGTTTCTGGGGGAAAAACTAACAACCATAAACACTGAGCTAACCCATGATTATACCAGCATTATTTACAATAATCAAAAGGTAGAAACAGTACCAATGTTCATCAGCGTAAGGATGGATAAGCAAAATGTGGCATATATCAATACATACAATGTGGTGTTATTTAGCTTTAAAAAGAAAGGACGTTCTGACACGTGCTACATCATGGGTGAGCATTGAGGACATCGTATTAAGTGAAATCAGTCAGTCACAAAAGGGTAAAAGTGTATGATTCTATATATATGAAGTACCTAGAATAGTCCAATTTATAGAGATAGAAAGTAGAATGGTCATTGCCAGGATATGGAGGGGAGGGAACGATGAGTTATTGTTTAATGGGTATAAAGTTTCAGTTTGAGAAGATGAAAAATGTTCTAGATATGGATGATGATGGATGCACAACAATGTGAATGTACTTAGTGCCACCAAACTGTACACTTTAATAGCCTTTAAAGGATAAAATTTTGTGCTGGGTATGTGACCATAATTTTTAAAAACTAACAAATTTCAAGTGGATGAAATTTGGTCATAATAATTTGGTCATAATAAGGGTATATCTTGAGCAAAGAAGTTAAAATGTATTTCGAGAAAGCAGGAAAAAGTTCAAGAAACTGCAAAGTCTTTTGGCTGCGTGATTCATAATATTTAAAGGGGGTTACTGATGAAGGGGTGATGGACTGCCACTGAGAGTTTGCTTTCTCTGTTTGAAGGTTCAGGAATAGATCCATTTGGGAGATCAGAAACTTGATACTTCCAGCTCAGTGATTTTTATAAGAATGCCAAGAAAAGAGTCTAAAGGAAAAGTTGGAGCTGTCATTAGTAGCATTACCAGTGATCTGACTTTTCAGTCCGTGCATGCTGCCTTTACAATGCTGATTTCAGTAAAAATCACTCGGTTTCCAATAACCTGCCGGGATTGTGGCTATTGCCCATACCATTTAAGGACTGAGTCTTGGCCCAAGCTAGTGGGCAGCCCTTAGCTCCTCCATGCCACTGAGACTGTGCACCCTTCTCTGCGAACGTCTGGATGGTCAGTTTAGCTGCACAGGCACTTGGAAAGCCCAAATGTCTGGTTTACTATGGGAAAATCTGGGGGATGGGCTGGACAGCTATCATCCATGGTATCACAAATGCCAGGTTGTTTGCCAGTTGCGAATTGGAGTGGACGAGATCTTCCCATGTGGGGATGAAGCACAGTCATGACCCTCCTGATGTGAAGCTCTGTGATGGACACTGATGAGGGATTCGCAGAAAGGTGACTTCTAGCTGGACCTGCCTCCCACTAACGCATCCTAAGATAGCGGGACATGTTATCTAAGGCCAGCATCCTTTTTAACTGATGTAGTTGATTATTCTGATTGGGTAATATCCAGCTGGACCAGTTGTTAAATATTTATAGAAATCACCCAAGCCACTGATCTTCAAATCATTGTTTGCCAGCAGCCTTCTGTGTCAGGGTGACACTATGCTAGGGTTAAATTTCTTGATAACTTTGCTTTAAAAAAAAAAAGACAAGTGGAGGCACAATTTAACCAACTCTTAATGCCCTCACATTCAGGGTTTTTGAAATGTGTTTGCATTGGAGTTTGTTTAAAATATCAAAAGGAGATCACTAGGAATGAGTAATCAGGGCTACAAAAATAGTATTGTTAACAGAATCTTCTGTGTATTGGGGCTTCCCAGATGCGCTAGTGGTAAAAACCTATCTGCCAATGCAGGAGATGCAAGAGACTCGGGTTCAATCCCTGGGTCAGAAAGATCTCCTGGAGGAGGTCATGGCAACCCACTCCAGTATTCTTGCCTAAAGAATCCCATGAACAGAGGAACCTGGTGGGCTACACAGTCCATCGGGTCGCAAAGAGTCGGACAGGAGTAAAAGTTGAAAGCAACTTAGCACACAAGCACACTGTCTGTTGACAACTTTAGTTACATTACTTCTGATCGTTGTGTGAAGTGTTAGGTCTATTTCTTATTTTACTCATGAGGGAAGCCAAGCCTGAGAGAAGCAAAGTAACTTGCAAAAAGTCATTCAGCTAACAAGTGGCAAACCCCATATTTAAATATAGCACCACAGTATTTGGTCTTTACATTGGGGAAATCACATCTAAGCTTAGCTGATGGAATGGACCTCAGTGGGTTTTGCTGCTCAACATCTCATTCCAGACAGCTTTCTTTTGCAAATGATACTCTGATTTTCCTCTGGGGTACTCTCTTTACCCCAACTCTCATTCCAGGTGTTGGGGAGGGGTCACGTGCCTTGAGCCTGGCCAGTCAGTGCATGGGATTTCCCTGGCTGCAGTGACTTACTGCAGTGATGCTGCTCTGGTGGTACTTATTTTCCAGTGTAGGCAGACAGGTAGTAAACAAGTTACAAATAGTGAAAATAATTTCAGTTGATAATAAGTGTTTAAGAAGAAAATAAAACAAGGTAATGAGATATAAGAGTAACAAGGGTGGTGAGAGCCAAAGAGAGGCGGTGGGACTTCTTTTAGGTCTCTTTACTCTTCCCCCTGCTTTGAACTTGGAAAAGCAGGGGACCCCATACTGCGGGTACCTTCTTGCCCATCCCTGGAGTCTGAAGTCAATGTAGGAGACAAAAGGAGGAGGGAGAGAGAAGTAGGGTCCTGCTGATGTATTTGGGTTCCTGAATCAAATGGAATGGAAATTAAACCTGCCCCCAAATTTCTGCACAAAGCAAACCTATGAATTTCTTTTTTTTTTTTTGCTTCTTAGGATGGTTTCATCATATTCTGTGTAATTGACACCAGAAAGAATCCTATCTCATACAGATGAATTTAGTCCTATTATTGCCTGGCATTGGAGAAGGCAATGGCAAGCCACTCCAGTACTCTTGCCTAGAAAATCCCATGGATGGAGGAGCCTGGTAGGCTGCAGTCCGTGGGGTCGCTAAGGGTCGGACACGACTGAGCAACTTCGCTTTCACTTTTCACTTTCACACATTGGAGAAGGAAATGGCAACCCACTCCAGTGTTCTTGCCTGGAGAATCCCAGGGACGGGGGAGCCTGGTGGGCTTCCGTCTATGGGGTCACGCAGAGTCGGACACGACTGAAGTGACTTAGCAGCAGCAGCAGCAGCAGCATTGCCTGGCATATGAGCCTCCTTCACTATGGTCAAATGTAAGTAAATTTAGATATATAAGCAGAATAACCAAATAGATAGATGATAGCGAGGTAGCTGGATAGACTGATAGATACAGAACAGACAAAAGTTAGTGTTTGTCCATGCTTGGAGAATAAGATCAGAAAGATACATACCCAGCTCTTCACAGTTAACACTCTGGGATGAGAAGGTGGTTTCACTTTCTTATGATCAGCTTTTTCTGGAATGTCTGCATTTAAGACAGGCATTTGTGGCCTTTTAATATTGAAAAAACTATACATCTGGAAAGGTGTGGACAGAGAGGTCTGTGGAATAGTCATGGGCTAAGCTCTCAACCGCATGTCCAAAGCACACATACTAAGGCATCAAGGACCATTACTTGAAGCAGCTGCCAAGAAAATGGTACAAAGAAGAATCTCCACTCTCATCCCCACCCCCACTTCCTTTTCCTGTAGAGCTTCCCCACCTGTCGCATGTGAGGGCAGCTGGAAGATGGTAAAACCTGTATCCAGTTCAGTTTAGTCACTCAGTCCTGTTGGACTTTTTGTGACCCCATGGACTGCAGCATACCAGGCTTCCCTGTCCATCACCACTCCGGGAGCCTACTCAAACTCATGTCCATCAAGTCAATGATGCCATCCAACCATCTCATCCTCTGTTGTCCCCTGCCCCTCCCCAGCATCAGGGTCTTTTCCAGTGAGTCACTTCTTCACATCAGGTGGCCAAAGTATTGGAGCTTCAGCTTCAGCATCAGTCCTTCCAATGAATATTCAGGACTGATTTCCTTTACAATTGACGGGTTTGATCTCCTTGCAGTCCAAGGAGTCTTCTCAAGAGTCTTCTCCAACACCGCAGTTCAAAAGCATCAATTCTTCAGCGATCAGCTTTCTTCACAGTCCAACTCTCACATCCATACATGACCGCTGGCAAAACCATAGCCTTGACTAGATGGACCTTTGTTGGCAAAGTAATGTCTCTGCTTTTTAATATGCTGTCTAGGTTGGTCATAGCTTTTCTTCCAAGGAGCAAGCATCTTTTAATTTAATGGCTACGGTCACCATCTGCAGTGATTTTGGAGCCCAAGAAAATGAAGTCTGTCACTGGTTCCATTGTTTCTCCATCTATTTGCCAGGAAGTGATGGGACCAGATGCCATGATCTTAGTATTTGAATTTTAAGCCAGCTTTTTCACTCTCCTCTTTCACTTTCATAAAGTGGCTCTTTAGTTCCTCTTCGATTTCTGCCGTAAGGGTGGTGTCATCTGCATATCTGAGGTTATTGATGTTTCTGCCAGCAATCTTGATTCCAGCTTGGGCTTCATCCAGCCTGGCATTTCACATATGTACTCTGCATAAAAGTTAAATAAGCAGGGTGACAATATGTAGCTTTGTTGTACTCCTTTCCCAATTTGGAACCAGTCCATTGTTCCACGTCCGGTTCTAACTGTTCCTTCTTGACCTGCATACAGATTTCTCAGGAGGCAGGTCAGGTGGTCTGGTAGTCCCATCTCTTTAAGTTGGTTGTGGTCCACACAATCAAAGGCTTTGGCATAGTCAATAAGGCAGAAGTAGATGTTTTTCTGTAACTCTCTTGCTTTTTCTATGATCCAGTGGATATTGGCAATTTGATCTCTGGTTCCTCTACCTTTTCTAAATCCAGCTTGAACATCTGGAAGTTCTCAGTTCACATACTATTGAAGCCTAGCTTGGAGAATTTTCAGCATTACTTTGCTAGCGTGTGAGATGAGTGCAATTGTGCAGTAGTTTGAGCATTCTTTGGCATTGCCTTTCTTTGGGATTGGAATGAAAACTGACCATTTCCAGTCCCGTGGCCACTGCTGAGTTTTCCAAGTTTGCTGGCATATTGAGTGCAACACTTTCACAGCATCATCTTTCAGGATTTGTAATAGCTCAACTGGAATTCCATCACCTCCACTAGCTTTGTTTGTAGTTTGTTCCTAAGTCTCATTTGACTTCACCCTCCAGGATGTCTGGCTCTAGGTAAGTGATCACACAATTATGGTTATCTAGGTAATTAAGATCTTTTCTGTATAGTTCTTCTGTGTATTCTTGCCACCTCTTCTTAATATCATCTGCTTCTGTTAGGTCCATACTATTTCTGTCCTTTATTGTGCCCATCTTTGCATGAAATGTTCCCTAGGTATCTCTAATTTTCTTGTTGAGATCTCTGGTCTTTCCCATTCTATTGTTTTCTTCTATTTCTTTGCATTGATCACGGAGGAAGGCTATCTTATCTCTCCTTGCTATTCTTTGGAACTCTGCATTCAGATGCTTATATCTTTCCTTTTCTCCTTTGCCTTTCACTTCTTTTCTTTTCTCAGCTATTTATAAGGCCTCCTCAGACAGCCATTTTGTTTTTTGCATTTCTTTTTCTTGGGGATAGTTTTGATCACCGCCGCCTGTACCATGTTATGTACCTCTGTCCATAGTTCTTCAGGCATTCTATCAGATCTCCCTTGAATCTATTTGTCACTTCCATTTATAATCATGAGGGACTTGATTTAGGTCATACTTGAATGATCTAGTGGTTTTCCCTACTTTCTTCAATTTAAGTCTTAATTTGGCAATAAGGAATTCACAGTCTGAGCCACAGTCAGCTCCTAGTCTTGTTTTTTGCTGACTGTATAGAGCTTCTCCATCTTCAGCTGCAATGAATATAATTCAATTTGATTTCAGTATTGACCACCTGGTGATGTCCATGTGCAGAGTTGTTTCTTGTGTTGTTGGAAGAGAGTGTTTGTTATGACCAGTGCACTCTTTTAGCAAAACTCTGTTAGCCTTTGCCCTACTTCATTTGTACTCCAAGGCGAAACTTGCCTGTTACTCCAGATATCTCTTGACTTCCTACTTTTGCATTGCAGTCCCCTATGATGAAAAGGACATCTCTCTTTTTGGTGTTAGTTCTAGACGGTCTTGTAGGTCATCATAGAACCATTCAGCTTCAGCTTCTTCAGTGTTAGTGGTTGAGGCATAGTGTTGGATTACTGTGATATTGAATTGTTTGTCTTGGAAATGAACAGAGATTATTCTGTCATTTTTGAGATTGCACCCAAGTACTGCATTTTGGACTCTTTTGTTGACTATGAGGGCCACTCCCTTTCTTCTAAGGCATTCTTGCCCACAGTAGTAGATATAATGGCTCATAGTTTCATTGAGTTAAACAAGGTTGTGATCAATGTGATCAGTATGGTTAGTTTTTGTGATTGTAGTTTTCATTCTGTCTGCCCTCTGATTCATAAGGATAAGAGTCTTGCAAAAGCTCCCTATGGAAGTAGTAGATCTAATACCTCTATGGTCACTGAAAAATCAAGGCCACATGAAACCAGAATGTGTTTCCTGGGCACTCTGTTGTCCCCAAAACCTTCCCAGTTGTCCCAAGAACTGGGGAGATCAGTTTCTTTACATGGAACCTATACACTGAGCAAGAGCTCAGTTGATTTTAGGACTGAAGCCCTTTTCATTGAAAACTAATGATTCCTAAGTTCTCCTTCATGCTGAGGGAATTATATTTCTCTTGAAGTTCTGAAACTTGGCTAGTATTATTACAGGTATTTATTTTTATTCTAAAATATTCTAAGCACTCAATAATACTGTTATCACACCTGGAATTTGCTTGCACCCTAGTAGATGCCTTTTTAGAAGACAGCTGTGGCAATCATTTTGGGATTGCCTTTCTCTTGGATAGTTCTGTTAGATCATGAATCATTCCTGAATTGTTGCTGTCGTTCAGTCACTCAGTCCTGTCCGACTCTTTGTGAGGCCATGGACTGCATCATGCCAGGCTTTCCTGTCCTTCACTAACTTCCAGAGTTTGCTCAAAGACATAGCCATTGAGTCGATGATGCCATCCAAGAATTTCGTCTTCTGTCGCCCCCTTCTCCTCCTGCCCTCAATCTTGCCCAGTGTCAGGGTCTTTTCCAATGAGTCAGCTCTTTGCATCAGGTGGCCAAAGTATTGGAGCTTCAGCATAAGTCCTTCCAATGAATATTCAGGATTGATTTCCTTAGAATTGATTGGTTTGATCTCCTTGCGATCCAAGGCACTCTCAAGAGTCTTCTCCAGCACCACAGTTGATAAGCAGCAATTCTTTGGCACTCAGCCTTCTTTATGGTCCAACTCTCACATCCATACATGACTACTGGAAAAACCATAGCTTTGACTATACAGAACTTTGTCAGCAAAGTGATGTCTCTGGTTTTTAATATATTCCTAGGTTAATGCTGTTTCTTACAATTCAAGATCCCATACAGATTCCAGTTTTGCTGTTGTCATGGTCAACAAGAGTCCGAAATGCAGTACTTGGATGCAATCTTAAAAATGACAGAATGATTTCTGTTCATTTCCAAGGCAAATCATTCAATATTACAGTAATCCAGGCCTATGCCCCAACCAGTAACGCTGAAGAAGCCGAAGTTGAACGGTTCTATGAAGACCTACAAGACCTTTTAGAACTAACACCCAAAAAAGATGTCCTTTTCATTATAGGGGACTGGAATGCAAAAGTAGGAAGTCAAGAAACACCTGGAGTAACAGGCAAATTTGGCCTTGGAGCACGGAATGAAGCAGGGCAAAGGCTAATAGAGATTTGCCAAGAGAATGCACTGGTCATAGTAAACACCCTCTTCCAACAACACAAGAGAAGACTCTACACATGGACATCACCAGATGGTCAATACCGAAATCAGATTGATTATATTCTTTGCAGCCAAAGATGGAGAAGCTGTATACAGTTAGCAAAAACAAGACCAGGAGCTGACTGTGGCTCAGATCATGAACTCCTTATTGCCAAATTCAGACTTAAATTGAAGAAAGTAGGGAAAACCACTAGACCATTCAGATATGACCTAAATCAAATCCCTTATGATTATACAGTGGAAGTGAGAAATAGATTTAAGGGACTAGATCTGATAGATAGAGTGCCTGATGAACTCTGGACGGAGGTTCGTGACATTGTATAGGAGACAGGGACCAAGACCATCCCCATGGAAAAGAAATGCAAAAAAGCAAAATGGCTGTCTGAGGAGGCCTTACAAATAGCTGTGAAAAGAAGAGAAGCGAAAAGCAAAGGAGAAAAGGAAAGACATAAGCATCTGAATGCAGAATTCCAAAGAATAGCAAGGAGAGATAAGAAAGCCTTCCTCAGCGATCAATGCAAAGAAATAGAGGAAAACAACAGAATAGGAAAAACGAGATCTCTTCAAGAAAATTAGAGATTCCAAGGGAACATTTCATGCAAAGATGGGCTCGATAAAGGACAGAAATGGTATGGACCTAACAGAAGCAGAAGATATTAAGAAGAGGTGGCAAGAATATACAGAAGAACTGTACAAAAAGATCTTCATGACCAAGATAGTCACAATAATGTGATCACTGACCTAGAGCCAGACATCCTGGAATGTGAAGTCAAGTGGGCCTTAGAAAGCATCACTATGAACAAAGCTAGTGGAGGTGATGGAATTCCAGTTGAGCTATTTCAAATCATGAAAGATGATGCTGTGAAAGTGCTGCACTCAATATGCCAGCAAATTTGGAAAGCTCAGCAGTGGCCACAGGACTGGAAAAGGTCAGTCTACATTCCAATCCCAAAGAAAGGCAATGCCAAAGAATGCTCAAACTACCGTACAGTTGCACTCATCTCACACACTAGTAAAGTCATGCTCAAAATTCTCCAAGCCAGGCTTCAGCAGTATGTGAACCATGAACTCCCAGATGTTCAAGCAGGTTTTAGAAAAGGCAGAGGCACCAGAGATCAAACTGCCAACATCTGCTGGATCATGGAGAAAGCAAGAGAGTTCCAGAAAAGCATCTATTTCTGCTTCATTGACTATGCCAAAGCCTCTGACTGTGTGGATCACAATAAACTGTGGAACATTCTGAAAGAGATGGGAATCCCAGACCACCTGACCTGCCTCTTGAGAAACCTGTATGCAGGTCAGGAAGCAACAGGTAGAACTGTACATGGAACAACAGACTGGTTCCAAATAGGAAAAGGAGTACATCAAGGTTATATCTTGTCACAGTTATATCTTGAAACAGTGTCAGACTGTATTGTTTTGGGCTCCAAAATCACTGCAGATGCTGATTGCAGCCATGAAATTAAAAGATGCTTACTCCTTGGAAGGAAAGTTATGACCAACCTAGATAATATATTAAAAGCAGAGACATTACTTTGCCAACCAAGGTCCATCTATTCAAGGCTATGGTTTTTCCCGTGGTCATGTATGGATGTAAGAGTTGGACTGTGAAGAAGGCTGATCGCTGAAGAACTGATGCTTTTGAACTGTGGTGCTGGAGAAGACTCTTCAGAGTCCCTTGGACTGCAAGGAGATCCAACCAGTCCATTCTAAGGGAGATCAGTCCTGGGTGTTCATTGGAAGGGCTGATGCTGAAGCTGAAACTCCAATATTTTGGCCACCTCATGCGACGAGTTGACTCACTCAAAAGACTCTGATGCTGGGAGGGGTTGGGGGCGGGAGGAGAAGGGGCGACAGAGAATGAGATGGCTGGATGGCATCACCAACTCGATGGACATGAGTTTGAGTGAACTCCGGGAGTTGGTGATGGACAGGGAGGCCTGGCGTGCTGTGATTCATGGGGTCACAAAGAGTCAGACATGACTGAGCGACTGAACTGAACTGAACTGAAAGTACGGAACAAAAGTTTATGGCAGTCTTATCAGAAAACAAAGTTTCTATAATAGAATCAGTCTCCATCACTTCTGACTTTCAGTTCAGTTCAGTTCAGTTCAGTCGCTCAGTTGTGTCCGACTCTTAGCGACCCCATGAACCACAGCACGCCAGGCCTCCCTGTCCATCACTAACTCCCGGAGTTCACTCAAACTCATGTCCACCGAATCGGTGATGCCATCCAGCCACCTCATTCTCTGTCGTCCCTGCCTCCTCCTACCCCCAATCGCTCCCAGCATCAGAGTCTTTTCCAGTGAGTCCACTCGTCTCATGAGGTGGCCAAAGTGTTGGAGTTTCAGCTTTATCATAAGTCCTTCCAATGAACACCTAGGATTGATCACCTCTAGAATGGACTGGTTGGATCTCCTTGCAGTCCAAGGGACTCTCAAGAGTCTTCTCCAGCACCACAGTTCAAAAGCATCAATTCTTCGGCGATCAGCTTTCTTCACAGTCCAACTCTCACATCCATACAGGACCATGGGAAAAACCATAGCCTTGACTAGACGGACCTTGGTTGGCAAAGTAATGTCTCTGCTTTTTAATATGCTATCTAGACTGGTCATAACTTTCCTTCCAAGGAGTAAGCATCTTTTAATTTCATGGCTGCAGTAACCATCTGCAGTGATTTTGGAGCCCAAAAAAATAAAGTCTGACAAGGTTTCCACTGTTTCCCCATCTATTTCCCAAGAAGTGATGGGACCAGATGCCATGATCTTCTTTTTCTGAATGTTGAGCTTCAAGCCAACCTTTTCACTCTCCTCTTTCACTTTCATCAAGAGGCCTTTGAGTTCCTCTTCACTTTCTGCCATAAGGGTGGTATCATCTGCATATCTGAGGTTATTGATATTTCTCCCAGAAATCCTGATTCCAGCTTGTGCTTCTTCCAGCCCAGCGTTCCCCATGATGTACTCTGCATAGAAGTTAAATAAGCAGGGTGACAATATACAACCTTGACGTACTCCGTTTCCTATTTGGAACCAGTCTGTTGTTCCATGTCCAGTTCTAACTGTTGCTTTAGGGGGGAAAAATTACTTCTATGTAGCAGATTATGTTTGGACCCAAAGAAATTATGTGCTAAAGCCTTCTGAAACTATAGCTACTGAAATATTTCTCTTGCAATTTTTTTTATTTCATCCCTGTGCCCAGGGAAAATGAAAAGACAAACTCCAGCCTAGGGAAGGTTGAATAATCACAAACTCCAACTTTAAGGAATCTGAATTAATGAGATTTCCTGGGATTTTTCCAGCTAGGAGAGAACTATCACCTTTCTCCCAAGAGAATGTGATGCTTATAACTTTACTCACAGACATACAATATCATTCCCTAGAGAAGGAATTATGGTCAGACTTTAATTTGGATCAAGAGATAAAATTAGAAAATCTCTTGTGGGAAATGTCATTATTTACAAATGTACATAATTAAAGAAAGGGGGTATATACAGAAGAAAGACGTTACTGTCTATAGACCAAAGGCTTAAATATAAGTAGAACTCCCTGGGATCTCACCAGGTGCATGCCCCAAACACATATTTAAAGTCTACAACTCGGAAAAAATAGCTTGAGGGATATACACCAAACTGTCGTCTAGGATTTTCTCCGTGGATTGGTAAGAGACATGGTTATTGAGGGATAAGTTTTACTTGATGTAAAAGATTGCTGTGATGTTTGCTTCTTTAAATTATAAGTATGATGGATATTGGTTAGGCTCCTCGGCCACCCAGCAACTAGAATGCCTATAAAATTTCCCATCTTGTGAGTCGGAATAAGTCTAAACTAGAAACTCATTTTACAAGTCTCCTGTAGGCTTGTAACTTAGAAGGCTGATACACCTTGTAGGTGTGTTAGAGCTCTCTGGAGAAACAGGATTAATAGGATGGGGCAAGAAGAGAGAGAAAATGAGAGGGAGAGAGAGATTTGTTTTTAGGAATTGATTCATGTACTTATCTAGACCTGGGGAGGAGGTAATATGTGGTTCAAATCTGAAGACAACCTGCCGTTGTCTTGGGGGGTGTCAGTGTTTGTTCTGTTGAGGCCTTCAACTGATTGGATGAGGCCTACCCACGTTTTGGAAGACAGTTGGGCTTTAATCAAACTTCACTTATCTGAATTTATTCTTATCCAAAAACATAGTCACAGAAACACCCCAAATAATGGTTGACCGAATATCTGGTCACTGTGGCTCAGCCAAGTTGACACGTAAAATTAACCATCAAAACAGGGCATGGGCATATGACCTAACCCTTATGCAAGGCCTTGGTTTGGACGTAAGTACCATGTAGAATCCATTCTTCAAGAGGGGTGGTGGTGGAGGCATCTAGCTTACAGGGCAAAGTGGCAGCCGTCCTAGTGGCAGCACCCTGTTGCTAGAGTATCTGGGGTTTGTGCCAGTAATAGCAGCGGAAGAATCCCTACTAGAGGGGTCTTGTTTTTGTCAAGACCACGTTAGCTCAGTAATTCAATGAACTACCCAGTTCCTTTAATGCTTCATCCTCTATTTAAACTAACTAGGGTTGAGTCTCTTGTTGACACCCGAGAAACCTGAAATTCCATGTATTTTATATTATTTATTACTGCATAAAAAACTACCCACAATTTAGTAACTTAAAGCAAAAATTAAACATTTTATTATTGCTCACATTTTCTGTAGGTTAGAAATTGGATAGTAGCTTAGCTCGGTGTTCTGGTCCAAAGTCTCTAACGAGATTGAAGTGGCATTCTTAACCAAGGGGCTGGGGCTGAAGAATCCACTTTGAAGATCACTTATTCACATAGTTGCTAGCTACCAAGCTGTAAACTGCTGCCACTTATCCTAAGTAAGACTGGGGCACTTTTCTCTCAAGATGGCAGAATGGGGTCAGACTGGGCTCTTGTGTGTGTCAATGAATCCTATGCTTCAAAACTAGCTATGATGGTTCTTTTCAATTCTTGTTAGCCTTTATACTTTAGAAAGTCTCTCGCTGCAGCCTATAGCAACTACTTTGTGAGTTATTCAATCATGTTTATAGATTGAATAGCAAAAATAATTGTACAATCTATATTTTATTGGTTCCTCAAGATAACACGACATCCATTTATTCCACAAATATTTGCTGAACTCCTACTGGGTGCCAACACTGGCCTAGACCCTGAAACATTGGATTTAAATGTCCTCAGCACTGTGGAAAGAGAGTAAGTGCCATTGTTGCAGTAGAAACACAGTTACAGCAAAACTTAAACCCTCTTCCACTTGGGAGAAAAGCCAGGAGTCTGTCTCCAAGGAGTCCCATGGGTGACTTGGGAATTCGCCCAGGCTCTGGCCATGAACTTTGCAGGCAGCACACCAGTAGCAGTTCCATGCCCCAGGGAAAACCTGTTAACCACCCTCATGACTCTTGTATAAAACCAGAAGGTCAGTTTATGAGTTTTCAAGGAAATTCTAACTATCACAGGGGCCAGAACACTCATATTTGCTGTCCCACCCAACCTCCCTCCTACCTCCTCTTCTCCATTTTCCTAGCCTCTCCTCTTCCCTTCCTTCTATTTCTGCTCTGACAAATACCTCATGAGTGTGTTCTAGGAGCCAGGCATGAGGGTAAGAGCCAGAGAAACAATGGTATGAAGCCTGCAGAGTTCCTGTCCTCCAGTCTGGCGGGTGGGCGGAAACCCTAAGTGGAACATTCGCAGAGATAGACAGCCCCTTTTTGTTTTATGGAGCCCTCTGAGGCTCTGATGACCGCAAAGATCCCTGTCCTCGGAGCAACGTACATTCTCACACACCCACAGAATCTTGCACACAGTTTCAGGGGAATCTCAGTCAGCTTGAAACCCAGCCAGTGATCTGGGTACAGAATCTCCCTCTCTGCAGACAGAACTACATGAGAATCAGCCAAGTCATACCCAGAAGGCTGCTTTGAGATCATGGAGTTGCAGTAAGTCTTTTTTGGCCATACCATGCAGCATGCGGAATCTTAGTTCCCTGACCAGGGATTGAACCCATGCTGCCTGCAGTGGAAGCTCGCAGTCTTAACTCCTGGACCACCAAGGAGGCCCTTGTCTCTCTTTAGATAGGCCATTACCTTGATTTAGTGAGAGCCACACTGATCTGGCCTTGAGATGGGTGATACAGTTGACTTTGCATTTCCTAGCTCTGAACCACCATGAATAGATTAAAAGCTTAATTTCAGCAGAGAGCAGCATATTCCTTGCAAGTTCTTAGAAGGCATCCTGGTCTGGGCCCCAGCAGCTCTCAGCTGGCTTTTTCAAAGTATCCAGAAAACAGTGAAAGACACTGTTTTGATGAGTGAAAGGCTCATCAAAAATTTTTTCAGCCTACCTTTCTCCTTTCCACAATCTAGAGCAGCGGTTGGCAAACTTTTTCTCTAATGGTCCACGTAGTAAAAATTTTAGGTCTTTTGCAACTGCTCAACTCTGCCGTTACAATCCAAAAAGTAGCTGCAGGTAATACATATATGAATGAGCATAGCTGTGCTCCTATAAAACCTTGTTTACGAAAAGCAAGGACTGGCCAGATTTGGCCTGTGGGCTGTAGCAAGCTGCCCTCTGGTCTTGGTTAGGCTCATCCTCCCCACATCTTCTCCCCAGCCCCCTCTGCTCTATGTCCTTCAGTGACCTTTTTGAAGGATTAGTTACTGTTGCATTTCTGAGGATTTAGAGGATGAAAATTTAGAGATTGCTGTGGAAACAGCAAACGGAAGAAAGCTTTCAGCAAGAAGAGCTGTCTTCAGCACTCAGTCTATCTTCCTGGTTTGTACAGTGTAGAGAAATGGATAGGAAAGAGACGTCACGTAAACATGGAAAAATATTAACGCTGTTTAATCCAGAAGATTGAAGATGCCAGCAAAGGACACAGGGTGGTTATGAGCACTTACTTCAGTCAAGTAACGATGACAACAACACAGATAACACTTATCACATGACACTTGCACTTGCCACATGCCAAATACTCTTTGAAGTGTTTTTTAAAATATCGTATTTAATGCTGGGTTGCTTTCCAGCTTGTGCTGTGTGACATCAACCTTTTTGATTCTCTGCTTCTTCATCTGTTAAACCAGGGGTATGGGGTAACCTGGGAAAGGTACTCAGCATCGTACCTGGCTCCACCTACATGCTCAGTAAGGGTTAGATCTGATTATTCCAACCTGTGGAGGGGCCAATCTTGGTCTTTGTAGCTCAGGTCTTTTCAATGAAGCCAATAGACAGAACCTACAGGAAGAGAGAGTCCAACCTCAGGAAAAAACTTGGTGACTCAGCATTTCCTAGATATGCAAAGTTCTGGGGATACTGGTTGGAGATTCTAGTTCTACAGTCAAATGAATCTCAGTTAAGCAAAGTTAAAGAAGTTTCTCAGTGGCCGTATTTCTTAGAACCCAGAATATACTATTGTGGTTTAAATCTCTAAGCGAATATTATCACAAGCAGTTTTTTCCAACTTATTTATTCACCAACCATTTCTGGCCCCCCAGATAGCTTTGGGGATTAGTTTGTCACAGAAAAAATCCTATAGGAAGTACACTGGGGGTTGTCACAAATAGATTAAGAGGTAATGAGCTCCTCATTGAGGAAAGTGTGTGAGCAGAGGCCGGATGCCCACAGGGCTGGGATGTGGACAGGATCCCAAGTGGACTGAGTGAAATGAAAAGCTCCTGGCAGTCCTGGCATCTGGGCTTGTCCTGACTGGCTCTGGGAGCTCTGGAATTTTGGACTTGACTTTGATGACACCAAGAAAGAAGGATGCCGCTGGATGGCTCTGGAAGCCCCAAGTTAAGAGGTCCTGAGGAGCCAAGTCAACACCCCTGCACTGGGGCCCCCTCAGATCTGGTCAAGGTGTGTAGAAGTCATCAAGGGCAATGAAGTCACATTGTCTGACATGTCATTGACCCTCAGGAAATGGTCCTCTTTGAGATCTGTCCTGGGTGTTCTGAAATATCAATGGTCCAGGGCTGACAGCCCTGACCTGCCTTCCTACTCTAGCTTTGCTGCTTTCCAGCTGGGAAGATCTGGGAGAATCCAGTCCCTTATGTATAAAAAGAGACTAACAGTTGATTCCTCCTCATCCTTTGATGAGGACCTTCACCAGATAACCCTGGCGCCCCAGCCTGTCTCAGGTGGGACACCGTGCGGGCAGGTACAGGCACTCCTTGGGGCACAACACACAGGGCCTTCTGTGATGCTTTGAGCATCTGTCCTGGGAAGTAACCTCAAACCAAGGGCAGCAGTAACAGGGTGATAAATACCCCAGAAGCCTTGGTCTTGGGGTGGACAGTTACTGGGAGACACTCACATCCTCCTGGTAGGGCTGGAAGGAATCTGGCCATCCACTGCCCACAAGGTGGAGTGACCTTACCTTACACTGACATGTCATACTTCACCTGGCTCATCCTCCCCACTCCCCACTTGTTGCTTCCTGAGATCACCTCCCCCAAAAACATCTAACATCCACATCCTTTTCTGGGTTTCTACTTTGGGGGAACCCCAACTAAGACAAGATTCAGTAAGGTAATAAAACACTGCCTGCAGAATGTCTGGCCTTGATCAGCACTAAATAATTAGTAGCTCTGATTACTACTGAAAAAATCAAGTGTGGCCCACCTCCAGTCTCTGTTACATTACCACCCATGTGTATGTACACTCCCTCACAAGCACACACCTGTTCACACACCCATGCATGCATGTGCCAGTGTGTACATCCATGCATACACATACCTACAAATTTGAATACCTGAGCACTCACCAATGCAGGCACATCCACAAGCTTACACCAACAATTCTGAAGCCACTTGAAACCTTATCCTCTCATTCCCGCTTCAGATGTGGTAAGATTTCCCATGTCCATTCAGAGCTGCAGGAGCAACCTGGTTAATCCCCCTTTTTCCCCAACTAATTATGGACACACTAAAGGATATTATGGGCTAAAACTTCTCATGCAAAGAGAAGTTTGCATGATACAAACAAACTTACAATAACAGACAGAAACGGTATGAACCTAACAGAAGCAGAAGATGTTAAGAAGAGGTGGCAAGAATACACAGAAGAACTATGTAAAAAAGATCTTCATGGCCCAGATAATCATGATGATGTGATTTCTCACCTAGAGCCAGACATCCTGGAATGTGAAGTCTAGTTGGCCTTAAGAAGCTTGACTACGAACAAAGCTAGTGGAGGTTATGGAATTCCAGTTGAGCTATTTCAAATCCTGAAAGATGATGCTGTGAAAGTGCTGCACTCAATATGACAGCAAATTTGGAAAACTCAGCAGTGGTCAAGGGACTGGAAATGGTCAGTTTTCATTCCAATCCCAAAGAAAGGCAATGCCAAAGAATGTTCAAACTACCACACAATTGCACTCATCTCACACGCTAGCAAAGTAATGCTCAAAATTCTCCAAGCCAGGCTTCAACAATATGTGAAAAGTTAACTTCCAGATGTTCAAGCTGGATTTAGAAAAGGAAGAGGAATCAGAGATCAAATTGCCAACATCCGTTGGATCATCGAAAAAGCAAGCGAGTTCCAAAAAAACATCTACTTTTGCTTTATTGACTACACCAAAGCCTTTGACTGTGTGGATCACAACAAACTATGGAAAATTCTTAATGAGACCACCTGACCTGCCTTCTGAAAAACCTGTATTCAGGTCAAGAAGCAACAGTTAGAACTGGACATGAAACAACAGACTGGTTCCAAATCAGGAAAGGAGTACATCAAGGCTGTATATTATCACCCCACTTATTTAACTTAGATGCAGAGTACATCATGAGAAATGCCAGACTGGATGAAACACAAGCTGGAATTAAGATTGCTGGCAGAAATATCAATAACCTCAGATATGCAGATGACACCACCCTTACGGCAGAAAGCAAAGAACTAAAGAACCTCTTGATGAAAGTGGAAGAGGAGAGTGAAAAAGTTGACTTGAAACTCAACATTCAGAAAACTAAGATCATGACATCTGGTCCCATCACTTAAAGGCAAATAGATGGGGAAACAGTGGAAATAGTGACAGACTTTATTTTTGGGGGCTCCAAAATCACCGCAGATAGTGACCGCAGCCCTGAAATTAAAAGACACTTGCTACTTGGAAGAAAAGTTATGACCAACCTAGACAGCTTATTAAAAAGCAGAGACATTACTTTGCCAACAAAGGTCTATCTAGTCAAAGCTATGGTTTTTCCAGTAGTCATTTATGGATGTGAGAGTAGGACTATAAAGAAAGCTGAGTGCCAAAGAATTGATGCTTTTGAACAGTGGTGTTGGAGAAGACTCTTGCAAGTCCCTTGGTCTGCAAGGATATCCAACCAGTCCATCCTAAAGGAGATCAGTCCTAATATTCGTTGGAAGGACTGATGCTGAAGCTGAAACTCCAATACTTTTTCCACCTGATGCGAAAAACTGATTCATTTGAAAAGACCCTGGTGCTGGGAAAGATTGAAGGAAGGAGGAGAAGGGGATGACAGAGGATGAGATAGTTGGATGGTAGAATGCCTCAATGGACATTAGTTTGAGCAAACTCCAGGAGTTGGTGATGGACAGGGAGGCCTGGCATGCTGCAGTCCATGGGGTTGCAAAGAGTCAGACGTGACTGAGTGACTGAACTGAACTGATTCTCTTTCTCCTTCCCAAATAGGGACCTGTCCTTTTCTGATACCACTCTTTACTCCCTGCTTGATTTTTGCCACTTGTTAGCAGAAAGGACCAATTCTGAGACTGATTTTGTTGACAGAGGAGCTAGGAACACTGAACACAAGCAAGGGGCAGTATTCAAGACTGGAGATGTTGTGGGTTGAATAGATACTCAGAAATAATGAGGGGAACTTGGACGCTTGATTACTGAGCTGCTGTTAGCAGCAGCAGACGAGATGCCCCTGCTCCTTACATCTCCTGTGATGGTAATGAGTTCTGTATCTTCAGCACAATTAGTAGACATTTTCTACTCATGACACTTAAGTGTTCCCAACCCTTTTAATCATCTATCAGGTTTGGGGAGTCTTTGTTAAAAACCCACCATTCATTATCACGCTTCTCCATTTCCTGGACTACTGGATCACTTTCTGGGAAGCTAGGAACATTATGACTCTGTTGGAGACAAACCCCCCACCACCACCATTTCCCTCTCTGTTCTATCTCCCCTCAAAATCCTGTTATGAAGTGATGCTGTCGGCAATACCTGCTTAGTGACTGCCCTGCCCTCTATGTGCACATTCTCTCCCATGACTTGTGGAACAGCTACAGTTAATGAAGAGAGTTTTCCAGTAATAGAAGGTGACCGACAAATGAATAAAACTAATCCCTTGATCTAGTTTAGAAGATAATGATGACAAAGAATTGCCATGTAGAGAAAAACAAATAGTTTTGTGATTACAAGGATGCCCTGAAACACAGTGGAAGGAGCCTGGGCCTCAGAGGTAGGTGTGCCTGGTATTGAGCCTGGCTCTGATAGTTACCTGCTATGTGTATCTTGGATAAATTGCTTAACTTCTCTGGATTTCAATTTCGTTTTCATTACCAGTTCACTTCAGTTCATTTCGTTTGCTCAGTCGTGTCCGACTCTTTGCGACCCTATGGACTACAGCACGCCAGGCTTCCCTGTCCAACACCAACTCTTGGAGCTTGCTCAAACTCATGTCCATTAAGTTGGTGATGCCATCCAACCATCTCATTCTCTGTCATCCCTTTCTCCTCCTGCTTTCAATCTTGACCAGCATTAGGATCTTTTCCAATGAGTCAGTTCTTCTCGTCAGGTGGCCTAAGTATTGAAGTTTCAGCATTAGCATCAGTCCTTCCAATGAATATTCAGAACTGATTTCCTTGAGGATGAACTGGTTTGATCTCCTTGCAGTGCAGGGGAAACTCTCAAGTCTTCTCTAGTACCACAGTTCAAAAGCATCAGTTCTTCGGCGCTCAGCTTTCTTTATAGTCCAACTCTCACATCCATACATGACTACTGGAAAAACCATAGCCTTGACTAGACGCACCTTTGTTGGCAAAGTAATGTCTCTGCTTTTTAATATGCTGTCTAGGTTAGTCATAGCTTTTCTTCCAAGGAGCAAGCGTCTTTTAATTTTAAGGTATACTAGGCAGGCATTTTTTTCCTTTCTTTTTCTTTTTGCCTGCCCAGAAAAATCCCATCTTCTGGTAATAGCATCTCCTGTTCTTTGTGGTTCTAGTGGAGATGCTAATCATAGTACTAGTCATTACCACCACCCCTCATGCCCTCAACAAGGCCCAGGCTTAGGCATAAAGCACAGACATATGAAATAGACAAGATCCTTTCTTAGAATTTTTTACATAAATGCTATAATATATTAGAGACCCTGTCTATTTCCTTTTCTGAACTAAAATGATGAAAGTCTGGAGGTCTGAGTAGCAATTCCTCCAAATCCTTCTGTCCACCCTCCATTCCCTTCTCCTTCCCTCCTTTTTCCTGCTATGGGAAGAAAATCAAGCCAAAACACAAACAAAGGCAGACCTGAAAAGCAGAGACAGAAGGAAGTCCCAACAATATTGTTTCAGTTTCTCTTGAATTCGCGTTTTTAACTAATATTGCTTTTTTATTTTGATTTGGGTTTTATTATTGTTTGAGAATAAAAGGGGTTTTAAAGTCATGAGCCAACCTTTATTGTTTTCTAGATGAATAAAATGGAGTCGAGAGAGGCAGTGCCCTTTCTCCAGCCAGCCAACTTCTAAGTCAGGACTGGCACCCAGTTCTCAGAGTCCAAGTGCACGAACATTCATTCTATCAGGCTAGTCAAGTGACTCGTGGGTTCATTGAATATATAATTCCCAGGTCACTGGATAGTGTGTCCCCAGCTTCACTGCCCGCCACATTTTTCTTTTTTTAGTTAATATATTTTTGGTTCTGCTCGATCGTTGTTGCTGTGCGTGGGCTTTCTTGTTTTGCAGTGGATGGTGCCTGCTCTTGATTGCAGTGCATGGGCTTCTCATTGCAGTGACTTCTCTTGTTGCAGAGCACAGGCTCTAGGGCATGCGGGCTTCAGTAGCTGTGGCACATGGGCTCAGTTGCTCTTGCAGCATGTGGACTTTTCCCCAACCAGGAATCAAACCCATGTCCCCTGCTTTGGCAGCCAGACTCTTTACCACTGGACCACCAGGGAAGTCCCCACGTTCTCCTTATTTTGCCCCCTACCCCTCAACAAGTCAACAGTGTCTGAAATATCACCATTGTATTCATTCCTTTCAGGTTTCTTTGTGCTTCTTCTGGGAGTGGTTACACAGACAGCTAATGTAAACTATTTGATGAACTGCTTTTAAGACCCTCTTTCATTGCAGACAAAGGGCTTCAGTATCTTAGGAGAATGGGTTAAAAAGGGAGATGACATGTGACAATGGTTCCAAAAGAAGAAAAATAGCATCGAAAAGGAAGTTCATTGCTCCTGAAGGCAGACTGCTTCAATTTTAGAATCTTTCTCCTCTTCTTCTATCACCATCGTCCCCTTCTAAGTAATCCTACACGGAGTCAGGGCTGCTGACTTTATGGCCACTCTCTTACTCTTCTCTCTGGCTGTAGATTCCACCTTCTACTTTAGAGACTGACAATGCAACTCACTTTCCCAGCTTGCCTTGAAGCTAAAGTATGTGACCTACTCCCGGCTGGTTAGACGTGAAGAGAAGTATGGTGAAGTTGTTTCTGGGAAAGATTTTTCTCTTTAATGAAAGAGAGATGCACAAGAGAAAGTCCCCTTTATTTCTGCCCTTGAATGTGATAATATAAAGATATGATGGCTGGAGCTGCTGCAGCTGTCTTAACAATAAAGAGAAGACAAGTCTAAAACAAAAGCCAACACACTGAGGATTGTGGCTCAAAAGAAGCCAAGAGGCAGAATCCTAGATGACAATACTTCACTACCCTGGGACAAAAATTACCCTGGGACAGCCCAACTGTTGGATTTCTTGATATGTGAGATAGTAAATAGTCCATCATTTAAAACATATTTAATTGGGTACTTTCTTTCCTCTAGCCAAAAATCATCCCATTATTGTGTCTTAGACTTGTTTCCAAGGAGTTTCCTTGATGGAATACACTCTTGTGTCTAAAATAGTTTTTTTCTTTGATGATGTTCTGTATTTTTTATTATTAGAATTTCCATTTGATTCTTTTTTCAAATTTACTGGGTGAATTGAGAGTTTCCTAATCTATCAGATATCCTACACCTTGTCTTCTCTTTTCATAAACATATTAAGCATAGTGCTTCCCTGGTGGCTCCGACAGTAAAGTGTCTGCCTACAATGCAGGAGACTCAGCTTCAATCCCTGAGTTGGGAAGATCTCCTGGAGAAGGAAATGGCAACCCACTCCACTATTCTTGCCTGGAAAATCCCATGGATAGAGGAGCCTGGGCTACAGTCCATGAGGTTGCAAAGAGTTGGACACGACTGAGCGACTTCACTTTCACTTTCAGATGGTAAAGCATCTGCCTGCAAGGCGGAAGACCTGGGTTCAATCCCTGGGTCAGGAAGATCCCCTGGAGAAGGAAATGGCAACCCACTCCAGTACTCTTGCCTGGAAAATCCCATGGACAGAGGAGCCTGGTAGGCTACAGTCCATGGGGTTGCAAAGAGTTGGACACGACTGAGCAACTTTACTTTCACTTTCCTCCAGAGAGGATATCTATATACATTTGCCAGGAACCTGGGGATCCTTAAACCAGATTCAGGTTTGAGGTGCCTGTACCACCAAACACTGAATCATGGCTACAATTCAGTACACAAGGCCTGGATTACTTCTGGTTCACCTCTTCCCTGAGGGTACAGGGATTTGAGGGTCCCTGTTATTATGGACAGGATCTCCAATTAGACTGCCGTTTTGATTTCTCCCTCCCTTACTCCACCGACAAAGACCATCAAAACAAAAGTTCAGATTGCTAAAATCAACTAATGCCCTTTCTTCAAAAGTGTTTTCCATGCTCTGCTTATCTATTTGGATTCCGGTTTTTCCTTCAATTATGTCTTATTATATAATTAACTATTTAGTGCTTGTAAGATACTCAGTTTATCTAGCAAGTTTAGTTGTTTCCTGAGAAAGGTTGGTCCTGCCATTAGTAGAAATGGAACTTTATCTTTGTTCATTCACCAAGTTCTCCGCTCCTGCCTAAACTGTGTCTTCATAATCCTTCAGTTCAGTTCAGTTCAGTCGCTCAGTCGTGTCCGACTCTTTGAGACCCCATGAATCACAGCATGCCAGGCCTCCCTGTCTACTTACTCTTTCCTGTCCGTGGGTCTGAAGTCTACTTGCCTGTGCCGTCTGGCCGCCTTGTCCTGTTCTTGATTTTGTTGCCCTCCTGATCTCTGGCCATCATCTGCCAGATTTCTGCGTGCCCTAACCCCAGGCATTTGTTCACCCTCTGACTATTCCTAGGTTGCCTGTGCCAACTGACTTGCATACCACAAGGGTTCCAGCTACTCACTCAGCTCTAGACTCTCCAGCTCAGCTCTGATCCAGGACTTTACGGATATGCCAACATCATCCGTTCCATATGTGCCTCTTGGCTACTCATCTGGCTTTGACTTTTTATGTAGTTGCATTTGAGGCTGAGTCTGTTTATCTTTTTCGAATAAAGGATCACACTATGGGAACCTCATGAATGTTTTATAATGATGATAATTATTTTAAAATTTATCATTAAAATTATAAATTTATTTTAATTAAAAATTATTAAGTTTATAATTAATAAAATTTTAAATTATCTTAAATTTTAATCATTCTTTAAAATGTAGAAGATCATGTGAATTCCCTGACGGTCCAGTGGAGAGAATCAGTGCTTTCCCTGACGGAGGCCTGGGTTCAATCCCTGTTTGGGGAACTAAGATCCTACAAGCTGTGCAGTACAGTAAAAAAAAAAACCAAAAAGTTAGACCAAAGTTTATTGTAAAATGAAAACTGACAATGACAATAAAGTCAGACCAAATCTTCAATTTGAATTTTGAGAGGCTATATGGACACTTACAAGAAATAGGCAGTTTAGTATAGTGATGAAAAGCAGGCATATAAATCCAGTGGACCCCTGTTTAATCCCATTTTCACCCCATTTTAGCTATTTGAATTTGCACAATTATCCTATTCTTCTTACTCTCTATTTCCTCATACATAAACTGGTGCTAATATTATCTTTTTCATGAGATTGTTATGGGGAGAAATAGATAAAAGGCACACTTAGCACAGTTACCACAAAAAGTAGGCACTCAATTTCAGGGCATTACCTTTATCATGATTAATAATATTAAGTCTTCCCTCCAAATATTTCACCAACTGAGTTGTCATGTGTCTTCTCAACTTCCATCCCATCCTGAAATCTCCATCATGTGAAGCTTGACTGAGAAACAGTGTGGGGGCAATTTTTCCCAAATGACCCTGGTTAAAACACGTGTGTTCCCCTGGATTCATATGTGATCAGATTTGTTTAATGAGGTGACTAGTTGAATTAAGTCCTGCTTGATGAGTTTGGGGTTGCAATATGAGACAAATTATATTCACTGTTGAAAAACATCTTGGTTCCTCATGTCCCAGAGTCATTTTGCAGGAGATTAGAGACTCAAGGAAGTCAAAGACAATTAGGCTCCTACACGGGAACTAATGCATGTGGCCTTAAGGGTTTTTGGTTAT